>NC_071441.1:48939682-49263641 GCF_017976375.1 Cuculus canorus
CAAAACTCTATCTGAGCAGTGGTGCTTTCAGAACCATCCAGAGACATAAATTTGCTAAAGAAAACTTAGATGGGCTGATATGGGTGTTTGTTTCTTTGCAAAATTTATTGTGACATTAATGAAGTAGAATACCTGAAAATCTTATGAGTTAAATTAGCATTTTCCATTAAGATGGTGACTAGAGTTTTGTGTAGGAGAGTCTGTGATGATGCACAGCTGCTTAGGGACTACAAAAATGGGGCAAACACACTGATAGTAGACTCTTGCTGTATTTTTTTCCATTGTTACAGAAAAGTGTGCACACGATGTTCCTTTTCCAGTACCATACCTCACACACACTCTCTGTTATGTGCACCTCACACATTGAGAATGAAGGAAATTAAGAGGTCTGCTTAATTAAAAACATACACAGACAGCAGCAGGACTCACCAGTGGTTGTCTGCAGCCACTAAAACAATTTTGCATGCAAAAACCCTGACCTACCTGAAGCTAGCAGTAAACTGCAGAATATATTAGAGTGTGGACTACATCATGCCATTAAGGAAACGGTGCCAGTTGTTCTTCTTTTCTTGATGATCATACCTGTAATATTTATAGCATATGTCATGTCTACTGGTGGTTTTTTCGGTGTAGTAGCAACTAGTCTTATTTCCCTTGACTATGATCTTTCTATGGTTTTTCAGGCAAAAAGAAATGCCCGTCTGCTGCTGTCTGTTCAGTGGAACAGAAAAAAGCATATGGGCTCTCTCCCCAGTGTGGGTGAAAAAAAATCCATCTCTAGAGCTGCTGTTCCAATATCTTTCATGAACATTAAATTCAACCATAGACATGTTTTAATACAACTTCCTCAGCTATCTGTGTTTCTGATTCTGCATCACATTGGTGGAGGTCTTACATTATATGATATTCTCTTATTTACTTTGGCAGTTTATCCATGTCAGAACCATATGTGATGCACATGGAGAAGATTCCAGCATTCCCCGAATATTTCTCCTAGCGTAGCATGCATATTTCAACAAAGCATACACAACTTAAAATTCTTTACTTGTGAATTCTGAATAGATGCCTACAAATATCTGTGGGGATACAAAAATAGCAAGATAGTTCTTTCTGTTTATTTGTTTATGGCTTCTTTTGCAATTTAGGGAACTGCATTGGTGTTAAATATTTCAGTAATAGTCTGTAACCTAGTGGACAGGGGCAGATATTGATCTCTGGAAATGCCTACAAGGTCTTGTTTTTATGGAAAGGAATTCAGTGTCCTCAGAGGTTATGGCTTCTTAAGAAATGGCACGAATTTGTACTGCATATATAATGTGTGAGGAATGATCTAGGTTTATCTTGACAGCTGAGGGAATACCTACAGACACCTGGGGCTTTTTTATCCTGTTTTATGATTATTTATGAGTAACAAACTCATAAGAAATATGTACTTTTTAGGTATTTTTGAATGTCTGCATTCTGTGATGAGATGTAACAATTTGTAATTTAATACCATATGTTTAAGGAGCCCCCTTGAGTTTGCAAGATCTTTCCATATGAGAAAGCTTATAATTCCTTCCAATTTAATTTGATTTACAGATGATGTTCAAGGGGCACCTTCAGCACTGGTATAAGCAGGAGAGCAGGAAACAGTAAGATTTCCAGCTGAGCAGCTAGAAAACTGTGATCTCTTTTCTACTTCCTGTCACTTCCTGGGATGAACCACATGACTGGTGTGCTGCAAGCAATGGCTAAAAACTGTTTAGGGGTGAGAGATAGGGAAAAAAAGGTGGCAGATTTTCCTCTTCATTACTGTCCTTGCAGTTCATTTTTACTATAGGCCACCAGATCAAAGGAACAATATTGATGAAGAGTTCTTTTTGAATTACAGAAAGCATCGAGCTCACAGGCTGTGATCCTACTTCAGTCACCCTGACATCTGCTGGAAAAGCAGTCCAGCAAGCTGCAAGCATTCTAGAAGGCTCTTGGAGGCTATTGTAGATAATGTCATTATCTAAATGATAGAAAGTTGAACAACGGACGTGTTACTGAACATGCTGCTCACTAACTAATGCAGAGGAAATTATTGGAGAGGTCAAGATCGGTGGTAGCCTCACCTGCAGTGATCATGCCTTGTTGGAATTAATGAAGGACCAGAGGCCACATGAAAAGTGTAGTCAAGACCCTAAACCTTAGGAAAGTGAAATTCTGAGTTGTTTAAGAGACTAATAGATGGAATCTCCTGGGGAACTATATTTAGGGATAAAGGAGTAGAAGAGACCTGACAGCTACTTAAATACATTTTTCTTAGAGCTCTTGATTCACCCATGCAGAAGTCAGTCAAGGAAGGCAGAAGACCAGCATGACTGAGTAAGGACCTCCAGATCAAAATGAAATACAAGAGGGAAATGCAGAGGCAGTGGAAGAATGGATACAAATCTTGGGCAAAATATAGTGCCAGTGCCTGAGGATGTAGGCGTGGAATCAGGAAAGTTAAGGCATATCTGGAGATACATTTGGCATGGGAGGTGAAGAATGGTAAGAAAGATTTCTGCTTTCAGAAAAGTAGTACAAAAGAAATTGTACCCTCCTGAGAAATGAAACAGGGTATCTGGTGGCAGGAACTGGGGGAATGATGTCCTGTTTGTCATAGTAAAATTTCAGGTTTCAAACCACCTGAGGAACCTAGGCATAGTCCATGGAACCACATGAGATCCATCCTAGGTTGCTGAGGGAACTGGCAGCTGTAGTTGCTGAGTAGCTCTCTATCATAACTGAAAAGTCACGGCAGTCAGGTAAACTCCCAGCAACTGCAATAAGGGAAATATTACACTCACTTTTTAAAAAAAGATAAAAAGGAAAACTACTTGCCATTCAGCCTCACCTCTGTGCCCATAAGATTGTGGAATAGATCCTGCTGGAAGCTATGTCAAGGCACGTGCATGAGAAGAAGGCTGTTCAAGACAGTCAGGATGGTTCACAAAGGGCAAGTCATGCCTGACCAGTCTGGTGGCCTTCTCTAATGGACTGCGTAGGTGGATAAGGGAAAACTAATTGACGTCATCTGCCTTGCCATCTCTAGGTCCTTTGGCATGGTGCCACACAACATTGCTCAGTTGGAGAGACATGGGTTGGACAGACAGACTCTTCAATGCATAAGGAACTGACTGTATGGCCGTGTCCAAAGTGTTGCAGTCAATAGCTCAATGTTCAACTGGATACAAATTTACAAGCAGTATTCCTCAGAGATCTCCATACTGGGGCCAATGCTATTCAATACCTTTATTAAATGACAAAGATGGTGGAATTATGTTCACCAAAATAAATGATGAGGTTGCTGTTCATGGGGGAAGGCATTCCATCCAGGAAGACTTTGACAGGTTTTGAGAGTGAGGCCATGTGAACCTCATGAAGTTCAAGAAGACCAGGTGCAAGGTCCTGCATCTGGGTCAAGGCAATCTTCAGTATCAGTAGAAACTGGACAATGAATTAATTGAGAGCAGCCCTTCAGAGAAGGAGTTGGGGATATAGGTGGATGAAAATTCGGGTATGAGTTGGCAATCTGTTCTCATAGCCTAGAAAGCCAAACATAACCTGGGCTACATAAAGGAGGAGTGGCCAGCAGGTTGAAGGAGTTGATTCTACCTCTCTATACCCCTCCCATGAGACTGTACCTGGAGTACTGCATCCGGTTCTGGAGTCTTCTATGCAAGAAAGACGTGGATCTTTTAGAGCAGGTCCAGAAGAAGGCCATAAAAATGATGAGGGGGTTGGAACACCTTTCGTATGAGGAAAGGCTTAGAGAGTTGGGGTTGTTCAGCCTGGAGAAGAGCAGGCTTTAGGTAGACCTTATTGTAGCCTTTCAATGCTTAAGGGAGGAGTATGAGAAAGATGGAGATGTTTTGTCAGACCCTGTAGTGACAGGAGAAGGAGTAACATTTTTATACTAAAAGAGAGGAAATTAAATTTAGATACTAGAAAGAAATTCTTACTAGAAGAATGCTGAAACACTGTAACAGGTTTCCCAGAGTAGCTGTGGATTCCCTATCACTGGAAGTGTTTGAAGTCAGATTGGACAGGGCTTTTAGGGCTTTTCGATCACCTGAAAGGTGTCCCTGCCCATGGCAGGAGGATTGCATGAAATGATCATAGAAGCACAGAGTTTTCTAATATCTCAGGTTGGAAGGGACTCATAAAGATCCTCAAGAACAACTCCCAGGTCCCACAGGACTACCTAAAAGTCAACTCTATGACTAAAAACATTTTCCAGAATGCTCCTTGAACTCTGACTGGCTTGGTGTCATGACCACTTCCATGGGGAGCCAACTCCAGTAACTGACCACCCTCTCAGTAAAGAACTTTTTCTTAATGTCCAGTCTGAATTTCTACTGGTGCAAATTCATTGCATTCCCTTGTGTCCTGTTGCTGGCCACCAGAGAGAGGAAATCTGCTGCCCTGCTTGAGAAAGTTGTAGACTCTGGTGAGGTTATTCCCCTCAGTCATCAGTTCTCCAGCTTGAACGATCCAAGTGACCTCAGCCACTTCTTGTAAGTCTTGCCCCTGTGGCCTTTCACCGTCTTGGTCACCCACCTGGACACATTCTAATAGTTTGATATCTTTCTTATACTGAGAAGCCCAAAATTCCACACAAGACTTAAGATGAAGAGTGTGACAGTGACCTCCCTCAGCTGGCTAGCTTCCAGGGCATACTGTTTCTACTCTCATCTACACAAACTCCCAGCTCTCTTTCTATGAGGCTACAGTCCAAACTCTCGTCCTTCAGTTTATATACGTAATCAGTCTTGCCCCGTCCCAGGTGGAGAATCTGGCAATTGTTCTTGTTTAAATTCAATTCGTGATTGCTTATGTCTCTAATCTATCTAGATATCTCTATGAAGCCTATCTATCCTTGAGAGAGTTTAGTATCATTGGCAAAGTCTGAATGTTTAATGCACACATAATGTGATTTCAGTGTCCAGATAATTTATAAAAACAGAGCCTATAACCATCCACAAGAGCACACCAGTCATAGGACTCATCCTATCAGGTTTCACTGATGCCAATGATATTCTCTTAGTTCTTGAACTGGGCCAAGGCTTCTTGCTGCTCCTCTTGCTCCTCAGTTGGCCTAACTGAGCCCAGGCTGCTAAACCTTACTTAGGTTTAGTCAGTTTTACTCGTTAAGACAGAGTCTTGAAGCACATAAAAATGTTAAAATGTTGAAAGTCTCCTGTTAAATTCATTGGAATGTGTCTGCAACTCCTTTTTGGGAATGGTAGTAAATTTTGAAAACCACAGATAAAAGGTACAAAAGCATAGTATCATATATGCACTGAAAACGGAAACTGATAATTTCATATACTTTAAAGGATGATTGAAATCACAGCACACCAGTCACAGGACCCATTTCACCACATTTTACTCATACCAGTGATATTTTAACTCTAGGACTGGGCTAAAGTTTCTATCTCCTTATTTATTTCTCATGCTACACACAGTAGTACAAAGACATTTCAAATGTCTTCCAGTGTACTCAGCATATCATGGAGCAGACTGAAGGACCTTGCTAGCACACTGTCTTTCAAACACTGGTGCCCCCAGGCTTTTGTCTGGAGGCCTGGTTTTATCCCTTTCCCTTTTCAAACCTAGTTAAAACTCTTTCTATGAACCCTACTAATTCTCATGCAAAGAACCTTTTTCCCTTTTGAAAAAGGTACAACCTTTCTGTCACTTGCAGGCCTGGTGTTTTCTATATCTGTAAAGGTCCATTTCGACCCAAATCTTTCTCTTGTTCTGTGTTTTTATGATTCTCTGAATGATTCTACAACTCTCTGGTTTGGAAGACCAAATATAATTTTTTAAATAGCCGTCAACATATATGAGGGGAAAAGATGTGGATTTTGATAAAAACGGTAAACAATTTGCCAATATATGGGGCAAATGTTCGGCTTCTTCTTTGCTTTCTGTATGGGATGGTGAGATTGCAGCTTCAGTTTTGAATGAGCTTCTTAACCATACTGGGATCATGAGGTAACTAACAAACTATCTTTATAATCAGAACTCTGCACGCAGCGTCAGGTTTACACATTCTTCAGGTGTGCATCTTATTTTTGAACAAGAGCTGTGTAAACTTCCACTGATTTTTAGTGTTGCACATAATTACTTAAGTGGCAGAAGATTATAGTTGAATCTTAATAGTAGCTAAGTTTCAGCCAGCTACAGAGAAATTGGTGTACACCTCTAGTGCAGAGCATGCTTTCTGCAACAATTTCAGAAAGTCTGATTTAGAACAGGATTTGTAAGGATGCAAAGGGCAGCTGGTCCTGCCTGGTGGTATACATAACAAAAAAGGAAATCCATTTAGATATAAAAGGCTTCCTGCTGAATGTGGAGAAAGACAGACTGGGAACAGCTCTATAGTGGAAGAGGTGGTACCCCTGAGAGTAACTGAAAGACTATTTTACCTTGTTTAAAGGAAGATTTTTGCTTTTTTAAAAGTGTCTCAAAAGTATAGGAATATTTGTTTCTTTAATAGAAAATACAAACATGACATGAAATTTCAATCCTGACGTGCTATGGCAAATCAGCTTCTCACCAGGAGGAAAAGGAAACAGTTTACAAAGAAAAAAAATGGTAGAGCAATCTTACCGATTTGTATGGGTTTGAGTATAAACTCAGTAATATTTCTGTAATTTAATGTAGGTATAGAAACAGAGTATATTTAATTTAAACACTGCAGTATTCAATATCTAAGTTTAAAGACCCAGATTAGCATTTTGAAATATTATTTGAAGAACACAGAGCATAAATATTGTCTAAAGTGAAAGGTTACTTGTGCTAGCGCTTAAGTTCAGGACTTAAATAAGAGGCAAAATTATTGAGAATCAATAGGCATCATGTACATTAGTTCCTGAAACATAATGAGGATTTGGGGATTTTACATATTAATGTAAAATATGTAATGTAAAATACAAACTTCTACACTGCTGGGAAGCTGGACATCCTAATATTACTTGGGGAATATGCATGAAAAAAATAAGCCAGACCACTTTTGTGTTGTTTTCTGTAAACATCACATTTTGTTTCTTGTTCTAAGTTCTGTGTATTCATACTGACAGGGTAAAGAATTTATAAATAACTCTTTCACCATAATCTTTCATATTTATGTATTCTTTTTATTGACTTGCATGAAAGCCACTATATTTTCCTGTAGGCCAAATGATGTCAGACTACTCCCTCAAATTCTTCTTCACATCTCACATAATTATATCTGCAATGAAATTTAAATTCCTCCTTTAGACCTGTTTGTTTAATACATGATGTCAAAAAAGCATATAAGAATGTATAAACTCAAATAAGGTATCACTTCTCCCTTTTTCTCTTTCATTTGGCTCTACCATGACAGTCTGCTCTGTGCTGCTAACTCGGATGACAGACACTCTCATTTCCCACTGAAAGTTGTGGCTTTTAAAAGGATTCAGACCTTTTAAGAAAAGAATAAGAATCCTGTAAATTTTTACTCCATAACCCACACCTCACTGATTCTATCTAAAATATTTTAATATTTGGTATCATGTATTTTACAATTAAAATATTATACTGAAACTGAAGAGTCCTCAAGCTTATATTTATATTTCCTGAGGAACGTACTACGCAGTCTACTGTGAGGGGGATTCTATGAACCTTCTAGTTTCCCTGATTTTCTTGGCTTCAGTACTTCACTACTTCTCTATTGATTAGAACATACTTTTGCTTGGCATGACCATTTACCAGTGCATTAGAGTTAAGGCTCTTGCTCCCTGCTTCAGCAACATCAACATGACATCAATAGTTTTTATTTTACCTGGTTGGTATATCTAAGGAAAGACAGTAATAGGTTGCTTTTCTTCATCTAGTACATTACTCTACATAGGTTTAACTAGTAAACTAGCAAAACATAACAATGAAAACTTCAGAGTATGGTTCTGTTTAGCAGATCTTTACAGTAGCATGGTGTACTGGTTTTGCCTGAGATGATATATCTTCATAATAGATTTATGGGACTATGTTTTGAATTTGTGCTGAATATGTTTTTGATAACACGCTGATGTATTCATTATTGCTGAGCAGTGCTTGCACAACATAAAGGCTTTTCCTAAGTCTCACATCACACAGCAAGACTGGGAGTGCACAAGAAGTTCGGGGAGCACACAGCCAGGACAGCTAATCCCAACTGAACAAAAGGATGTTCCGTATCATTTGATGTCATGGTCAGCAATAAAATTTGTGGGAAGAAGAAGGAAGAGATCATTCTGGGTCCAGCCTGGGTCCAAGAGATCGGTACTGGGTCCAGCCCTGTTCAATGTCTTTATCAATGATCTGGATGAAGGCATTGAGTGAACCCTTAGCACATTTGCGGATGACAGTAAGCTGGGAGGAAGTGTGGATCTGCTGGAGGGTAGGGAGGCTCTGCAAAGGGATCTGAACAGGCTGGACTGCTGGGCTGAGACCAATGGCATGAGGTTCAACAAGGCCAAATGCCGGGTCCTGCACTTGGGGCACAACAACCTTGTGTAAGTAATTGTTATGAATCATGAAGCCCTGCTTTCCTGGGGTTGGCTGAAGGAAGTAGGAAGTAGTGAATCCTGGGGATGTAGGAAGTAGTGAATGAATTCCTTATTTACTTTGCTTGTGTGCACAGCTTTTGCCTTGCAATGTTTGTATTTCAACCCTCAAGTTTTATCGCTTTTATCCTTCTGATTCTCTCCCTATTCCCACCAGCATGAGTGTGTGACCACTGTGAGGTGTTTAGTTGCCAGCCAGAGTTAAACCACAACATATGGGAAGGGATTTTTTAATTTTTTTTGATGCAGAACATAGTTTACATTCCTACTTTAAGATAACTAAGTACTCTATGGTGTCTAAATCGAAGTAACCAGAATGGTAAAAAATACATACTCTTGACACAATTCCGCTATGTATTTCCACTATCTGCTTAATAAAATTATGTTGTTGAGCTAGAGTCTTATTTACATTTCTCCTTCTTTTTCTTTCCTCCTTTCTCAAAAAAACTAAAAAAATCCTAGCCCATCTTTAACACCTTTGATTCTCAATTTTATGAGCAGTATAGGGAACATACAAACGAAAATCCATTAAAACACCATCAACTTCAACAAACCAAAATACTGCAGCTGTATTTCCAGTGGCCAGATTTAATTGTTCCTTTTTCACTTCTGCTATATATTTTCACAAGCAAGCTATCACTGTAGCTGAATTTTTTTTTTTTAAATCAATACGACTTGAATCTACATTACACTGGGGCGTTATATTTATGCTTTTTTTTTTCTTGGATTTTTGAGAAACAATTTTTCCCTGGTACACTTCATCCACCCACATACTCTGGTTAGATATTTTTAAATTCTGGTCATCATACTGTCAGAATTTGCAGGTGGTTCTCTGAGAACTTTTTCCCCTCTAGCTTGCTGTGGAAAGGACAGTACAATTAATAACAGATGGTGTGGAATGACCACGTCCTTGAGAGAATGCCTTATTGGCAGCTCCTGTTAATTGTATCACATATAATGCAAGTAAAAGCATAATAAATCTGAACTGGGGGACATTTTATGCAAGAGCTCTTCTCCCTTTCCAGACGGTAAATTGCTCAGCTCTTGAAATATCTATAACCTTGTGATACTCAACTTGCATTAGCTTAATTGCCTTTTTTCTTTTTTACCCCTCCTCCCTTTCCTTGATTTCCTTTTTTTTTTCCTAGGGTCTGTAAGAGCAATTCTGTTTTGTTAGTCTACTTGCTCTATTGCTGGTAAGGAAGGGATCTATATTTGCTGCTTTAGGCAGAATTTTGTCAGGTCTGTTCTGGAGACTTATTGGTAAATTACCATTTTTAAAGGGCTTTTGTGCACTTTACTTGATATCAGAACAGGACTAAATGCTGAAGGAGCTTAACTGAAATATAGATGAGCATTCTCAGCTGTGAGATTGAGTGAGTTTCAGATGGATCAACAGGTGCACCCTGTTCTATCTCTGAATATGGCTGCTATGATAAAAAAATATTCCTAATGCACAAAAAAAAATTTCCTTGTAATAAAACTGTAGCAGAGAAGAACTGTGGAGAAAATAAGAAAAGTTTGCTGAAGTCTCCTTGTCTCTTGCGATACCATGTGGGGATGAAGAAGGCCTGCTTTGGCAGAGTTTGCCTCTTTTGGCAGTGGGAGAAGGGAAGACTGCTTCTTGGGAAAGTTCTGCTGGACTTTTTTAGCTATTATTTCTGCTTAAATCATTAATTTCAATCCTGGTTTTGGTCTGCCAGGATTGAAGGGGTTGAAGTCAAAATGGGAAAGAGTAAACATGAAAAATAACTGAAAAAAATGGACAAAAACTAGAATGGCCTAGTTAATGACAGGATAACTGCTTAAGGCACCAAGTCTTCCAATGTGATATGAGTTTTAAAGTTTTCATATTTACCTTATATTTTTGAGGTTTATTTCATCTTAATGGTGTTACTTCATTCTGAACTTGAACCATGCAATAAATATGATAAGCCTGTTACCACATGCACATCTGAATATCATCTACTAAATTCAGATAGACTCACTCTTGGAAAATATACAAGAGTTGATGTATAACATCAAGGATGCTATTTAGTTCTCTAAGAGTAATTATGCTAATCTTACAGGAAGAGTAAAAATTAAAAGTGACATAGTAAATTTTGTAGAAATTGTTGGAAATACTTATGTGTCCAAATAGGCTAGAACTTGTGACTACAGGTAGGTAATGAATATGCTTTATTAACCATGACCGTTCACTTGCACATTTAGCATGGAATCTGTTTGCAAGTAGAGTTAATTTCCGTGCAGAGCTCAAACATGGAGAAGTACATTCACCTCCCAACTGGCAGAATGTTGATCATAATCAAAGATAATTGCGTAATTAAATCAAAAGAGTGAAAACATGGAAAACTGTGCTCTCTCTCTCACTGCAAATGATTCTTCTTGTGTCTCTGTGGAAAGGATTTACTTACCATGCAAAATGATAGTATTTATGTGCTATTAGACTGGTTTCCTTCAGTTCCTAACATGTTTTCTTTTTCTCACCAGAAGACCATAAGTTTACACATCCAGCTTAACCCAGACCAGTGTTTCACCACTGCTGAAATGTGAAGAACCTAGCCTAATGGAGAGAGGTCCTGGCTTCATAGTCCAGCTTCTCTTCAGCCCGGCACTGGGAGCTGATAGATCTTGCTTTCAAAGAGTTCAGGACCTGAAGCTGAAGAAAACAAAACTTACAAAAATGTGCACAGAGTTTTTTTAAGACTTTGAGCTGAGCGTTGAATTTAATATTCTGAGGGAAGACTGGAAGACAAAGCCAAACAAGAATCAGAATCATATGATCAGGAAAGCATGGGTTAAGAGAGAGGAGGTCATACCTCTCTTGGTCACAGGAAGATCGTAGATAGTCTCAGCTGCAGAGTGTAGTCATCCTAGTAGTAGGCATCTCTGCAACTATATTTAGATGTTGTGTGTTGTGTATGTTGGACAACTAGATTTATCATACCATAATTTTCCATGTGTTTAAATATGAAAGAAATATATACTTATTGTCACGACTAAAACGCCACCTTTTCCTATACACCAAATGTCATGATATTTCCGCAGCTGAAAGCCGCTTTGATCTGTGTAAGAAAGTGTGAAAGAGCAACCTTTTAAGCCATTTTATCAGTGCATTCAGTGGGGCTGGATGATCAAATTAGTATTTATCTATTAAAACAAGTATTCTTATACATCAAAGATAGCAATTCACACATATTTTAATATTGCTGTAGGTATGGCATTGTCTATGACAATTCTTTCCTTTCCTGTCCATCAGGCCTTTCTTATTTCAATTTATGCTCTAGACTTAGAAATTAAAGGTGCTTTCCTTAAAGGTCACTTCACTTGCTTTGGAAGTGCATAGCTTGGGTGGGTGGATCTGATTGAGATATAAATAATACTGTGTTCAGTTCATGAGGGGGAAGCTGTCATTTTATTTATTTTAACTACTGAGAATATTCTGAGTGGCTTCCCTTTCTCATTCTCTCAATTGTCATGACCTAACAAGAGATGCAAAACAAAAAGTAGGTTTACAGGATGCACTCAAAAAACATTCACTTTTTTTTTAGAAACTTGCCATTTGTCATTACACACTAACAATACACAACAGTGCTGTACACCCTCTGTATACTTTCTTAATTTTTAACTTTTATCAGATACAGGCTAAACGTAGACACTAGTCCACCATTTAAACCCAATTCCTGCTTCTGCTCCTCGAAACATTTTATGAAAGCAAGCTCCATGATTTAATAATGAATTTAATATTTTTTTTTCTGTTAAATTTCGGTGTCAGTGATACCTTACTTCTTAAGTTATAAGAAATGGGAAGAAACTATTTAAGATTTGTTACCTTTAGGTATGTCTATTACATTCTCTGAGCTGCATCCTTCAAAAGCTGAAGAATATTTTCCTGTTGAGTTTCTCTTGTAAAATCCTCCTCTGATGGAAGTGTCATTTCCATGTCACAAATCACTCTATTTACCTACTGCCATACCTTTATATTTATATTTTTTTCTAAACTGACCATCTGAAAATGCAAACATGGAGATGTCCTATGTCCTGAAACCCCAAAGAGATGTCCTAGCCAGAAACCCCAAAGAGGACCAATGACAATACTAAATAGAATGCACAAAGCTGTAAAGCTATGGGATCAACACAGGGGTACATGTCCAGGCAAACCTACTGCCACTTTCTAAGCTCAGCTGCAGCTGAACATGCTGTGTAGTCCAGCTGTCTTTCAGGAATGGAAAGTATGCTTATAAAGACTATGAAAACTTATTCAACTGAGTAAGTACAAAATATGTAATTGTAAATACATTATTCACATCAATATATTATATTTATAATAACAAGCAATATTAATATCAGTGGAAAGTTGCACATGGGATATTTCAAAAAAACATCTAGGACTCTAGTTTGAAAATCTGTGTAAAATAGGCTTTCTAACCATTACCTCTAGGACTTTTAGTAATTTATGCTCATCCTTTCCCTTCTGAGACGTTAATCTAGCAAATCAATAATGGTAATGCATCTTTGAGCCAAGATTTGTCATGTGTCTAGCAACCATACTTCTCATTAGGAGAACTATTAATCAATTTGAAACAGAGAACTCATCACAAGAGAAGATGACTATTTATCTGTCTGCAGTTTACCAAGTAAGCATGGAGAGGAGCAGGAACTGGCAGAGACCCTGTCTGCATCTGAGAGTAATCAACAGAACGAAAATTTTATACACTGCATAACATGAAGAATAAAAACTCTTTGTTCCTTCTTATGCCATTTTACCTCTCTCTGCATTTTGCTATTTCTGAACACCTTACTCATGTGAATGGGTGTACAAATGCACATTCACCATAGTTAAAGGTTAGGATTATTTCAGCAACAAAACTGGATAGCTATACTAAACTAAAGTTTGATTTGCCGAAGGAGAACATGCCTTGCTCCATATCTATATGATGTTTTTTTTAACCTTGTATCTGCCTTAATAATTTAATATATCTTGTCTATCTTTTTGTGAAACATGATGTGCTTGGAACCCAAATTTTAGTAACAAGGAACATTAGATATCCAATTTAAAACAATGCATCATTGTAAGAGAGAAAAATTGTTTAGGCAACCATTTATTATTTTCTTTGTCTTCGTTTCTCTTCTTTGTGGTAATATGACATCCAATATCTGATTTTGAAATCATCCTGTCTGACCCCCTACATCATGCACATTATTTCTGCCTGTGCCAGAGACTAACAACCTTGTATAAATGACATGTATCTAAAAACCAATTTAAACAAAATAACACTAATATTAAGTTTGAAAGAAGCTTTAATCATAAAAATAAAACATAATTGTGAAAAGCTCAATAAATAAGAATCATGAGCAATGAATGTGCAACAGCAGCATATAATGGGCTTAAGTGATACTTCACTGACAGTATGAAGGAAAGTGAAAATAAAGAGTTGAGAAAAAGATCCAGCACATGGTGATGCACAGCAAGTGTATAATTGACACTTAACAACTGTCATATACGCATCATGATATAAACAGTTTTACTGGGCACAGCATAGTCAAATTTTATTGCAACAGTAGGTTTGGATATTTTGCATGAAATGGGAAGAACAACTCAGAACTCATACTGAGTCTTAAGTAAGTTCTTGGAGATTTTTCTTAATTTAATATATGCTGCATGTATTCCTGGTGTGGTAGGAGAGGGTGAGCATTGCTGCTTACTTATTGTACTGTTAAGCTTTTGTTGAAGAAGTGAGGAAAGAAGTATTCTGATGGTCTTTCCACAAGTTTCCCAGTTAAATAATACAGAGGCATAGGAATAAGACAGTACGTTAAGCTATAAAAATGTTCCTTTTTTAATATTTGTAGAAGTTATGGACTGATTCACAACTACAATGCTGTTCCCTTCTTTACCTTGTGCTAAATTCATACCACTATATCCAGATAACTTCTTTTCTGAAAGTCTTCACAATTGTTGTCGTTATTGTTGTTAGTAAAATACTATTTAAAATAAGAATCAATTCAAGGGGTTTTATATTATTTTATTTTTGGGGCAGTGTTATATATGAAGTTAATTTTCAATACTGATCAGTGTAACAGCCATCTGTTTTGGAAACAGTATCAGACTTGAAACCTATCTGTGTGGTTATAAATAATGCAAGAAGATAGATTGAGAGTGATAGCTTGTGTTTGCATGTGCAGTAGGAATATTTTCTGACCCATACCAGAAAGCTGAAAGATGGAGGAAATCACAGCAAATACAAATAATTCAGATACACACCTTCAGTTTATTCTTTTACTTGGACCCAACCAAAAGTTAGTTTCTTTTTTTTAATAAAATTTAAATAAATCAAAGTACCGGTGTCTTCTGTTGTGATTACTTAAAACAAAACTAAAACAAAACCTCAAAATGCAGCATTCAGAAAAAAAGAAAAGTGGAGATTGACTGTGTTCTTCCTATTGAAGGAAAAGGAGGCATTATTTTTTTTTAATCATTATGATGAAAAAGTTCTTCTTTAGTGCTTCTAGTGAATTTGCCACACACTGATCCAGTGGCTTTGATCTGTGTTGCTTATCATGTTGTTATCTGATGATGTCTTTCAACCTACTTTTGTAGCAGTGGCACAACCACTGACAGTGAGTCTTATTTAGTCGCTTATTTAGACCACTAAGTATGGTCCTGTTGCTACAGCAATCTGATGTCATGCAGTAGATTTCAATAACTGTCCCTTAGCCTCAATGTGTTTGAAGTGTTCCCATTTTACTTAGAAGATTACAGTATCTTGTTCTATGATTATCAGATTATATGTGACTCATTGCCACTACATATATTGTGCGTATATAGAGCAGTGTTTGCTCGTGTGGTCTGACAAGTCCACTGTAGGTATGCATAATGTTGTAATTTATAGTGGTCCTTCATTTACGTGTTCAGCTTGGTTTCTTTTGGCAAAAATGGGTGTAGGTGGGAGAAGTGTCAGAATCAAATATTTTAGCTATAAAATAGCATGCAACTTAAATGCAAAGCCATAACTGAGTTTTTAAGGTTTCTTTATTTTAGTTACCTTATTCCTCACAATATTTCTTACTTTGTAGATACAGTAACACACACTTTGCTTTGATTTCAACTCAGTTTGCATTTAATCAGCTTTAAAATGCTAAAAGATACTTACTTGCTTCTTGGTTAAATTATGGTGAAGACTGCTAATGTATTTTATTTTGTGTCACTTGAATGACAAATTTTCCTTATTTTATATATGTTTTCAATTTAAAAGAGAGAATTACTTTCTAGTTCAGCAATATAGTTTGTAGTCTTTAAAGTGTTTCAGAGGGTTTTCAAATACCAACAAAGCTGTCTGTTTCCAGATTTATTATTAGTATCCAGGAAACATTTCACAGAAAGGGAGGTGGGGCAAAACAAGTTCCTGTTTAATATTATTTATAGACTAGCCTTGGCATATCCTTCAGGCTCTTTAAACCTTGCTAACGTGCCACTTGTCAAGTACACCACACCTTGTGCATCAAGGACAAAATGCCTTATAGAGTTCAGATATTCTGCTATAAAATGATGGGAAAGAAAAAGAAGAAAAAATATTTTTGTGGATAGCCAGTCTCAATTGTATTCCCTTTGAAAAGCAATTTTGTTATTTGTCTTAGTATCATTTAAGTCCCACCATTGCTTAGACATATTTGTTTTCTTTTGCGAATATAGGAGAAAGAGTGCTTAGAATTGTGAGGTGCACTGCAGATTTACATAGTGCATATTTCTTTCTGCAAATCTATCTTTTAATTATGTCATGTCCCCCCAGTAATACTGGACAGCAGGATGAATAGATACAGTGTGATAGGTTTATGAATTTATGTAAGATGCCCCCTTTCAGACAATTTTCACTCGGTGAACTCAGATATATTTTTGGCATTTTATTTATATTTTATTGATTTTAGTTCATAAAAACAAATCAAAATCTTTAATGAGTTTGTTCTTAGAACTCACTATAAAGTAAAAGTGTGAGAGGTGAAATGTAACTTAAATGTCTGTAAAGATAGTCACTTAAATGCCTATAGAAGAACTTCTGTTGTGTTAGGTTAACTCCTAATTTTAACAGCACCTCAGACGTGAAGAACAGCACATTTAAGTAAATTTTTTTGTGCTGGTAAAGTGTGAACCAGTGAACAGATATTTAACATTAAATAAATAGAACCAATTAAAACTTTTGGAATTTAGTATGCTCCATAGTTTAAACTGAATTCATAGGAATTTACTTTCAGAAATGAACAAAATTTTAATGTTGAGTTTACTGGAAAGAGCTGGAAAATTCAAGCTCACGGGCTATGATGGAACTATGCAGTGCTAACTGTAGCTGGAGAATGATAAAAAAAAAAATTTCTGTTTTATTCTAGAACTGCCATTTTGGTTGTTAGACAAACCATTAAGCTTTAGAGATCTCTGAGATGAATTTAAATGTGTAGGAGAAGAATTTTCAGGAGAGAAGGTGTGATTCCAGAAAGTACATTTATAAATCTGAGCTAAGTCACTTTCAAATTTTATATTTACAGGAAGACTTTTTTCTGTATTGCACTGACAGCTATAAACGTCCCTTATTGCGTGACTAAATTCATTAATTTCACCCTTCTTATTATACTTGCAAGATACTATGAGAGGGTTTTAAGATAAATGAAAGTAATTTTGGGGGTGAAAGCTGATACTGATGCAATGTTCCTCATCCATAATCTGCCCTACACTTTGGCAGAGTAAATTATTTATATAACAGTTATTCATTCATCTTCCTTCTAGTAACCAAGTCATCTAGCATTTCTGTAGTGAATAGTGTCACTATTTGAAATTCAATTCTCTAAACTAACGTCTTTCATTTATGGCTTATTTCATCCAAGTAGCTGTAATAATACCATTTTTTTTGTGGTAGATCTAAAACCCACTGCTTAGTGTTTCCAAAGAGTGGTAAAAAGTTTAAAGAATATCAGTTACCATCATTTTTGTAAAATACATATACATCTGCATTTTTCCAAGGATGTTTGAAAGAAAATCTCTCTGTGGCATTTTAGAAAAATCAAAGAATTTTGATTTTAGAAAGTTATAGCAAAGCAAATTACTAGTAAAACTTCATGGCTTTGTTAATTTCCTTTTTAAACTCTCTGTGGTTGTGCTGGTTTATCTGGAAAATCTTTCTTCTGAAAACTGGCGGAATTTCTGTGTTATTCCCTTCAACATAAATGACAGATTAGCATTTTTATTGATATATTCTCTGCAGGTTAACTATTCCTGTATTTTTCCCCTTCAGTTTATATACCTATTGTCATTGTGTGTAAATCCTAGTGTCACCTATTTTTCTGTTCTTTGATAGTGACACATACTCCTTTTGAACTAGTGAAGAAGACAATAAAATCTCCAATGCCATGTTTATGCTGTAGTGCCCAGCAATATTTCCAAACTCATTCTTCACGTGTGTGATTTGGCCACACTCAATTTCTCTGCTGAAAGTGATCTAAGGTCTCCAGTCTAGACCTGTCAACCTTATATCTTCATTTTGATGGGAAGCAGGCCATTGGCCAGGGGTCAGAATACAACTTCCTGCATCATGTAGTGTGCTTTAAATTAGCCTGAAACTGCTAGTCGACCCCTATAAACCCTGAGCTCCTAGGGCTCTTTTTGAAGAAATTCTGTGCCATTCTTCCACAGAGAGGATGATTGTTTCTTTTAGCATACTTGGATTTGCCTTCACTTCATCTATTGCTCTGTTAGCATCCAGTGTAGCTGAAATATTCAGTGTTAACCATAAACTTGAACATAACATAATGTCATACTGTGCCTTAACTCTAGCAGTGCTGGTACCTTATCAGTCCTGGAAAACAAAACAAAACAGGTCACTAGTTATCTGTGTATTTAAGGTAGCTGAGAGATATTTAAAGAAACAATCTATGCAACTAATCTGTTGTAGAGACTGTCTTCGTCCACAGAAAAATTCCTGTCATATCTTTTTCTTCCCTGAATATGTGTATAAAATGGCTGCCTCATAACATGTCCTGTTCATTAATAACTCAGAAAATATTAACTGTACTGTAAGATATTTTGAGTATTTCCATACACGTGAATTTGGATTCTCCTTTACATAAATTTGTGTGTGTGCAGATTCTCAAATAGGGCAGTTATATACATAATTATAAGGCTTGAAGGTGCGTTACTGTAAGTATGCATTTGACTGTGCTTAGTTTCCAAAAGCCACCCCTAGACCCTCCTATAACAATTTTCTTTTTCTTATGATATTGGCAATTATGGAAGATTGAGAACTCTCTTCTATACATCCTGAAAGAATTAAGTATAGTCCAGTACAGACTTCTTCTAGCTATGACAATAAAGAAGAGTATGTTTAGTAGTGCTGTGCTAGACCAATACTTGTTAACGTTGTTATATGTACCTGCTCTGCATAAAGATACATTATTAAAAGAATATTTTTTCTGGAAATTATATCAGCATCCCTTGTCTTTCTTCTTTATTAGCTTGTAAAATCATAAATCTAGAATAGTGTCAGAGACTTGAAAATAATACCACATTCCAACTTATCTTTCAGTGGATAGCTGTGAAAAAATTACACACACAATCAACACTGAAATGCTAAATATACTGAGTGATAAGTATGTGTTAAGAGGAGATGTACGACAAGTTCTCATATTCATAAAAGAAAAAAAAGGATTTACAAAAGGTTTTACAAAAGAATTTACAAGTAATTGTTGTACAGCATAATTAAGAAATCTGAAATTCTTCTTGAGAACGTCTGCTGGCTTGGACAGGTTTATCAAAAGTAATTTTTCTGGAAATTTGATTAGATTCCAGATAGACTCAGTGTTAGCTGTTGGTTTCAAGAAAGGCCTGAAGTAATGTATATGTTCATCTTCAAAGGAAGAATGATAACAAAGAATTAGAAAAACTAAATAATGAATTTCAGTAGAAGTTAAAATGCTACGAGCATTGTAATAAAACCATGAAGAATTCTAAGAGAGAGGGGAAAAAAAAGATGCAAATATGAATGTCAGGTCACAAGCTAACCATGCATAAAAAAAATCATTCCTATAATGGGTTGCAGTAAAATGAGATTTTAAGATAAAAAGATGTTAATTCCTGATTACAAAACAATCATAATAGCAATTATGATTTACAGGTTACATAGTACTGAAAAGAAATTGTTAAAGTATTGGTAATAATAAGGCCTGTAGCAACAATGGTAGTGCTGGATAGTTTTGTAGCTGGATTGACAAGTTATGGGAGCTCTGGGGAGGAATAATATTTAAAATAGTATAGAACTGGAAAAATAGTCTTAAGAGATTTTTTTGAAAGAACAGTAGGGACAAGACGAGAAGAACAGAGGATGAAACTAAAATAAAGGAAAATATCACAGATTGCTTGCAAATTTAAGTTTAATCTAGCTAGTTCTTTGGACTTTCTTTAGTCCATTAAACACTTTTCACTGAAGAAAAAATGAGGTTTAAAGTGTGAATTCATACAATTGCAAAAAGTTACACTAGCTGGTTGTTTGATTCAACCTGGTAACAAAAGAATGTTTTCCCTGCCTATGGTATGTGAATGAAAAATCTTTTTAAAACAGATAGAATTATGAAGCAACTTACTTGGATGCTGTATTGCAATGGATTATTAAGAATAAAACTCAGATTCTCTGTTGATTAAGCCAAGAAGTATTTTTTATGTCATATAAATATCACATTGAAATTTATAAATCATACAATGATATGTATTAAATATGTTTAGTATACATTTATACTACACATATTTATTATCAGATATATAAGGTAGATAAGGCATAATATATCCAGTAAGTATATTAGATATGTATCTGTGTGAATCTATTTATCTATTTTGTAAATGTATGTGTATCTATACAAGAATCAGCATTAAATAATCTATGCAATGGCTGGCAGAATTAAGGTTTTACTGTGTGTGCTGCCAGTCTCTGCCAACACACCCACTCAGTTTCAAATCTGAACTGACTAGGCAGACAAAATCTCAATGGAAACAGTGGCACAAAAAGGTATCAGCTGGTATTTGATATACATTCTCACCATAAATTTAATGCTAGATCTTCATAGCTCAGTGAGTGTCCTACTCAACAACCCACATTGCTTCTCTTGTAAAGAATATGTAAAATCATTTTCCATACAGTAGGTCCACCTCAAAAGCTAATCTTTGCTTAGGAGGAGATGGCTTAGCTGTTGCAAAATATTAAACCAAGATTTATTTCCTCTGTTGATTTCTTTTCATAATTCCAGTTCTTGTATAGTTGACCTGAACAAAAGCACAGATCTATATAGTTCAATATTTTTATCTTAAACTATGTTCATTTCACTAACCCGTCATACTTCTGGTCACCAAATTCACTCAACATGAGCAAGGGGATGATTGCTTTAATGATAAACTATCTTTTATCTCAGAGCAATTTTAACTGTCTTTATATTTATTTTATGTCTAGAATAAATTAAAATATTTGTTACACAGTAGACATAATTCCTAGCTTAGCTTATAAATAAATGTAATTGATGTTCATGTTTTATTCTCTTACCAATTTGCTTTGGAAAAGTGTGGTTAGATAGCCTGCATATAGTATATTAACACATAGATTTTGGTGGAATCAGAGTAAGCATTGTAGATTCCTATAAGAGAAAAGAGAATTTAAGCTGCCTTTGAAAGAATAATGCAGAGTTCATTTATTGAGATTCCCGTATGTTATGTGAAAAGCTGAAATGTACTTGGTGAGTACATGAAAAAATTGAGTATTCTTTCTAATGTTTTTAGCTTTCTGATAAAGACATAGTTTTCAATAATTGGGGAAAAGCCATACCAAAGAAATCAAGAGTATGAGGTAGTAAAATTTTCCAGTGCTGGAAATTGCCAGTTCTAGCTGATCTTACTCTTTCCAGTAAGAGCTGCAGAGGGAAGTGAGAAGGCTTGAGGCATGCTTATTAGCACAGCGGTGAGACTCTAATTTTTCATCTCCCTCTTCCCTTAACTAGATCTATCATATATTCTTTTTATGACTATGAATCCTGTGTTTCTGAAATGAAAAGAAATGGTTATACTGCCAGGGATTGTTGGAGGTTTAACAGCTTGCTGGTAGTACCAGCAGATATGATTACCACATCATGATGGGCTTCAAGATACACAGTAGACCTAACACTATATGTAAATCTTGAGTGGAAACATGCCCATTCTTTTCCTACACATGTGGCAAACATCGTGCAGAATATGTAATCTTGGATTGTATCAACTGCAGCTCCACTATTCATTTAGGTTCTACAAAGTGTTTAGATCGGTGTCCTCTGATGTCCTCCTAGAGTGTTCACATCTTGGAGAAGGAAGATGCAGCAAAGTTGTAGTCAGACACAGTACTAACACACACACTGGTTTTCTTGTACGGTAGCCTAAGTAAACATTTGCATTGAAAGCAGTATATGATTAACAAAATTCTACAGGCTTTACAACCTCATTCAAGGCCATAGTTTTGAAACTGAGACTTCCTACTGGGATTTTGGTTTAATAACTTGTCATTAATTCGTCCTTTAAACAGTGGACTGGAAGGAGACTCTTCAAATACTTGTCCAAACGTATGAAAGGTGACAGATGTGATGTTATTTTCTTGTGTTTTATACAATTGTTTACTTTATAAAGTTTTGCTGCCAAGACTTGATCATGAAACACAATTCCGCGTGCTTTAATCAAAATGACTTAGAAGAACAAGTGTTGTCTCTCCTCTTCCACTTCCATTACCTCTGTATCTCATACTGAGAAGAGAACAGGAAAAGGTAAAAAGCTGAATAACTACTGTGAGCTTACAGTCCTGAACTTTTAGGAGGCAGTTGCACAATTCCTGTTACTCCCAATATTATCCTCTGTCCTCCACGCAAACTCCACTTTTTCCTGTAGAAAAACGCCAAAATCTCTCAGACTTGCACAGGCTTAGGATGAGACAAATACACATAATTCTTAAGGACACCAATGTTCCATGTCTGTGTACCTAAATCATTTTATCATTCACTTAATAGCAGAACAAATTAACACAAGAACAGCTTTTGGTACACATTATGCTGAGACATGCCTACACTAATACGCTTTCTGATAAAGTAAATGGTTCCCTCTTAGAACACAAATCTTATTTTGTCTCTATTGAAGTCAAGAGAGAGAGAGAGAGCTGAGTCTGCAGTATGACTGCTTACTTGAGGAGATTTCTTAATAGATTTCATTAAACATATGGAAGGGCTCCTGCACTCAAAGTTGGAAATTCAAGATGCATGAAAAAAGCAATATGTATGAAGAAAAACAGGAGAAGCAAACTTTATAACACACATATGACACAGACCCATACCTATGAAAATTACAGATATTTACTATTCCTAAATATGCAGCTATTCTAGAATCACGACTTTATCCATTTGTTGAGTATGATTGGCTGTTCCCTAAAGGCACGTTCAAGCTTGACACTGACCGTCAGCACACTGGTGTGATCAGTGACACAGAGAACCCATATTGTACTGGATATGACAAGCACTTTGCTTTGATTATAACTGGCAACTGTTAATGTAAAAAAAAAAAAGTAATGGCACTTCACTTTTACTTTTTGACCACCTGTCACTCTAAATCTAGCAAGTAGAAAAAAATACAGATTTCAGTGCCTCAACTTTTGATCACATATTTGAACAGGTAGAAGTACTAACTGACCAGAAGAGGACAAATGGCCTCAGATTTTATTAGGAGTGGGAGGAAGAGAAGGTTGTGAATATTCCCTGCATGCTAAGTGTTAGTTAAATATTTATTGAATATTTCAAGTAATAATCTTCCAGTGCTAGATTCATTCTGAAAAATATTTTTAACTGTGTTTGCAAGTGTGTTCTTTTATTCACTGCTAGTATTTTACTTATTACAGGTACTATAATTGCAAGCATGCCAAATTCTTCCATGATTATGTTTTCTTCAAAAAATTAACTGAGCATAGATATAAGCATTGGGAAAGAAATGGGTGAGATTTTTGATAATGAGATCTCACTCCTGATTTACAATGCCAGATAATGTCTAAAGTATAAATGAAGATAATACTGAACTATAAAGCCACTACAAACAACTGCTGAGTAAGGCAGCTGTTAAACCAGGAATGCACATCTGTCTCCAGCCTGCCAGAGGAAATAAAAAAAATTACAGAACACCACTGCATATGAAGAAAAATTACAAATTAATATCCATTAATAACAGTAATTAAATACAAGTCACAAGGTTATTTTCATGTTATGTTAAAATTTAGCGCCAGTTTCTTACAGGTGTAGTGGCAATTAATATCTTAGTTTCAGCACTACATTAATACAATCCTGTGTTCCCAAAAGAAATGATGGTTTCCTTTTCCTCATTTCACAGCATATGATTTCTTATAAGGTCTCCTGATGAAAACAGAGGATATCCACTGAAAGAGCAATGACCATGTTTCAGGGAGCTGTCTACCCTACCCTGCATGTAACATTTCCAGGGATGAGGCTGCACAGCTTTTTCTCACAGATTGTGAAATCTCCTACACTTAACTCCCCCTAACATGATAAATTTTCATTTTTACACCCACCCTAACCTCACCTGGTGCAATTTAATCCTATTGCATTTTGTTGCAGTCTCTGCAGTCATAGGGAACTGGTTCTGAGTCAGCTCAACTTCTGAGACGATGATTGTAATCACATCTTTCCTTAGTATTCTCTGGTGTGAGATTGGACAATGGTGATGTTTTCCATGTTTTGCCATAGGCCTTTTTATCATGGTATCCTGTCATCATCTTTGTTCTCTTCTGTCATGTCTCCACTTGCCAACGTCTCTCAAGTAGCAGACATGACAAGACTAGGGAAGAAAATCTTTTATGTGAAAACATCTACTAATTTTCGTAAAATAACTAGTTATGTCATATGTTCTGCTGGTACTCTTCTACTGCCTGAGAATGTTTTATTTTTTTAGAAACTATGTTTCTTATTCCTGTCAAATCCAACTCTACCTTATTTCAATCAGGGTGGCAAACCGTTCATAGCAAAAGTGTAGCTGAGAACTACAGGATAGACAGGCACTTTAAAAAAATCTGTGTGCAGTATTATTACCTGAAAAATATATTTGTTGCATAGTCCATAATTAATTCATTACTCATTAGAAACACTAAGTAGTAATCAGAGTGGTAAAGAATCTTTTATTCTTACTGTTTCATGCATTTCTGTTACAGTATTTGTAAACTTTCATTTCAGTTTACCCTGAAGATTGTTAGTGTGGATTAACAGCACAGGACAGAGATTAAAACACTGAAATGTCAAAAAAAATTGAGCACCAAAAACAACTGCAGCTTTAACCAAAGCTTTATGTTGAGCTTACAGAAGTGATCAAGAAAATAATGAACATAAAGAATATAATCTTAGATAAAAGTGGTTTTGCACTTCCAGACATGTTGAAAACATACTACCTATTCCTATAGATCAGAAATTTAAGATATACAGGTAAAGAATATATTCTAAATGATTAAAAAAAAGTTATAACAAATAGTTTTTGTTACTTCTATGCATCTCCAATTTTGTCCTCTGACTTCAATTTCACACAATTCATAGGAATATTAAATACTTGTATGAAATTGCAGCATGTAAGCACTGATTATCAGTACATGAGTTCAGTAATTTATTTCTCTCTAAAAACACTGCTTAATAAATCATTACTCATAAACAAGAAGAAAACAAGGGATTTAAGTATGTAGTGTTAGGAATAAGAAAGGTATTTTATCAAAAATCTCACTGAGCATCAGATTTTTATGAGGGTTCAGGAGGGCAATGTCATGTAAATGTTTTTACAGTAGAATAAATTCTGAATTTTCTAACAAATGGAATTCTCAAAAACTCATAATAGAAGCTGCCATAGATATAGATGAAAACACTAATGTGTTTTCCACTCTATTATTTGACATAATCTGTAATTAACAGCATGTTTTACAAAGACTCAATTTCACCCTGACAACTGGTAAGGAAAAGCAGCCTTTGCCCTTGTCTTATCATGAGGAGATAAACAAACAAAACTCGCTACTGAGGACAATAGATTCACTGTTTTTAGTTGTTTTCTAACACGTAAAAAACAATGTGGTTTCTTTGGATTACTTTCTTCATTTAAAGGCGTCAGGAGGGAGGGGATGGGGACCAATCCCTTTCCAGTTGTAATGTGACTTCCTTGACCATGTTAGCTACAACTAAAACAAAACCAGTGAGACCTAACAATGTCACAGCTTTTGCTATGCTGCAAAATGCTTTCTTATATTTCTAATTTACCTCTGTGTTTCATATGAATTCCTCTACCTGGTAGAAAGCTAAACAAATAAAGTTCTATAAATGTGAAATTTCTGTTACTCAGAATCTGTCAAAAAAAGGGTCATTGTATTCTTATTTTCTATTCTGCTCTGGAGGGTCTTATTTGAATGTCAAGACAAAAACCTTGATGATTATATTCTTTTTCAAACACCCAATAAGATAACACCAATGTTATACCTTACGAAAATGAAATAAGTTTTTTTCTTACCATGTTTTGTGGTCGAGTATTTCTTGACATTGTCGGAGCAATGTCATCTTTACAATTCTGTTCAGTGTAGCATAACTTGAGGTTCAATATTCTTTGTTTGTTAAATCTCTGGATAGGAAAAAACATAATTAATCAGCAGAATTGTTGCATACAATGCCGCTTCTTATGATTTTTTCACTCAAAATCTTTATTTATTCATGTTTCAGGTGGCTTTCTTATGCATTCTTCTCTTTCTCAGTACTCTTGAAACTAAAATATTTTCTCATTATTGTTATCATGTAATTCATTGTCTTGCAAGAACAGGAACACCACCTTTGTATCATGGCCTAGGCACTTCATAGATAACTGCAGTCTGCCTACCAAAATTATTCCTTTGAATTTTTAACTGTGTGCTGATGCTTGCCAAATAGTTATTCATTTTCATTCCAAGAGAGGTTTCCAATATTGTGTTAACTGGCTCTTATACAGATAACCAGACAGTTTTTCTGCAATATGCAGTCAGAAATACATTGTAAATACAGATGTTAATCAAACAGAACATCAGAACTGCATCAGACTAGAAATACTAGCATATACAATATAATAGAGAAATAACAAAGATGCACACATTGGTGTCACCACTTAGGATTGTGATTAGTTTTTACTACATTATATTCAAACCAGCTAATTACACGTCTAAACCGAAAGTGAAAACAACCCTTTACATGTTACAAAGATCAGTTCATTGAGAAAATAGAACAGAATACCAAAGAATATTCCTAGGTTTGTCTCTGTCTTGGTGCTTAAGTTTCCTATTTTACCTCTCAAGAAAGGAAGAGAGGCAGAAGTACCATGCTTGTTGCTGAGTATTTGACAACTTGACAAATGAAAAATAAAAGAACCCACTTACCAGCTTTGAGAGATGACTATAGTATATTGCTCTGTCATTTAACAGATGACCTGACTATTGCCATGGGAACGAGCAGGAAGCAAAGTGCCCTGAGATAGAAAGCTGCTACAGAGAGGTAAAGGCTAATAACATGAAATAAATGAAGGGGTTAAAAGGTTAGGAAAATTCTGGTAGTTCCCATGTGTAGTCTGACTATGAAAATATGTTTCAGTCTTCAGCAAGCTCTGGTAGAAAGAGCATGGAGCTTAAAGGATGAAAAATAGAATTTAGAGCTCTCCACCCTTAAAACGTACAGGTTTACCCTTTGTGCATTTCCTTAGCATTTAACAGTAGAATGGAGTCTTAAGAATTGACACGAAATACTTTATAAAAAAAACAATAGAAAAAGTAGAGTAAAATCAATAGTGATGTGAGGAATGACTTGAGCAGCTTGTGTTTTCACAGTGGTAATCAAAAAGTAATTTTATATCCAATAATTTGTATTGATTATTCGTGAAACTGTAATGCTTTATACCATATGTCTTGATATCTGGTTATAAATATGTGTACCATTTTGTTGGGCATTTTCTTTTCTCATCGAGTTTCATTTTCTCCAAGACAATTTTTATTTTTTGTCTTTAATACACAGAAGCAAAATAGCAGGCTATGAATATTATGTGAGCTAGCAACTGCTGCTTGCTATCTGTTCTCAAGTCTGTCTGGAAGAGAACAAAGGAGCTCATGGCACAACAGAGCCCTTGAACTAATACCGTTTACAGGTGATTCACCCAGCATTTGTCAAGTGTTTTCTTCTTTCAGCTGCCCTTCAGGTGCTCAAAGGATTGATTCACAAGGAGTTGTATTTGCTTTTGAGTGCAAAACCTTTCCACTACGGTGTGATAACAGAAAAATACATAACATAAATAAACTCTTTTTACTAAGTTAAAAAACTTTGTAAAGACACTACAAAAGATCCACTTCTGTTTTTATCAGTCCCTTCATTTTAAGTCAATCCCTGAATCTCATGAACCCAAAAGATGTGGCAGACCCTAGGAGGGTAAGTAGGTAGGTGTTAAATGTGTAAACACATCATACAAGAACATGAAATTATCAGATAAAACTCCCATTTTACTTTTTAACTAAATTATTCTACATAACTTGCAATATCATAAATTATCCTGTCATATTTAATATTTAATACATCTTGAGTGAAAATACACAGAATTTATGTTTTTATTAACACATTTTATTAATACAATTTCCAAGATAACTCATATTAATAAACCAACACAAATTCTTTTATTAAAAATTCTTATTTGATTTTTACTTCTGATGCTTGTCGAGGCCTCCAAGATGTAATTCATTCCACAGTATCCAGAAACACTGTGAAAAAAATGCATTTAACACTGAAAGCCACCTTTTCTTACAGAATCTGTAATTTTTGTTAGACGACGTTGACTTGCCTTTATACCTGAAATAAACTGCCAGGAAACAGCATACTCATCAGAATCTTATGTTATGCCCCAGTCTCATTTTTGCCACAGAGATATCTTTCTAGACAGCTCTAATGCCAAAGGAAAGCATAACTGAAATTGTCACAGCACAAGGCTCATTAGGCTCATTAGCAGTTCAGCAGATCGTTTTAGGTTAAAAGAATACATAATTGAAGATTTAAGATTTATTCAGAAAACCAAACCACTTTGATTCAATTTGTACACACAAAGAGTGAAATGTTTTTATATGATTCTCTTGTATGAAGGGGGAAAAGAAATATTTTTTTGGTATGTGTAGACATTTCATTACCATGTCTTTGTATTTCAAGACTCAGAATTAGTATTTTCTGATTTGTGTCTTTATTCCGAAATAAGGATTGTGGACTTTGGCATGATAAACTAAAAGTCAAATGTACAATCCATGTTGACATGTGCATATTTGACTATTTCTTGTTACTTACCAATTCTAAATATGGTATATGAAGCAGGAGAAAATTCTTTCCATCCCTTTTTATTAGATTAGATTCCTTGTTTTAAGAAAACCTAAAAAAACTCCACAATATAAACGTGTATTTTTCATTAACAGTGTCACTGCCATCCTCAACATTTTTATAGTACCCCACTAGTTAGCTTAGTGTAATATTATCTGTATTTTTCTTTAAGTTAATCATAAGTTTTGCCTTTGTTTTACATCTCATATATACTTGCACTGTATTCTTGAACTCTGTATAGAAGATATCATGTAAATAGTCAGAAATATTCACAAATTTGTTGGAATGACATAAAAAAGAGGCAAAGAAGGAATCTGATGTATCTTGCTTCTGGTCATATGGAGTACTACTGCTGCTTTTATTTCTTTGTAGTGAATTTCAGAATTACCTTTGTTCGTTTTGAAATTGAAAGATTCAGATGAAAGCTGAAAATAAAAATTATTCTGTATATCTCCACCAAAAGTCTGTTAGCTGAATTTCAGCTTTTCTCAGCTTTGTTTTCTCTCAGTGGTTGGTTCATATTTCACTTGTGCTATTTCTTATTTATGGTGAAAAAAAGCAGTAACTTTTCAATTCAAAGAACAGTGCTGAAGAGAAGATAGGTACCTCAAATTCTACTCATCTTCACCACGTGGACACTGTTGCATACATTAGTCAATCCTTATCTTTTTCCAGGTATGCTTAACATGTTCAAGATTTAAAGACTTTTAAGAATATTTTTGCCTGTGTTTTACAAGATTCAGGTTAATACGAGTACAGTATATACTGATGAAAATGACTGCTACAAAATCTTTTTCCCTGGTGGAGGAATTTGCAATCATTTTTCAATTCTTTTTTATACTGAAAGAAACTCCCATTAAAAAAAACCAGTACAGATCAGAACAATAGTATGACTTTGTGTAATACTAATAAAGCAGTTTCAGGAACATAATGGAATTCCTTTGAGAATGGATTTTTTAAATTAACATAAGGTGAATCAACCGATTTATTTGGTAAATTTGAATTCATGCTTAATATAGGTTATACAATTACTTCTTATGCTTTGTGTGTCATGTATCTTGTGTGTCTTGCAATCTTGTGTAATTGGGCTGCAGTATAATTTTTAGAAAGTTGTCACAGTTTGAGACACTTCAGTAAATTAAAACTCCATCCACCACATCCTTACACTTGTTTGAATGGTTAATTGTATTCTTTGTCTCATTCAAATTCCTTATCGCCTTTTATTATGCAAACTATCTTTAAATCTACCTTTGATACACACAGAAAGATGAAAATGTTGCTTGTGATTGCATTTCAAAATCACAAAACAATTTGCAAGCATGCCTCAAAACAATGTTTTGACACATTTTGAAATACCCAGAGCTATTTCAGAACATAACACCTCCATTGGCATAAATGACAACTGAAAGCTACACAATAAAACATTTTAAATTCTGAGATAACTGCTTGAAAAAAAAGGTAGATCTGTTACTTCTCATTACTTAAGCAGCTTTATTTACTGCTAGCCCAATTAGTCATGAGCAGCACCTGACTTAAGAAGATGTCCTCCACACTGCTGCAGAGTAAGGTTCAGAAGGCAGAACTGAACAGAATTATAGAACCACTAGGTCGGAAATGACCTTTGAGATCATCAAGACCAATTGTACCTGTCCACTACTAAATCATATCCCAAAGTATGTTGAGGATTATCAGTACCTATTCCCAAACTTTGCTTCTGCTCATCAGATAAAGCTTCCATAAATGCATAAACTTAAACTTCCATTTAGCCTATGCAGTGTTTTAAGGCCAGATAACACTATTTCTTCTGTTAAAAACTTATATAGCCGCATGGTAATTTACTGTTATCAAACATAAACTGTTTGGTTTGACACAATGTAAGTATCTCCATTTTCTTCTTGGAATAAAAGTGTCTGGGCAGTGTGGATTATTCACTTTCTTTTGGTGGTGGCATGATGGTTGTTTGACTTACTTAGGGACTCAAATTCCAAATGTTACTTGAGGGCTCAAACCCATGTATAGGCTGTATCTAAGCACGATAAAGATCAAGTGGAATTCAAGTGGAATTCAAGACTAATTTTTCACAGAATTGATAGATGTTTGGCCTCAGTGATTTCTCTTTGCAAACATATGTTTTCTAGAAAAGCCAAGATTTCCTATAAGAAGTGGAGTGCCTAGAAGATTCCTCCAGTGGATAATTCAGAATATCTAAGGCTTCTCTTCTTGTTGTTCCTGTAAGTGTCATCTCTGCTTATTACAGAATAAACCTAACCTCCCAAAGCCACAATTGCCTCAGTTATTTTGTGCCCAAATAACTTCAGAAACCAGCATATATATTCATATGAAAATTACGAACTTATCTTAAAATGTGGATCCTGTTCAAAAAATATACATGATATAAACTCTTCAGGGGAAATTATTCCAAATCTATGACACAAAATTATCTTAAACTTCCATTGTTTGATTTAGCAAACATTATTATTACATTATTTAGCTTCAAATATAAGAAAATTACATTACTGAAGTGAAAATTATGTTATTTTTCTTGAAAACATGGACATCCTTTTGCTGGGTTCCTCATCCTTCTGAAATGTAAGAAGGCAAATAAAGATGAAATAAAAATAAAACCAAGCAAGATACATTGATAGTGGTTTTCTTCTTAGGTCTTTTTCACATAATTGTTGATGCTTCTTGTTGCTACGTTGAACTTGTGCATGTTAGAGCTCCTACAATAATGAGAGAGCTTTACTATAGTCATTCTGCTGACAGGGACATTGGATCATGGAGAGAGATTTGACTTATTTAAGATATCCCAGTGATGAAATCTGGGAATGATATTTTCTCTGCATGAGATTTGACATCTGCGAGTCCACCCACGGGACAGAAAATCAACCCCCTCCTTGCCCACACCATCTCAGGTGTCACTCCACAACAGATTTGAAGCTCTCAATGTGGAGGATGGACCAGAGGAAAACATGGAGGAAGATGCACCCACATCAGAGCAGGGTCAGAGACCTAGACAACGTAAATGCTCCATTGCTACGACTGGCTCAAGGACCTATAGGAGACTCATAGTTGTAGGAGACTCTCTATTGAAGGTGACAAACGGTCCAATATGTCAAGCAGACCCCACTTACAGGGAAGTCTGCTACCTCCCAGGAACCTGGGTAAGGGATGTAACCAAGAATCTTCCAAAACTAGTGAGAACAACTGACTATTACCCATTACTGCTGCTCCATGTGGGAGGTGATGAAGCAGCTGGAAGAAGCCCAAGTGAGATTAAAAGTGATTTTAAGGCCTTGGGATGGCTACTGAGGGCATCAAGGGCCCAGGTGATTTTTCCTTCCCTCCTTCCAGTTACAGGTGTTGACATAGAACAGCTCAGACGAGTCCAGCCTATTAATACATGGCTTCATGGCTGGTGTCACAGCAATAACTTTGTTTTTTTTGATAACGAGATAGCCTACATGGCACCGGGGTTACAGGCTTCAAATGGAAGCCACCTTTCTGAGAGGAGGAGGAGGATCTTTGCCCAGGGCTCGTAGATAGGGCTTTAAACTAGATATGAAGGGGGAGGGGGATGCCACCTAGCCAGCCCTTAACAAGAAGTGGAACGTCAGGTGTCAAGGGTCAGGTGTGAGGGAGGAGACTTCTCAAAAACACCTTATAGGTAATAAAAGGTCCACTGGGAAGGTGATGCAAATGGCAGCCCAGCTGAAGTGCCTTTATGCTAGCGCATGAAGCTTGGGTAACAAGCAGGAGGAGCTGGAAGCTACCATGCACTTGAAAGCTGTGACCTAGTTGCCATCATGGAAACGTGGTGGATCTAGTCCCATGACTGGAATGTGGCCATCGACAGCTACGGGCTGTTCAGGAGAGACAGACGCAGAAGGAGGGGTGGAGGTGTTGCCGTGTGTCTTAGGAAAGGGATAGAATGTGAAGAGCTGTCATTGAAAAGCAGCCACGAACAGGTTGAAAGCTTGTGTGTAAAAATTAAAGATGGAAGAACCAATGGGAACCTTGTGGTTGGTGTATACTACACGCCACCCAGTCAAGGAGAGAATACTGATGAAGCCTTCTTCCTCCAGCTACAGGCGACTTAGTGCTCACAAGCTCTCATCCTACTCGGGGAATTCAACCACTCAGACATGTGTTGGAAAAGTAGCACAGCATGCTGTAGGCAGTCCAGGAGACGCCTGGAGTGCATTTAGGATAATTTCTTAGTCCAGCCGATAGAGATCCCCGCTCAAGGAGATGAAATACTGGACTTCATGGACACCAATACAAGCAAACTCATCAGTGACTTTAGGATAGGTGGCAGCCTGGGCTGCAGTGATCATGCACTGGTGAAGTTCAATGTCCAGAGGGATATGGAACAGGTGAGGAGTACCGTCAGAACTAAATTTCAGGAAAACAGACTCCCAGCTCTTCAAGGAATTACTCAGTAGAACCCCCCTGGGACATGGTCCTCCGAGACAAGGGAGTGGAACAGAGCTGGAAAATATTTAAAGAAGCTTTCCATAAAGCACAAGAGCGCTCAGTGCCCGTATGTAGAAAATCAGGCAGGAAAGGGAAGAAATCGGCATGGCTGAGTCAAGACCTGCCGGTTAAAATGAAAAAGAAGAGAGAACAGCACAGGGAGTGCAAGCAGGGACAGGGAACCTGGGATGTTCATAGGGACGCTGCCAGATTGTGTAGGGATGAAGTCAGGAAGGCCAAGGCGTAGCAGGAGCTGAGCTTGGCAAGGGAAGTAAAGACCAACAAGAAGGGCTTATACAGGTACATCAATCAAAAGAGGAAGGTCAAAGACAACGTACCCCCACTGATGGTTGGAAATGGTGATCATGTATCAACAGATGAGGAGAAGACTGAGGTACTTAAGTTTTTTTGCCTCAATCTTCACCGATAACTGCTCTCATCACCCCTCCTGGGTCATGGGACAGCAAGATGGTGACCAAGGAGGTAGACCCCTCCCACAGTAGAGGAGGATCAAGTTCATGAAGACCTGAGGAAACTGAACATATATAAGTCTAATGAGAAGAATTTGTTCTATAATAGTGGTGAGACACTGGAACAGGTTGCCCAGGGAGGTTGTAGATGCCCCATCCCTGGAGGTGTTCAAGGCCAGGCTGGACAGGGCCTTGGGCAGCCTGGTTTAGCGGGATGTCCCTGCCCATGGCAGGGGGCTTGGAACTAGATGATCTTTAAGGTCCCTTCCAAGCCTAATTATTCTATGATTCTATGATTCTATGATCTTGTCATATTTATTGTTATCATATTATCAACAATATTTTAAGTGGTTTATGTTGCATGAATTAAGCTATTATGAATTCTAGGGCAGAAACAAGTACCCCTGTGCTGAGTTTTACCCTATGATGGCTCTTAATCAGATTGCAAGGTGATATTCCCAAAGATACAGTAGGATTTTGCTCACTCTTGAACTTTAGGTGTGCTCAAATACAATGTTTCAGGAAGATCAGTGTTTTCACTACTCAAGTAGAATATACATCAAGAATGTCTTTTACATGGCATTGACATGTTAAGGTTTCAAATTATTTTCATGGCATTTTGAGCTGTCTGTCCCAATAACAATTGACACATGTATCCCCAGTTAACAGGTTTAGGAGAAACTAAAACATCCCTGAAGTTAGAGTTAAAAGTCTAATCTGTATTTCAAGTGATCTTGTGTTAGACTGAGCACAAATGTTGCTGAAGACTAAGATGGTGGAAACCTACACTTTTTGTTATGTCTGGGCTTTCATTAAAAATACGTATTTTGTGAATTAGACTATAAGTAATAGTAGACTATATGTAATAGTTGACTTGAATACTTCTCTGGAATGGTCTTGCTTGTTTCGAAATCTTTGGTCCAATTGCAAAAGGGGTTTCTATTCACAAGCCCCAAACAGCATCTGAGGTTAAATAAGGTAGTTAAAGTGAAAGCTATTTTGGAAATGTGTGTCTAATCTATGACTAACAGAAGTCTTAAGAGTCAAAATTGTGCCTTGGTATTTCACTTACCTCTTCAGAAACAATTGTTACTAGCAACTTTCAATAATTTGTAAGTTGTCAGTTACTATTCATTAATCTTCTTTCCCCTCCTGACTCTGTACACAGTCTTCCTGGAAATTAAATAAGCACATTGATTCCTTCTCTCTGATGTTTAGGGAACAAGAATAGAATAAACTGTTTAGTGCATATATTACATTGATAATTGCATTTATACTTCAGTTACAGCAAATGGAATATGTGAAGTATAGTAAACATGACACAATTGACCTTGAAGATCAATGTTTCCATCACTCATTTAGATACTTGCTTTTTAAAAATAAGCTTTGATGTCTTCTTTTTTTCTAAATATTTCTGGAGAAAAAATATCTTCTTTCGTAAAATGAAGATTCAGCAAAAAATTAGACATACAATACTCAACCTCTACTTTCCTTATTGCTGGATTTTTTATTATTTTTTTCATATTTTGTATCACAAGTATTACTAATATTAGTTTTCACATATTGATGAACCCTTTCTTACATGACATTTTAAATTTTATATACATTAAATATTTAGGGGTTTTATATCATTGTGTTTTAATTTCACAATAACTAAAACCAGTGAGAATGTTGAAAGTAATAAATAGAGAAAACGGCAAGATCACTAGAAAAGATGTGTCCTTGGAAACAGAAAATAATCAGTACATTTTTCTCAAGTCATTTCAGTTCCATATATTTGGAAATAAGCTGTACGTTGAATATAGACACAGTTCTTTTTCTTTTTACAGTATTGAAATATCCTCCACTTTGTCGACATGAGGATCAAAAGGACAATATTTTGAAAAGTTCCCACTCTTTGAAATTTATTAGCTGAAAATAGTGTAGCTATTATATTAAACACAAATTATGGCTCATATATCTTTGAAAAAAATAAACCCTGCTTTTTATTGCCATTAATTTGGCTTATGCCATTGTCTGAAGAGATTATAGAAATAGAATATATAAAAATATAGAAATGTATATGTCCAACACTAGGATCAAATAATAGATTTAAATTTCTTCTCTTTTAGTTTAAAACTGTTATTTCTTCTCCTGTCACTACAGGGTCTGATAAAACATCTCCCTCTATCTTTCTTATAATCCTCCCTCAAGCATTGAAAAGCTACAATAAGGTTTACCCAAAGTCTTCTCTTCTCCAGGCTGAACAACCCCAACTCTCTAAGCCTTTCCTCATAGCAGAGGTGTTCCAGCCCTCTCGTCACTTTTATTGCCTTCCTCTCGATCTTCTCTAAAAGGTCCATGTCTTTCTTACACAGAAGACCCCAGAACTGGATGCAGTACTCCAGGTACGGTCTCATGGGATGGGATTAGAGCGGTATAATCTCCTCCCTCTACCTGCTGGTCACTCCTCTTTTGGTTTTCTAGGCTATGAGAGTACATTGCCAGCTCATATCCAAATTTTCATCCACCTATATCCCCAACTCCTTCTCTGAAGGTCTGTTCTCAATTAATTCATTGCCTGGTTTCTACTGATACTGAGGATTGCCTTGACCCAGATGCAGGACCTTGCACCTGGTCTTCTTGAACTTCATGAGGTTCACATGGCCTCACTCTCAAAACCTGTCAAAGTCAACTACCTCATTTATTTTGGTGAATATAATTCCATCCTTTATGTCATTAATAAAGATATTCAATAGTATTGGCCCCAATATGGAGATCCCTGAGGAACACTGCTTGTAAACTTGTATCCACTTGGACATTGAGCTATTGACTGCAACTCTTTGGACATGGCCGTTCAGTCAATTCCTTACACATTGAATTCCTTACACATCTGTCCAACCCATGTCTCTCCAACTGAGCAATGTTGTGTGGCACCATGCCAAAGGACCTCAAGATGTCAAGGCAGATGACATCAATCAGTTTTCCCTTATCCACCTATGCAGTCCATTAGAAAAGGCCACCAGATTGGTCAAGCATGATTTGCCCTTTGTGAACCATCCTGACTGTCTTGAACAACCTTCTTCTTATGCACGTGTCTTGACATAGCTTCCAGCAGGATCTATTCCATGATATTACGGGCACAGAGGTGTGGCTGAATGATGGATAGTAGTTCCCGGGGCTCTCCTTTCCACCCTTTTTTAAAAAAAATAATGGATCTGATGTTTTCCTTATTCCAGTCACTGAGGACTTTGTCTGACTGCCGTGACTTTTCAGTTACGATAGAGAGCTACTCAGCAACTACATCTGCCAGTAATTAGCAGAGAATGAAAGGGTATAGACCTCAAATCAGTGGTCTAGTATAGCTGAGCAGCACTCTGGTAATGATGAGGGTAGACTCAGACTAGAATCATGTAAGAAAGCAATCCATTAACATGTTTTTGTTCATCTCTTCTTCAAAGGTCCATAACGTACTTATATTCCACAAACTTAACAAGTTAGTGAACGTTTACTCGAGTTCCTGCATGAGGTCCACAGAGTTTGACTATACATAATATCTGATACATTGGAAAAGTTTTTAAGATGTGTATTTCATTTATTTTGTGAATATTCCCTGCTTCGTTTTGTTTCCACGTTTATTACACATTTGGAATTTCATTTATTTTGAAAAGCTCAAAACCTCTGAATTGCAATGTTTGGATTAATTTCTTCAGTTTTGCTTATTTTTCAAATATTCAGTTCTTCTTTCTTCTTTTCTTATTTTAAGAAACTTTTAGACAGAAACCTCAGAAATTATACCTATTTTATCCAAGTCCCTACATAACCTGGAAAGGAGTAAGAATTTTGTTACTGGTTTCAATAGGATCAAGTCTGCAACAATTTATTTAAATCTATAACTGACTAATCAGGGTATTTTATTCATGTTTTAATTAAGTGGAAGGTTCTTCAGAATTCTTTTTTTCAAGTACGATCAAACTTCAGCTGGAAGGAATTCTTATGTTGTTTATTCTTTCTGTTCAAAGATTTTTCCTAATCATCTTTGTTGGAAGGATTGTAACTCTGAATACTAATGTCAAACAGCTGTCAAATAGTTTGGAACTGAAATTGAATTAAGGAAGGTCAACGCAGGGAGACAAGAAATTCAGAATGGTGGCTTTTTTCGCACTTTTGACTATAACACTACTGTCAGGTTTTCCATTATACATTTACTCTTCTTGTTTCTAAGTCTTTTCTTGCTGTACTTTTCTTGCATAGATTTCAGGCTATAGCTAAACTACAGCACTGGATATTGAAAAAAAAGTTCTAAGATAGATCCTCTCAAATAGCTACACAGAACAATATTTCTAGTTTTTCAGTTCAAAATTGTTTGAGGAACATTGAAATATGCATGATCCTGTATCTTATTATCCTCCCGTTCTAAAATAGGGAGAATTGTATCATTAGGGAAGAAAGACTATTAAAATACTACATTTGGAAGGTTTCTAAAATACATTACTTTTTTGCTTTCCTCTTGAACCCTATACCTTTAGTTCTATGCTACATTAAACATTTAAGAAGGGACTGAAGAATAAGTCTTATTGAGGTGCTGACCCAGAGTAGCTTGATAGGGCTCAAAAAGGCTCTGGACATCACCTTTGCTGTTCTACCCCAGAGAAGAAACAACTACAGTTTTATTACTTCTGGCAGGGGTTGATTAAGCTGCTGTTAAAGATCTCAAGAGCTGGAGGCCGCAGTAAGTCTATTCCAGCAGTTCACTCACTGTGGGAAAGTTTTTCTCATTTCTAGTCTGAATTTACATCTTTTAATGGCTGAACCGATTTTTACAAGTGCAGGAGGAAAAAAAATTACACTGCTGTATAAAAGTTATAGTATAATTCTTAGTTAATTACACTTTTTTATATCACAGTAAAGGATATTAAATACCTTCTTTATAAATAATACCACTATGAAATAAAAAAATAAAACTTTCTCAGAACTATTTTTTTTTATGCACTTGGACCTAGAGTTGTGGAGTACAAGTGGATATCTAGATATTCTTTCAGATCTTTTTGACAAATGATATCATGATGTTGGAGATGACTTGAAAATTAATCATACATTGGAAATCTGTAGGTTCACATAAATAATTTAAGATTTATGCTGATACAGTGTTTCTATCAGAACTCAGTAAACCTATGAAAGTCTAAATTTCTTAATATACACCTAAACAGTACAGGTTTTTTTTTTCCTTCTTACTATTCACTTCATTAATCTACAGGATACTAATTTAACTAATTACTAACAGTTACTAATTTAACTTTATTTCTCTGATTCCTCTACTTAATGAACATTTAAAATTTCTAGGTTGTGCAGAGAAAAGGAAAATCCAAAGCTGCAGTTAAAATGACAACTCTATATTCGTTTAACAATTGAATAAAAAGGTTATTTTTCATGCAAATTAGAACCACACATCAAGCTTTAAAAAATCCAGAAAAAAACATTGACCTTGACATAACAGACTCTGGGAGTTTCTGATTATGTGAGAAGATAAAGAAGCGACAATAATGCATTTCCTAGGATGGCAACTAGTGATATCTTCAAATGGCCTTCACTAGAAGAAAGAGAACACATTGCTCTAATCAATATACTGATAGTCTGTAATGTTAAGATTAAGATCAGAATATTTAAAAATTTAATACTTTACCTCTCCATATAGCACTTTGGAAGTCAATATCTTTTGAAAATCAGTCCATTTCCCTGCGTTGAAAGCATTATATATTTAAGGTTCCTAAATAATTCATCCAGTCCATGTGATTAAAAATGTAAAAAGTAAGTCCATCCATTATCTTCTACAGCCGCTGCCTGGATATTAGGGGTTTTTTTTTTATTATTTTTCCTTTTTCTTATCTTTTTTTAATTTTTTTTCTTTAAATGATTGTTGTTCTTTTCCTTCTTGTTGAATTGAGACTTCAGTATCTCCATTAAAGGAAAGAAGTATTAGCCCCACCCAGCTACTAAGATAAAGTCTGATCTTCTTCAAAGAGCAGATGTGCAAATACATGGGTGTTCATGCATGCACATATCCCTCTTTGAAATTTACTTTTTAAACATTCTATGAAATAAGGTTATCTCATTATTAAAAGTTAAGTTGATTTGGTTAGAACAGGAAAAGGACGGTGAAAGCAGAAAACAGCACTATGTTGTGTTGCATAATTCATTGTTATCACCTCTGGAATAATGAAAGAATTGAATACGGAAGTAGGTTAGAGTCCTGCTTAGCTTAATTAGGGAAAAGGAAATAGAAGGGGGAAAAGAAAAAGAAAAGCAAAAGGGAAAGGAGGCAGGAAGGGAAAGGGAACAAAAGAGAAAAGTAGGGAAGGCACAGCAAGAAGAAAAGGTAAGATCACTCTTGTGGCAAGAAAAATAATGTGGTTTATAAATAAGGAAAGATGCACATTTTTACGTAATGGGTTTATACACATAAAAGTTACAAGAGTTTATCAACAGAGTATTACAGAGGTATTTATTAACTACTTAATTTTCTGTGCTTGTCTTCTCTTTGCTATACTTTTAATGAGCCCTATACAATTTAGTTACAGAACTGCTAAGGAGATTTAAATATTTTATGCACTTGCAGATTGTAACTGTATACTTGAACTTAACCACTTTTACATTAAAAATAAGACAAATTTGCCCCTTCCTAATTTCCCCATGAAATCAACAGCTCCACTGTTTCTTATCATAAATGAAGACATTGTCCTTATCATTAAATAAATGCAGTGAAGAAAAAATGGGAAAATTTCTTGACTGCATAATAAATGTTACTTGTCCAACTTGGATGAGACGTGCAGCTAGGTGACACTTCAGTTTAGGTTACTAGTGTTAAAGTACAAAGCTTAGAATTGGATAAAAGAATTACCCCTAAATTTCTTTTTAAAAATTAAACCCATACTTTGTATTTTGGGAAGCATAAAAAATGTTTCTTATTTTCAGCAACTATGAGAGTAAATATGTAGTTACTTTAATGTATGATATGGAGGCATTATTTCTGTACTTCATAGCCCTTATATATTAGTCTAGTGCTCCTTGCAGAAAAAATCTCACAGTGACACTGAAATCTGTAATTAAGTATTCCTTCTAATTTAAAAGCACTTCTTTCAAGGAGTATAGTGGTCCATATAGTCTTTGGAATACTCATCAATTCCAGAAGCTGCTTAAAATTTTATGTAAGGTTTTGCAACTGTCCCATCAAAAAAAAAAAAAATCCAAATCCTCGTAATTGTGTAGCTTCCTAAGATTTCTTTCCTACTGCATCTTAGAGTTTGAACGTTTCATAACTTGTTTCATAAAAACAATTCTTTTTCTGGTTAGCCCTGCAGAGTTTATTTAGATAGAAGTGGGCTGATGTTATTGATAAAGGCTTCATGGCTTTGTGATTCTTTTATCTCCATAGTCAAGGCCATCCTGGCCATTAGTTTCAGAAGTAAAACGGAACATTTAGGCATCACATCACATGTGTAAATATTGACAAAGGTATAGTATATACTTTATCACCAAATATCCAGAAACAGGTAAGCATCCCATGGGCTGTAATTTTTAATTGACTCAAGTAGAATTAAAAATATGTTTATTTGTGTGATTTCTACTATAAGTTTTAAGAATTATTTAAATTTTCCTGGGAAGATTTTTGTTGTGTTTTTCTCATATATTCTTCTGGGTGCTGGAAAGGTGAATGAACTATCTTCAAACAAATTGTCTATGGAAACAGTGAACTACTTATGATCAGTTCACAAAAAACCCATCAACATACTTTAAATCAACAGAAGTTGTCAAGGAATTGTTTGGTTGAGTAATTTCAGGGGCGTGAAGTCTATTGAGCAGAGAGCATTTGCTGTTGACTTTCTTGCTCCATTATAATAAATGATAGAGTAATCACTCTTTGTTCTAACCGTAATTCATTTGTTGTTTTTGTTTTCTTCTCTACATAATCTAAATCATGTGATCTAAGGAGTCTAATTTGCTGACCTTTGAGAGTTGAGTTAAGGCTAAAAAGCCATGAATGCTTTGCCAAGCAGCCTGAACCTTTCATTCCTCCCATCACTGCAATTGTCACAATTGCTTCTCCTTCTTTGTACTGACTAGATATATTTGACTTCAAAGTTAACTTGTTCAGTAATGAGATGAAAAATGCTAGTTCTTCCGGTAGAGAATATTATAAGGAGACATCTGATTTGTCCTTCAACATAATGACAAAATAAAATCTGACTCATTCTGCTCCTTCCGCAGGAATGGCATGTATTTTAAATCAATTAGCCTCTGTAAAATAAGATCAAAACTCTGAACTAACTCAAGGATCTTTTACGCTTAGCCTTCCTGGGCTTGATTTGTGCAGTCACTGAGTTAAGTCAAGGAGTATATATTCTTTTAACATTTTCAGCTTTGTCCTCTGGAGAAATGTGCTTATTTTTGGTATTGCCTGGTTCACAATCAGTAGAGGAAAAGTTGTTCTTTCAATCTATCCAAGTCCCTGAAATTAAACTATCAACAGCAGGGAACTACCTTAAAAAATTCTGCCTAGCACTTTGTGTGTTTCCATTAAAACATAATCAGTCATTCTTCTGCTCCACTAAGGCAGCTTTGCTTTTCTATGCATGCCTGAATGCATAAATAGTTTTGAAGATTTATACCAATCCATATTTCAATTTCCTTGTTTATATATTCATATATCTCAGAGCTAAACAGAACTATTGAATCATGCAATCTGTTCCCCTACTTAGGTCAGACCAGCTACTTCATTAGTTATTTCATCCTAAAGGAAGCCAATGACTAGTCAGTCTACATAAGGGTGATAATAATGCATGGCTTTTTCTCTGTTTTAGAATATTAATTACATGACATTAATCCTTTTAAGGCATTTTGAAATTTGCAGTAGAAATTTAACCCAAGAACTGTATGCCTTGACAAAGGCAAATATTTGTTGACTCTAGGTAGTACCTAATGTTAGAAGCTTGATGAATAATCATCAATTGTCTGTTTTCAAGATTAATAATATAAAATGTTAGTTACCTAAGATTAGATGCAGGAAAGGCACTTGAAAAAACATTATCACACCAAGATAAAACATGATAACATCGTGATTTTTGCTGTCTTCTCTCTGAACTGGGTTTGATTCAGACATCCTAAGTTTGTTAGATCTGCATGTCTCAATAAAAAAACATGCATATTAATGCTGAGTAAATCCTCTTTTGATTAAGAAAGCTGTATCAAGCTCCAAAACAGGTGAGATATGTCAGTTAGTAAATGTTATTGTTATGGGCCAACCCCTATTTGCCATGATGGCAGAGGGATAAGGCTAGAATCAGAAAACTCATGACTTGTTGAAAGAAAGACAAAAATGTTCAGCTAAACACAGAATATTTCAGTAGAATACAAGTATTTTTTCCCAAACACTGTCTGTTATTTGTATTTTGTTTTATTCTTTCAACTTTATCTGATGTAACAATGAATGGTGTCAATTTCCATGCAACTTTCCTGATCCATTCTGAAGTAATATTAGGCATGGGTTCAATAGGAGGCTGTAGCAGTATGTTGTAAATATCATGGTGATTTGGAAAAATTATTTCGGTGTTAATTCTAAATATTTGTCCTTTCAGAGGATATACATTTTCTTATAAAAACCAATTGTTCAAATAACCCAGTTTACTTTCACTGTAACTTATTTTGCTGCCCTCTGTAAAAACATTTTTATGAGGCTCACACAACATCTGTACTCTTTCTATTAAGGTATTCTATATTTTGAGATAGCATACAGGTTTTATGGTTATTAATGATACTTTCATATTCTTCTAAAAAGATAAATTTTTTTTCTTAGAAAATGGAGAATGTTCAGAATATGTGATTTTTTTTTAAATAAATGCTTGTCTAAGATGAATTGAGTTGGTTAAGCTAGTCTTTAGACATTGTTCAACTTGTGTTCATGGTTTCCCTGCTCTTTCTCCTCCACAGAGTCTCAATGGTCCCTGAAAGTAGTGATGGTTACTTCTCAATGAGATGACTATGCTTCTTTTCAAGAGAAAAATACCAACATTTCAGAAAGGATTTCCAAACAAGTAGGATTTTTTTTCTGTGATTTCATGGGTTTTCACAGGGATTTGTGATGATCTGGAAGTCTATGCATACAGCTGGCCAGTTAGAATGCACCTTCAACTTCACTTTAACCAAAAGTACTGCAGTATGTGGATTGTGAAAGAAATTTCTCTGTGCTGAGGACTAAAGCACAGGACATGATAGGCAATTCATTTCGACAGCTCATACTGGAACTGAACTAAAGCAGACACACAGATAAGCTCATAGGCTCACTTCTTTCCACGATTGTTAATTCTGAATGAACCAAGTTATGAAAAACCATAAACTGCCTCAGACTTGTGGAAGGATAAAGAGAAACTTTTAGAAAGAGTTTGAGAAATAGAGATGAGAAAGGTGAAGGCGCAATGAAGGAACAGGATAAGGGAAAGGAGGACTCCTCATAACTGTGGGATTTTTTTCCAAACAATAAATATAAAAAGAGTAAAAAATTAATAGGGACTAACATGAAAATCTTTTTTTGGGGTAAAAAAAAAGGCAAGAACTTACTGCTTCAGCTGGTATGCTGGAAGAAATTTCTCAGATTGGTCTTTTTTTGTTTTGGAAAATGATTTTGTAGTGAACGTTCTAAGTCTTTCATGTAAAAATTCTGAGCTGTCAACCAAACAAATTCTTGATCATCTCTGACTTAGTTTTTCAAGAATCTCAGAGGTCATGGTAATACTTGCTTTGTGTATGAAAAGAAACTGATTGCAATAAAACCTTTCTGAACTGGGTTCCATGTCTGTCCAATGCCTATTCAGGGAACAAAAGACAAAACTTTTTTCTCCACAATCATGATAACCAGGAAGACAATTTTCCTTGGCCTTACCCTAAGTTAAAACGCTTTCTTTTAGTATCTTTAAACTGAGTCTTGTCTTTCACTTTCTGCCATTCATTTCAGAAGCACAGAACAGAGAGAATAAAGATTTTTGGATCTTTTCAGATTTCTTTCAAAACTAGTTCATGGTCAAAATTCAGCATAATATGAAGTAAAATCTTATGATATGTTAATCTCTTAAACACCTCACTTTCTCCCTTTTTCTACACTGAATTCCCCCGCGCTCTGGACTCCTAAGGTCAAGGTATCAAAAAAAAGTACTGTATTCAGCAGCTTAATTCATAGAAGCTTAAGGATGTTTTCCAGTTACACTTAGAGCTGTTTATGCTGGGAGACCCTTTGTGGTTTCTTTTTTTTAATATAGCTTAGTCCTGCTGCCCCTTCTCTTCCTTCTCAGGGAAAACAAGCAGTATAATTTCTACTGTTAAAATCTTTTGATGCCATAATTGTGACAAAGATCTGAAAGTTTGTATTACTCTTCACTGGTGGCTATAATATCATTGAATAAATGCAGTAAAAAATGATGTTTTTCAGAAATGTGTGATAAAGTTATTTCATGCACCTATGAATTTAACATATGTTGAAAAGAAAAACATTAATTAGCTCTGTAAAATACTGGGGAAAAAAAGAAACTCTGCCTTGAAAGTCTGACAGACATCGTCCAGAGTTCAGGTGTGTAGAAGTTACAGAATAGGAGAAAATTATATTTCCAGGATGAAAAATAGAGTCATTTTGAGTGTACATACATTTTTCTTCCTCTACAGAACATCCTCAATAACAATAAATGACTGGAGAAGTAACATTGAGTGTTAGCCTGAGATTATGTTTCAACAATAAAGTCTGATTTTTAGTTTCCTTCATCTTTACATCTTATACAAACTTAGCAGATACCTGTTGGCAGATTGAAAACAGATTTGCAGTAAGAGTTTGCTCACTTGTTATCTCCAGGCAAATAAATTTTCCCTGCTAATCTCTTTAATTTTCATCCAAAATTGTTCATCCATGAGTTTGCTTATTTTCTCCTTGTGCTGTTGCTGAATAGTATGTGAATTTTTGAGACACAAATGTTAGAGTAGTGAGTGGAAAGAAAGTTGTAGAATGATCAGGTGCAATGGAAGGTGCATCTCAGTATTACTATATTTAGGATTTTTATCTTGGCCTTTCTTTTGTATTCAAGGGAAGAGGAAGGAAAGAAAATCTGAATTAAGAAATACTGATTTTTAGGAGGATACATTAAAATAACTATCCCTTATAGTTGCAGAACCACGTAGGCGGTGTCAATACAAGGCCTGAAGAACACTGAAAAGCAACAGAAGAACAGTGAGGAGATGCAACTTGCTATTTGTATTACTAATGCATGACATATTTGTCATCTGCAGCTAATTTGTGCCCCTGTAGCATGGGAATTTGTCGGCTAGCTATGTGGAGAGCTTCTTAGATGATGAAGAGCAATCCTAGCAACTCCCCACATTATTTGCCTTCCTTAACAGTGGTATTGTAAAGCAAGAGTTGTGCAGTGCCAACAATCAAAAGAAAATTACAAGAATCCTAAAATCAAAAGAAAATAAATGTACTTCAAAGAGAATAATAGCAGAAAAACAGGAAAGAAGTGCTATTGATGTTAGAGATAAGGTATTACCCAGGGGAACTCGTGCATGACCAACTTAAACTTCAATGATGAAATGACTGATCTTGTAGACAAAGGGAGATAGGTGGATATAGTCTACCTGTACTTCAGTGAGGCCTTTGACACTGTCCCTCGTAAGATCCTCTTAGTGAAGATGTCGAAATAACAGGCTAGATTAGCAGACTTGAGAAACGAAAACTGATTAGATAGCTAGGGCCAGAGGATGATGATAAGAGGCATGGAGCCCTGGAGTCCTAGTAACTAGCAGTGTAACCCAGGGGTCAGTACTGAATCCAGTACCTTTGAATGTCTTCATTAATGGTCTGGATGATGGGGCAGAGTGCAACCTCAGCAAGTTTGCTGACGACACAAAATTTAAGGGAGTGGCTGGTAGGACACAGGGTTGTGCTGCCTTCCAGAAGGACCTTGACGTGCTTTAGAAATGGCCTGACAGGAATTTCATGAGGTTCAACAAATGGAAGCCCAAATGCCTGCAGCTGGGGAAGCAGAAAAACTCAGGCACCAATTGATGCTGGAAATATCAAACAGGAAAGAAGTTTGACAAAATAAAACACCTGAGGGTCCTGATCTAGGTTGAGCATGAGCCACTAAAGTGCACTTGCAGTAAAGAAGGCTGATAGTATTCTGAGCTGCATTTGACAAAACATTGACAAATTGCTGGAGGTGCTCCTTTCCCTCCACTCAGCACTGTTAAGATCATTTCAGGAGTACTGTGTCCAGTTCTGGGCTCCTCTCTGCAAAAATGACATGGACATACTGGAAAGAGTTCAACAAAACAGCAGGAAGATGATTAAAGAACTGGAAAATCTTTCACATGAGGAAGACCTTTAAGAAACAGAACTGTTCAGCCTGGGGAAGAGAAGGCTGTATATACATGAAAGTATATAAATACCTTCAGGGAGAGTATGAAGACAATGGATTCAAATGATGCCTGGTGACAGGACCGGAGACAATGGACACAACCTGAAACACAGAAATTTTCCTTTGAACACCAGATAACACTTTTTTGCCATAAGAATGGCTGAACACTAGAATAGGGTGTACAGGGAGGTTGTGGTGTCACTACACTTGGGGTTATCCAAAAGTCATCCGGACACAGTCCTGAGCAGCTGATTCAGGTGGCCCTCTTTGAGCAGAAGAGCTGAATTGGGTGACCTCCAGGGGCCCCTTGTAACCTCAACCATTCTGTGATTCTGTGTTTCTATCATTCTGTTTTGAAAAGTGATGCTCAGTGTTGACATTCAAGTTTACATTGTGCTCTGTGAGTCCTCCTGTGGTGAGCAATCTCAAAAAAACCTGAAAATTGGTGATTCGCCAGGCATCTCATGTTTTTTGTGTCTTCTCCACAGTACTGCATGGAAAATACGTAGAAAGTGGGCATCTGCATGCTTTTTCTATACTCTGTCAAACTCCTTTTACTCTTTTCTCTTCCATACATTGTAAAGATTAAAATGAAAACAGAGAAATGATTGTTCAAATTCATCTCCATACTAAATACTGAGGGAATTTTTGAGTAGCTGGTAAGTTCCTGTATGTAGAGGATCATCTCTTACTCTAGAAATCTGTTAGAAAGTTGATGTCCTACTGACAGAACAGCAACAGTTATTAATTAAGCACATGTAGAATCATTGCCTTTACCAATGAAAAAAATAGCATTTCAGTCTTTTACAGACTTCTTTATTCTGTAGTCCAAATTTTATTATTGGGAGAAGATGGAACTAGAAACTGTGAAATTACTTGTCCATGCTTGTATGAAGTTCAACAACTTTGCTTAAATAAAAAGTCTTAGTCCTGGCTTAATGATTCTGCTATTAATATTTATCTGCTATGCAACAATATATGAAGAATCTGCAAGGTGTTCCTAAGACAAAAGCTAAAAAATTTGTCTGCCCTGTTGTAGTTCTACTGTTAGTTTATTTCTCCAGAGTAGTACAAACCCGATAGCACAAATTACCAATACAGTAGGAGTCTAGAAGTTATTATGTTGGAATCGTATCCGTACTGATGGGTTTAACAAAAGCTGACTTTTCAGTGACTTTGTCACTGGAAAGAATTTCTTGGGTGAAAAGAATTTCCTGGAAAGCACCCATTTTCCAAATGCATTCTTCTGTTTCCTGATTTCTCCAGTACAAAATGATTGAAAGGTCTGTGGATGGCCAAACAATTATAGCTGCTCTGGATCTGTAACAAGCTCTTGTGGTCCACAGCTCCGAATTTAACCCAAAGCTTAGGGAACACAAATGATTTGTGAGGGTTTATAGATGTCCTGCTGTATGCTATGCAATTTACCTGTTCTGATTGATCCCGTCAACAAAAAGAAAGCTTAAATGTATAAGCAGAAAAATGATTTTCAGTAGGCCACAAACCCCCACAAGTCCCGTTGAAGTTCAACAAGACCAAGTGCAAGGTCCTACACCTGTGTCAACAATACACAGTTTCAATAAAGGATGGGGGACAATGTGATTAAGAGCAGCCCTGCAGAGAAGGACTTGGGAATTCTGATTGATGAGAAGCTTGACGTGAGCCAGCAATGCACACTCACAGCCCAGAAGGCCAACCATGTCCTGGGCTGCATCAAAAGAAGCGTGGCCAGCAGGGCGAGGGAGATGATTCTCACACTCTACTCCAATCTCTGCTCATCTAGCTTATTGTGTTCTGTTCTGGAATCCCCAACATAAGAAGGATATAAAGCTGTTGGAATGGATCCTGAGAAGGGCCACAAAGATGATCGGAGGACTGAAGCACCTCTGCTGTGAGGACAGGCTGAGGGAGCTGGGGTTGTTCAGCCTGGAGAAGAGAATGCTCTGGGAAAACCTTAGGAGAACTAGAATGAAGATCTCCCTTCCAGTACTTGAAGGAAGCCTACAAGAAGGCTGAGGTGGGACTTTTTATAAAGGTGTGTAGTGATAGGATGAGGGTCAATGACTTAATTGGAAGGGGGAAGTTTTAGCTTAGATATTAGGAAGAAATTATTCATGATGAGGGTGGTGAGACACTGGCACAGGTTGCCCAGGGAAGCTGTGGATGCTCCTTCCCTGGAAAGGTTCAAGACCAGATTGCATGGGCCTTGAGCAGCCTGATCTAGTGGATGGTGTCCCTGCCCATGGCAGGTGGGTTAGAACTAGATGATTTTAAGGTCTCTTCCGACCCAAACCATTCTATGATTCTATGATTCTATGGTTCTGTGATTCTATGATAGATTGCTCCTACCTTCTAGGCCATATTTCCCCCTTTGGCAGGGCATTATTTCTGAGAGTGGAATGAAAGAGCTTGTACTATAAATGTATGTAAACATTTATTATTTTGATCTGCAGTTCTTCCCTGCTTCTCAGATAACTTTCAACTCTTCTCAGTTTGCCCTTCTGCTTCACAAAAGATTTTTACATATACTCTAAATTTCCTTGTGTCACCTTCCTATTTATGTCACCTCAGGATATTCTTGCTCTATGCTGATTGGATTTGTCTATTACATAACTTCAGTGATAAACATTTATTACACAGAGTATATTTAAATCTCGGGTTGAGGTGCAGGGGAGAATCATATCAGTAAAATACAAGTATGCCAGAGCCAACTTCTCTAATGCAATATACGTTTTTCTCTGCAGCAAGTGAAAGTATGGTGGCCAAGATGTGCTGCTGTATCTAAACATAAAAGAGGGGAAAATATGAGTGAAAGAAACCTTTGATAAATAAAAAAAGAATATTTACTGAACTTGCTACAGTTTTGCATACTGTGAATATAAGTGATTTTGTGACATAAGGCAATAATATTAATGTAAAGAACTTGGCAAGACCAGTTCCTCCTTAAGTAGGTCCTGGATGTGGAATTTTGTAAATTCTACTCCATGTACATTACATTTTATTGTCTTAATAAGTCAGTCTGCAGCCTGATATTGCATTATTATTTAAAGCAGAATTGCAGAAGTGATCAGAGACTGAAGAACCTGGAGAATTCTGGAGAGCAGGTCTATGAGAAGCATAGAAATAAAGGGAATACACTGATGTCACAAAACAATCTGTGTTACTCAGTAGATAACCTACCACATTTTCTGTTTCAGATTTTACTAGCAGACATAAACAAACCTGATATGATAGAGAGATCTTTTCTGGATTTAAAGCTTTTATAAGTATATGGTTTTGAATTAAGTAAGAAACTTCCTTACAGTGTCAAACTTGCAAGAGTTGTGTTTCTCTGTCCAAAATCAGGGAAAAGAATCAGTAAAGTGAGATAATGAGCTTTAAAAGCCTATGATGATATCAGTCCTTGGAGACCCTTTCCTGACCTTTAAAGCAAGTTCTGTGGGGGTTGCATTTATCCCACAGGACACACTTTATTCTTTTTTTTTTTTTTCTGGTCTTTTAGTGAGTGCAATTTTATTCCATCAATTATTACTTAACTGACATCTTTACATATAAATGTGTAGATACTTTTGTTGTTGTTACAAATTAATCCATTTTTCTCTCTGGTTACTCTTGCCATCTCCTAAAGATAATATGATTGTCGATAAGTTATTGCATATTTTTCCACGTTTTCACTGGAACGTATCACAAAAAATATATAAAATCATATGCCTTAACAAGAAATAGTGAGCATGCAAGTGAAATGAGAATATTTTTCTTTCTAGTAGGGGAAAAATCTTATTCATAGGCAGTTTTCTTTTTACGAAGCTATAAAGACCATTTATGTTCATTTAATGTCCCACAAAAAAAATATGGCTAATAGTATTGTCTGATAATGTTCACTGGAATTAATTCAGGCAAGTTGACATAGTTGATATTACAACAAAGAAAATATTTCAATAGTGTTCAAACAACAGAGTTAATTGAACAGATTTCATAGATTCTAGTTAATGCTTCTTCTTGCTTAAATGTTCAAGTGTTTTTGCATATTTTTGAGGAATGCAGCAGCCACCATGCTACATGTAACATTTCTGGCTGAGATTTGTAGTTTGTGGGTTATATTAATGGATTCATAGGTTTTAATGGTAGAAGTAATTGCTGTTATTAGGAAGGCTAATCTGCTTAACATAGGACTTCAAATTTTGACATGTATTCCACTATCAGAACCGTATGTTTTAATGACATAGAGATTATCTTTCTGAAGGATATTAAAAAAAATTCATGTATTCCAAATTTTGTAGAATACGTACTGAACTCCAGTAAGATGATTCTGCAGGCAAGCATTCTGATCATATGAATATTGAACATCATATCAATTTATCAAGCAACAATTTTCAACAATTTTACAGATAAATTAGTATTCTCTGTTAGTTTTGATTATATGGAGACGAGTTTGGGTTTGCCAGTAGATCAAGAAGATAGATCTAGCATTTGTCACGGATGGGCACTTATCTGGTGTTTTAAATATTCTTATAATTCTATGAGGCCTTCACAATTTTCAGAATATTTTTCTATGCAGATGCCTGGAGATCACTTTGTATACAAACAGCTCATTTTCAATCATGTATTTAAAGAACACAGAATTCTCCCAATCTCTGTTTATATATTCAAGAATGTTATAAATTACTCTCACCTATTGTGACAGGGTAAACCCTTTAATACATTGTTTAGAAACTAATTGAAACTTATGTTGGGCTAGTTTGCCACAGTATAAAATAGAGGTAAATTTTTCATGCCATTTCTGACTTAAACAACCCTTCATAATTCTCCTTTAAGTTCTGGAATTCAAACAAAACATGTTTATGTACACTGACATAATTTGTATAAATACTCATGAAAGGCATGCTTATTTCAGCAGGTGAGATTTCTGATGCCAATTATACACTTTAGAGGTTTGCATTGAATGTTAATTCATTAACGATGAACAAAACCAGCCTCATCACAGAGACATTTAAAATTCTAGTTATTTCTGTCCATGAATCTCCCAGTAACAATCATGTACAAAAACTACATGTGGATATGTTGTATGTTCTGTACTCTTGGAAAGACCAATAAAACAGCAGAATCTCAGCTCTCTCTGCTTCGTCAGATAATCTCTGTAATATTGATGTGGGCTGGCTCGTTATGTAGTAAATACATTGTTCTTATTGGACTCAAAGAATGTAAAACTAACCAGATTATTTCCCAAAACACCTGTTCACAAGGTGGTCCTCCTAAAACTACTTTTTGTTATGCTAGTGTTCACTGTTTCATTTTCTAATTTTAAACTGCCTTGGAAATGAAAATAAACTAACATGGTTTGGCACAAGTTGAATCAGAATCATGGAATCATAGAATCATAGTCATAGAATCATAGAATAGATTAGGTAGGAAGGGACCTTAAATATCATCTAATTCTAGCCCCCCTGCCATGGGTAGGGACACCCCCCACTAGACCAGGCTGCTCAAAGCCTCATCCAGCCTGGCCTTGAACACCTCCATGAACGGAGCATCCACAGTTTCCCTGGGTAACCTGTGCCAGTGCTTCACCATCTTTACAGTAAAAAAAAATTCTTCCTAATATCTAATCTAAATTTATCCTCTTTCAGCTTAAAATCATTATCCCCCATCCTACCACTGCAGTCCCTGACCCTCCTCAGCTTTCCTGTAGGCTCCCTTTAAGCACTGGAAGGCTGCTATATGGTCTCCCTGGAGCCTCTTTTCTCTGGGCTGAGCAGCCCCAACTCTCTTTGCCTGTCCTCAAAGAGGAGGTGCTTCAGCTCTCAGATCATCTTTGTGGTCCTCCTCTGGACTCATTCTAACAGACCCATGTCCCTCTTGTGCTGAGGATCGCTCTCCTGAAGTTCAGGGTAGTGAGTTTGCTGCGCACCTTCTTCACTGCCTTAAGGATCTTGAAATCCTGTATTTCGTGGTCACTGCAAGCAAGACTTGGCTTGAGCTTCACATCCCACCAGGCCTTTCTGTTGGTGAGAACAAGGTCCAGCATAGCACTTCTCTTCATTGGCTCTTCTATCACTTTAAAAAGGAAACTCTCATCAACACATTCCAGGAACCTCCCAAAGACTGTGATTGACGTATATCAGGAATATAGTATTTTATTTAATTTTAAAAGTTGACATAAAAAGTCCTTTTTCACACAGTTCATATTTGACTCCCTTAAAAGATATGAGGAAATTGTGAATAATCAATAACTTCTCTACTGATAACAAGGATTTTTTAAGATGAAGTTTTTTTTTAATAAATCATTAGAATCCAGAATTAAGGGAAAAAAAAAAAAGAAAGCAAAAAACTTCTACACTCAAGTCATTAAAGTGACAAAAATCCAATGCACTATGTCTGAACATTATACTTGGCAGAATTCAGATAAAAAAATACAATTAAATTAATTCTAATGAATGCTTTTCTTCCATATAGAAAATGGAACCTGAATTACACGTGAAAATTATATTAATACAACTAAAAAACTTTTATAGCAGTAAAGTTCCAGACTGCTGTTAATTCTGTAAAATTCATGAAGCTGAATATAAGTGAAGAAAGACTTAAGACAAAACTGAAGAAAAGAGATGAAGGCTGTCTAATCATGTGCCAATATTTAGCCAATTCAAACTGAACAACAAACATGACCATAGAACTGAGCTAAACTATACAATTTCTATAAGAATATATTGTTACACATGGAATTTTTTTTATTAATTTCTATAAAATATTTTCTACGTCCACCTATTTTATAAAGTACTCAACCAATTACAATTTCAGCTCATTCAGGTGTCTTCAAGGTTACATAATGCCCCACTACTGAAAACTAGTTTCTAGATTATTTTTTAAGGAAAAGATGGGTGTCATAACCAACATTAATTCTAACCTCTTTATTTCGCATTTGTTTCTTCTTTGAACAGATTTGAATGATCAGGTTTGTCTCTGTATATTCCTAATAGTCATCAAACTCATACTGATCTAGCTTCAAAATTTCATCATATAAAATTCATTTTGTAATCCACGGAGTACAAAATTAAAATTTTATATACTCTATATAATTAGAGAAATTAGAGAAATAAAATATTGAGAAACCTAATTGAGCAAAGCCACTCCTACAAAATTACAGAACTAACAGTATTATAAAGTTTTTATTTAACATTGGTCGGAAAGAAACACATTTTTTCTCATTGTGCCTCAATACTGCTTGTGTTGTATGATAACACCAGTCATTACCTGTATCCATTTTTACCGATGTGAAGTATGACCTCTATACTGAAGAACACATCCTTCGCATATGTTGGTAGAAGATGGGTTTGTGTCTCCTTGTTCTCATTGCCTGTCATTTCGCTGTACCCTGTTGAATTAATTGCTTATTCTTTGCCTCACACACATAATGTTCAGCAAATTACAGAGTTCAAGAAAGAAAACACAACAAATAATTGATTGGTTTTTTTACTGAACAAATTAGCTGTAAACATCTCTCAAAATTCTCAAGCACGTTAATTATTCTAAATCATTCCTGATTTTCAATAGTTCTTCAGATCATTCAAGCTATAAGTATACATTCTACAATTAGAATTTTGGCTTACACAACTAACCAGTTTAATTAGTAATGCTTGCAAATTTCTTGTATTACTGACTGACAACAAATTAACACTTGCATATTTATCTGTAATATAAGATACCAATGTTGTTAACGTCAATATATTTCTAATCAAGAGGAAAAGACAGTTGTATTCTACATGTTAATTTCATATCTGAAGAAGACAAATTATCATATTCTCAACGAAAAAATATATATATTAAGAAATAGTTATTTCCCTGAATTTGCTTGACTTTTCATGGTTTCATGTTAAGTTAAATGGTTGAATTAAGTAAACTGATAGAATATGATGTATTTTCTTTGCAAATGCAAATTATTTCCACATTTTTGTAACCTTTACTTAAGTCCAATTCTTAACCTTTTTTCACCTCTTTTAAAGATGTAACTTTTTCAAAGAAGTAGATTGTACAAACGCAGCTGTAATGGGTTAGATGCTTCCCAAACTTATGTGAATATGAGATGGAAAAGTTAAATTAAAAAAAAAATCTTTACTTTACTGGAGACAAATAATCACCTTTGGTACAAGAAATGAAACATTTCTAAAATGTGCTTTCTTTTTTTTTTGATCTTGCAAACACGTCATTAGTTCAACAGGCGAGGAAATAAGTTCTACTCATTTATGGTGCGAAATGTTTTGGAAATTACTTAATCCTCTGGGAAAATTTTTCTTGCCCCCAATATTCACGCTTCAGTGTCATAATATTTGTAGCAAAATTTTCAAAGACTACCAACTAAATGAAATACGAGTTTTATTGACTGTTAAAAGACCAAGAACCTCGAGGAATTTACAGTTTTAGGAGAGCTTTTATCAAATGAATGGTTCTCAGAGGCTTACATGTGCAAGTTAGTCACTTTGAAAAATTGCTCAGAATCCCAAATTCCTCAGCAAAATTCAAATTTCATTCAATTGATATTTGAACTTCCTTCTAGAAACCTCCTTTCACCTGCTTCTGACCATGCTGAAGTTGATGTATCTATTCTTATAGCACAAGATGAATAGCCTGAAAAAGATTATGTTTGCAGAATGATTATGTTAGACTTAGGGCAAATGAGCCATATAAATGTTATAATTTTTGTTTATACTTATAATCATTGTACGCTATACTAATGACTATGAAGTTTAGAAAAAGGAGAAAATATTGAAATTTAATCTAATTTTTAGTATAAAATATCCCTGGTAAAACACAGAAGAAAATGTGGTAGCTCTTAATTTGCTTAGTTAAAGACTAATTTGCCTCCATCCAATGTGAAAACTGTATAATGATTTAGTAATGACAAAACTAATTATTACTGATCTTGAGTCAGCTTTCAATCAGCCATGGGTGATTATCAGAGCCTTCTGACATCACTGAAGATTCTTCGGGACTACACAGCTAAGTCTTTTTGTGATGGACTTATTTGTCTGAAAAGACTATGATAATATTCTTTCCTTTTATTTCAAGGTTTTTCTGAGTTTTAAGTTTCTGACCTTTCTTATATGGTAAAACTCATCTTCCTCATTTTTTCTTGAACATGTGCCTTTCACAAAAGCCTTTATTGAAGATGTATTCCTAAAATATTTTCGTGATTTTCTGTCACTGGATTTAAAGGGGCAGAAACAAAGGTAGGTTATGCATAGTTAAGTATAGTAAAGTTATTGGAAAACAAGATTTAAAATATTTTTCATTGGTAAGGTGCAAGGCTTTCATTATTCTTAGAGCTTTTTAATTCCTTTTTTGAGATTGCGCATATTTCTTGATATAATCTAAAATATTGCGTGTGTAATCCAAGTATGTGTGTATAAATTATTAAAGTTATTAACCAAGTATTTGTGTATGAAGTATTAAAGTCTGTCTTTTCTCAAATAGCGAATATTGTGGATATCTATTTGCAATGTATTTTTAACAATGCACTTAATTGAAGACATTTCACATTCATTCATATGTTATACATCTTGGAAAGCTGAAATATGTCCCACACTTTTGCACACTTCCTTTTAGACTCCTTATTAACTTTAAATCCCTTTAGACCTTAACACTTTATTCTGTAGAGAACCGTGCTGAAGAAAATGAGATTTCCTTCTGAGAGACCCACAACACATGGTAAAATGGGATGAATGGAATGTTTTGCTCCAAGGAGGATTACAAGAAAGGTGCATTCACTAAGTCAGGGTTTATTCACACTGCTAACTGCACTTATTTCATCCAAGGGCAAACTCTTCATTCACAAAAATTAGTGAAGTGCAGCTGACCAAATAGTATTTTAAGTCCTAATAGATATTTGATTAAATATTTCCCAAAACATTTATTCAGTGTTGATCCTTATCAAATGTGGCATTTTGAATATTTTTTTTATTTCAAAAATCCCACAAAAAATATTGGACTTCTGCAGTATACATCCTCAGAGCAGACTTCAAATTTAATTAATAAAAACAAGAAACTGAAGAAGGAAAATATATATTGAAAAGAGGTTTTATCTCAGTTTTTCTTTCCTAGTGTTAAACAGGCAATTCCCGATGTATTTCTGGCATATTTTTCCACTGGAAACAAAAAACCTACATAATCTGTAGATTTAGAAGTTTTTCAGAAGTTCTTATTCATGCATACTGAACATGTGCAAATCTTGTGTCTTGTTTGATATGGTACATAAAGATCCTGATCTGTTGAGTATACTTTGGTGGTGTTAGATAATTCTGTATAATATCACAGGTACAACTATATATATTTGGAAATTTGAATTTCTGAGGTGTTTTCTTTTTGTGGATATTTTCCCAAAACATTTTGTTACAGCTAGGTTATCTGCTGTACTGTACATGAAAGAATTTGAAAAGAGTAAGAAAAATACACAGTAAAATTCTTTTTTTTTTTTTTCAAAATAAAAGAAGTTCCTTTCTGGCCACCTCGAGCATAGAACTAATGCATTATAAGTAAAGTATAAGCAGTGGGGTAATCATTTCCTTTAAAACCTCTGAAGAGATCACACACATACTTAGAGACATAAAGCCTTCTGATCACGTAATATTTCATAAACGTCTCAGGGGCTATCTTTAAATAGTTTCGTTTGCTTGAAGTACTGGAGTCTTTGATACTTACTTATTAATACCTACAAATATAACCAAATAATGACTGACTTTTAGATCCTTATAGATAATTTATAATATTATTTCTACTAAAAGCTGTATATCTGCAGTCCTCTCTAACTATATGTTTTACTGATGTTTAGATAGCAATTCTTGTTCCCATAGCATTATTTTTTTCTCCTAAATTTTACCGAGACTGTATCTTCAGTGGCATTTCCAATTGCATTTTTTGTCCTCACTTAGTCACACAAGGATCTTGTTTCTTCTTAGTCTTTCTCAGTACTGAGACAGCCAGTAATTGGCCAACTTGGGACTCTCATAGTGCATTGAAAAATTAGACATTTGTATTCAAAAACACTGTGGGTGCACAGTTCATAGCATGCAACAAACTTTTTTCTTATGTCTATTTCAAATAGACATCTCGTAACATGTCAAAATAATGTACAGGCACCTCTGATTGCCCAGAAATTAAACTCTGCATCTCTATGTTAAATTCTCTTTATGAGATTTATCCTTTGAAAATACGTATTAGAGATTGGAAATTTTCCCCATGATCTCCTATAAAACTTTTGTCAGATTTCCATTCCCATAACTGCATTAAGTATAGTGCTTTATGATTTTTCTTAGGATTTTATATGAGAGCAACATTATTTATATTAATAGTAGCACTTCATTCATGCCCAAGTTGTATTTATATTACAGACCCCTAGAGGAATACTGTGTAAAATTTAAATGGGAAAAATTTTGTTTTGAATTTGGGTTAAAGTTTCCTTTTTCCATTGTAGTCAAGGCAGAATGGACAAAAGGGGCAAAAGGACTCTTATTTGTAGAGAATTGATAATGGATAGTGAGATGCTGAAAGGCACTAGGTTGATCAATGCAGGACAGAGAATCTGTGTCAAGAAACAGGAAGGAGTAAAACTGAGAAAATCACCTAAGATATCACCTTATCACCACATGGCAGACTTACGTGTTGAGTTATTACTTCAAGACATTTCTGAGCTGTATAGCAATTCAGAATTGACTTTCAGGTAAGTTTGAATTGCTTATATGAACTACAAATTTACAGTAGTGTGTGGCAACGTAGAAGAGCAGTGCAGGCTTTGGAGCAGAGCTTTCTGTACCTCCACCTACCGTAGTCCAAGAGAAGAATTTTTGGACAGAAGAATTGCTACAGCTTAAAGCAGAAGAAAATTATACATTTTCCTTTTCAAGTAGGTTGCATAGATGCTTAGGCAGTAGGCATAGATGCCTTCTTTTCTCCAAACAAGACAAGCCCAAAGTTCTTCTCCACTCATAAGACAAACCTTCTAACCCTTTCACCAGCTTTGTTGGCTTCCTGTAGAAGCATTCAATTACCTTAAAAATAAAAGTAGATCTCATTAATCCTAGGGACAAGACATCTACTTTCAAAGGCAGAAAGTTTATATGAAAAGCAGGAAATGGTGTAATTACCTTCAGTCTCCTTGTTTCAGTAGTACAGTTCACGATCTCTAAATGTTTGGGATTTACAAAACCTGTATGCATTTTAAACATTTAACTTCATGTTTTAGTGTTTTTTGTCTTCAATCAAATGTGAACAAAGAGTTATTATTAAGTCTGTTCCTAATGTTAGCTGTGCTGAATTGAAACACAGTTTTCAAAGATTTCCAACTGCTTGAATTGACTTCAAATGTTTCAGAAAAGATAGTTCAACTGCAATGATGTAGCTCGAGCTGTTTCAAAGCACCTAGTCAGAAATTAAAATATCTGTGTGACTTTTTTTTTTTCCCCTCTGAATCTGGTTGTGTGTCTAACAACGTTGCAGAACACTACAGATATCGATTGTTCTTTTATTTCCAGTTTTAATTTGTGTCTGAAAACTAATATTTTCCCCATTTATATTTTTAATAATTTCCAATAATCTTTACCCTTTTTCCATTTCTTTAAACATATGCATAAAAGAGAATATTAAGTCTTGAAAAATTACTGCAGAGTGGTAAAACCCTGTCATCTAGATTAGTACATGTTGGCTACTCAGCTCTCACTACTTTAGGCTGAATCACTTGTACTTTGAGCATTACTTTACTGCCACTAACATGGATTTAAAGTGAGTAAAATGATCTAACTCCACCTTAAAAAAGTAAAATCTAGAAATTTTTGCATCTGCTGTAGTGTCTTCCAAGTTATTTTTTTTTTCATTTTGTGAACCTGAGTAAAAGGTACTTTCTGTCCACCAGTGGAGACACATAGTTAAATGATTTATATCTGGAAAAGCAGAGAGAAAAAGGTTTTCTTTAAGCCGTCTTTAAGCTATTCACATTTTGATGAATAACAAGGAGTTGAAATATGTTCCAGACTTTTCTCTTGGAATTTTCACATTTTCATCACCTGGAGAACTAAGTGACCTCCATGAGGACTGATGCCCCCAATGAACAATACCCCATGTGGAGACTCCTTTTCTTCTTCACTCATGTAAGATGCACTTCTAAGTATGGGTGCACGTACAGAAGAAAAAAAAAAGTGAAAGGTTTTTTGATGTTGTTGCTGGAATGTGTCTCATGAACTCACTGTTATTCATCATCGAACAAATCCATCACTCAAAGTTTCCTTCTTTAGAAGCAGAAATTTAAGAATAAAAAAGACCAGAATTTGCCTGTATTTGCAGCATACCAGTGTCTTGAAAGAGAGAAGTGAAAAGGGTAAGTAAATACTAAGAGTGGGGTTTAAAAAAATTTTATTTTTAATTCTTCATTTTTTTCTTGAACAACTATTTAATGACAAGCTTTTAGCTATGTCTATTTATTTAATAAAATATTGAATTTCAGAAGATGAACAAGAGTGATATCTTGATCAATACTAAATACCACCCTTGTCTATAGTAGAAAGCTAATTACTAAGCTTATAAACAATATATATACACATATATATGTTCAGACCAAAATGGGGTGGGGGGGAGGAAGTATAGAAATAATAAAAGAAACAAGAAATCAAGTTTTGGAGTTCATTTATTTGAAGAACTAAGAGAAGGGAACTCAAAAGGTCACAGAAATCCAGAAGCATGGAGTGCTTCTGTTACCTTTATAGCTATAGTTTTAATTCTAGTGCTTCTAAACTACTCGTGGTTTGTTGTCAGTTACTTGAATGGTTTATTATAGTTATGATACAAATGTCTTACCTTGCAGGCCTGTTATGAGAGTTAAAAACTCTGAGATTTGCATAAAGATATGCAGAATGGAATTAATGCAGTTTAAAACAGTCTAAATTGATTTAAAACAAGCCAGGTCTTCAACTAGTGTCAATAGTCATCATTTCACTGTTTCTTAATTTCAAATTATATGGTATACTTGACTAACAATTAGCTAGCAAGACAACACAATGAGCAAATTATGAGGCAGGAAGACCAGAAGTGCAGTGATGCAATCTAGTGAACAATAAAGGTGAAATAATAATACATAATAGAGAAAGATTGACTAGAAAATCATCAGCATAATTCTTCAATATCACCTGAGTGTAGAATACTGAAAAGAAAATATCAAACTGTCCATAGAACTGGAAGTCCAGATGGGGTAGGAGAGATAAGATCTTCAAAAGCTGGGGGTCATCAGTGTAAGTATGGTCATGAGTGACCTTGTTGTTGAGGGGGTATAATTTGTCCATTCATAATTGTAAATACTTGTCACGGTAGTATAACTGACTCCAAAAGCTGAATGATTTTTTTATGACTAAATTATTTTTTATCATTCTTACTGCTTCATATATAATTCATTATTTATACATAATTCATCCCACTGCAGTTGTTGAGAAATTGTTATTTTGTTACATACAACTTAGTGAAAGCTGTAGGTTAGGAACAATAACTATACAAGACAGTTGCCAAATTATTGTCAAGCATCAACAGCAACATTATTGACTTAGTTTTGGTCACATCTCCTACTGAATATTGTACAAGACGAAGGAGATAGCTAAATTCTAATGCCTCAGACTGGTTTCTACCTGTGAGATTTTTTTCCCTTATATTCTGGTTAAGGAAACTGGATATAAAAATCAATGACAGGAGATATATCTGGTGTCATTAAACACCAGCTAAGTGATGCCAGGTGTGCTGTAAAGATTGAAAGTACGTTTTGTTAGTCTTGCCATATTGTTGGTGAAGCTCTGAAGCAGCCTTAAAATTCTCCCAAGAATGCCATGCTCAGGTCTTATCATCAGATCCACATTCTTTACTCTCCTTTGGGTCTGCATAAGATCATTTTCTCTCCCTTGTGAGCACCCTCCCTGCTGTAAGTCCTACCAGTCATTCTCTTACGTTATGACATTCTCAATAACCTACAAAAATTCCCAGGGCCTTGTACAGCCTGCTTGCTTTCAGTCTGTTGGACTTCGATTTAAGATGTAACACCTAAAACCCCACAGACTTTGAAAACAAATATACGCATAAATTCACAAAGAGGCTAGAGTTTTAGGGCTGACAGCTAGCGCATACTAAGCATGTGTGTGTTGTTTTTCTCCATTCGTTAGCCTTGCCATGCATGAGCTTGCTTTGGGTCTCCATCACAATCCTTTCTAGGGTTGTTGAAGGACAGAGTTGCCACCAATACAGAAAATAAATTGGATTAGATTAGATTAGATTAGATTAGATTAGATTAGATTAGATTAAAATAAAGAAGCGTCCTCCTTAGGAGAAGAGAGTGCTCTTTGATTCGCTTTGTCACATCTGCTGGCAGGAGATATTGACCTTAAATTTGAGGCAACTGGAGTAATGTTCTTACTTGAGATATTGAATTGAAAATAACAGCAAAACCACATAATATCACTTTCTCATTGTCACTGTTGCTTAACTGATCTGTCTGTCATGCAGTGACATTTGACAAGTACTTTCTGTACAGCCTTAAGATACACAGCAGTTAAACCTTCATATCACGAGCAACAAATACAGTATTTCATTTGTTTTTTTCAATGGTTTTACTTATGAGACTGAATGAATCCAGGGATGTTCTAATCACTAGGACGTTTTGGGTTTGAACAAAGCTCATGTTGAGGGTAACTGGATATTATTATTTGGCACCATATGTCATTTGTAAAACAACTAGTGCTCTTAATATGTTATTTTGAGAAATACGGTGGGTGCTTAGTATAGGCATAGCACAGAGTCAGTTTGATACTTGGATTCTTGCTCCATGTACACTTGTGAAGCGAGTTTGTGAAGATTTTGACATCTAGTGGATTACTGTATTATCAACATAACTTAGAACTCCTTCCTGGAAAATGAATTTCAGTGTTTAGTGGCTAGCAGACTTCTGAAGGTGAGTGTTGTTGATAAGGGACTGTTTGTCCTTGGACATCAGATGAATATTCTAATCTCCTAATTTAATTTCTTAATTCCCTGGATTTCTTAGTTTCTTGTATCTATTTTGCTTTATTTGCATTGTCCCTTCAGCACTCATGTGTTCTGTTCTGATACTCATTTAAAGACAAATTAAGAATTCCCAAGCCTTGTAACATGAGATAGATCATCAGAAGATTTCTTCATAACCTTTTGATATAGTAGTTTCAGACAATCAAATAAATATCCTGAATTTAATTAATATAATTTGCAGGGTGAGGGTAGAAGCCAAAATTCTGATGGCCAAATACGTTACTAGGAATCTGCCGGAGGCTACGGAAAATCTGCATGCCTAGGACAAAAGGGAGGTGATAACTGTGCATTATTGCTTTTTATTGTTGGTTTTTTTTTTCCCAACATCTTTTGAAGAGTTATCATATCTGGACCTAGCAATATCATTTTGTTGAACTGCTCAGTTATGGTCAGGGAGGTTACAAGCTAACAAACTTCCAACTGTATCTGAAGATGTTATAAAAGTGTAGGCATTTCATTTATGCTTTATGATTTTTCTCTAATCATGATGTTCAGATTTCTGTTAACTTACGGCATTGTCTGAGTCTGGTTTAGAGAAATCCAAATTGGAAGATTGCAGTGTGTCACCATGACAATGCTGACATTTTATTTTAAGCAATTCCTTTTCTTTGGAAGGATTCCCTGCTATGGACAATACTAATGTTTTTGTTTTTTTCCTGTTGTGTACTAACATTCTGAAAACTTCAGGCCACCACACATACAGTAATATTGTATATAGACTTTTGTAGTGACTGAAAGAAAAGGGATGTCACTCTTTTCAATGAATTTAACACTTCTACAGAAAAAAAAAACCTCATTACATGTACTTACAGTAAATTTTAGCTAGACAATTGAATTTTTTCTTAGCATCACCACTAAGAAAACTTGTTTCCCCTCCTTGAAACAAACAAACAAAAAATCCTACCTTGGACATAAACATAATCAGATAAGAAACAGTAATAGCATGGCTTAAGTATCCTACTAATATGCCCAGCTGTCCTGGCAGTAGCTGATGTATTCCTCAGACTCTTTTTTTAGAACTGTCACAGATTCATGAAGATCTCCTTTTCCAGATATTGAAATTAATGGGAAAATTCACATTAAACTCAGTGAAAAAAAAAAAATTCTGTAATGAGAAACTCTCTGCTTATGCGTGTTTCTTTTCCAATACATTAGGACTGAAATACTTTGTCCATATATTACCAAGTGCCATGCAAGGGCTACTGAGCTATTTCCTCTTGAAGACAATGGAAGTCACACAATTATAATTCAGACACGTCAACAGTTTTAGAAGCATGTTTAAAATGTTTTCATGCAAGTTATCACTCCACCTACATGATGCAAAGGCAGAGGAAAATTGAAATGTCCAGATTTGTGGCCAAACTTTGGGCAGTGATATGCTGCTGTAATAGAAGACTTGAAATTCTCAACGATTTTTAACTGCAGCTATAAATAGATCCGTTGCTCCACTGCAGCCATTAGAGACATTATTGTCAATTCTGGAGTATTCTAACACCATCAGCATGAGCTTATTTCCTGAGAGAAAAAAAAAACAAAACAAGAAAACAGCTAAGCCTAAGTCAAATATATTTTTTCCATGTGAAAGACTGTAGTACATCTAAATTAAGTTATCAAGCAATCAGTGGAATATCATTACTTGCTGTCAAAGTCTAAATATAATCTGCAGTGCTGTTGGAGACAAAAAAATAGACCATATAAACATAATTTTGAATAAAGCAAGGAAAACTTAATGACATCTTTTTCTGACAAGAATGCTCAACTGTCCTCAAAACCAGATTCAGGACCCACTCCTCTCAGAATACCTTCTAAGCACTTATCTGACAAAGGAACCTGTTAAATGATGAATATGTTCCTCTGTGGGTTGTAAACAACTTGTAACATTTTTCTGTGACATTTGCTGCAAAAAAATCAAAGTTGCTACAAATTAACCAATTGAATTGTCATTGTCTTGAGGATTCTGAACTGGCCTTGAGTGCACAGATTTTATATAGATTGCTAATGACTTCATATCATGGATTCCATTACTGCTATAACCATGACAACAACTAGAGATCATTGCAAAGCTATACTGTAAAATACACCAGTTCAAATGATAAGGCAGAAAAGATGTTGCTCAAACCCATTCCATTAACAAAGAAATGCAGTGAATGATCAGCCTGGGGATGTGTCTGATGAAGTCATAAAATGTGACATAAAGAGATTGCAACCTTAATGTTCCATTGATTTCACCTTTTCACTACCCTACTCAAATTCAGCTGAAGGATTTTCTTTTGATATAGCTACTAATTTAAACTCTGAGGAAAAAAGATAATATTTTTATAGGCTTTTCAACTTATATTATTGTATAAGCTGCTAGTGTTAAAGAGAGCAAAATAGAGATAAAATATGTTAAGATTTCTTGCCAAAAACTCAAAATACTTAAAGTTGAGTTAAAAGTTTAATTTAGAATTTCTTTCTTGTCTGAACTATTTATCAGTTTTACAAACTGAGAGTATGATATCATAAGCAATGGCAAAACTAAAAGTATTTGATGTCTCTTAGCAATTTCATAAAATATTTTAAGTGATTTCCAGTTTGTGAAAAACAACAACAACAATTTATTTGAATTCATCTGTGCTTATTGCTTGTGAGATAAGTTATTTACTTTAACAAGTTTTTTTAACTGCAAAGATAAATTCTTATTTTAGTCTTTGTATGCATTTTAATTTTTAAATTTTGCTTTTGTTTTCACACATGTTAGCTGAGGAGACAAGGGCAAAAAATCTGGCACCAAAATAATCTCAAAAAAAATTGAATGCAATATTAAAATGGTATACATTACAGATGGTGTAAAAATTTTCCATTATTATGGCAGCCAGTCTAGGGACTGAAAGTGTGCTTGTGAATTAAATCTTCAGTTACACTTCAAACAACTTACATGACTGAAATCATGCAAATGTGATTTGAGGTCACTGTGGAGTATACCTGCTTTAGTTTTCCTTTCAATATTTCAAGTTAATTCCATCAGTTCAACTTCAAATTAAACTCTCACATTGTTTCCAACCACATGCCATGATTTATTTCTTTTCTGCTGTCATTATTGACCAGTTTTCTCTCTAATCTCTACCTGCTCCTCCCTTCTCAGTGAAAAAGAGCCCTTTTGCTGTTCAGCTCATCTATGCCATCTTCTGATTTTTTTGTCAGCTTTGCCTCAAACTCACCTCACTGGTCTGTCCAGAAATCCTCCTTGGAGAACAATCTTCATGTTCTCATACAGGCTTTGTAATTGATGAGGAGGAGAAGGAAAAACAGTTAAAATTCAGGAAATTGTTTCTAACAGTATGTTTTACCACAGATTTCCATTAACTTATTTCTTTGTAAACACAAGTGATTCACTGCCTTTATTATTATACCCAGGGGGTACTGACACGACAAGCACCTCTGTGGTATTCAAACTGACACAGGTAATTTTTTTGTATGTCTAAATCTATCCTTTTTCATGGAGCCACCATCTCTTCTTCATTAATCTATAGTGTGGAAATTATTTTCATGCATAAGAATATGACATTCATTTAGCCATAGTGCTGTTATTCCATTCCTGCCTGAAACAGCAGTTCTTACAAACCAGAACTTTCTGCTGAAAACTAAAGCTTCTGCTGAAAACTAAAGAACTCTAACTATGGCCTTTATTATTATTACTAAGAAAATAAAAATAAAAAAAATTTAAAAAATTAGTACTATTATTACAAGTCCCTGTGTTAACTTTAATTTGGTCACTTCATCCATTATCCTTCTTCTACAGAAGACTAAGACTGGAATATTAATCTTCTGGAGTGAGGAATAGTTGTGGAAAACAAATATCATATTACAGAAAAGAAATTGCAGATCAGTTGTACTCATTACCCTGCACGGAGGTGAGATTTCTCATTATTCCTTCCTTCTACCATTAAATGTCTTTGGCAAAATAGATAAGAGAGATGTGAGAGGCTTAAAACCTGAGTTTTCAGCTCCACAGCAGAAGGTAAGCCATAAGCTTGCAGGTGTCAGAATAACATTTTCTGAAAAAATTGTGTCCATCTCTGAATCGCTGATATCTCTGATATCTCTGAACACAGCATGGGTACATACAATAGTGGAAATTATATACAGGCATTGGAATTTGACATATTTTTTTTTCTTTTGTTATGCTGTTTTGGGTTAGTCCCAGTAGGCAGCTAAGAATCACGTAGCTGCTTGCTCACTCTCCCTGTACCTCCCAGATAATGAGGGAAAAGTGAAGGAGGAGTAAAGGCAAGAAAAATAATAAGGAAAGAAAAAAAATCAGGTAATGAGAAGGCAATCACTCTCCACTACCCATGAGTAAAATAATTCCCAGCCCATTTGTCCTGTGGATGCAGGTTTTCTCTTCTGTGCAGTCTCCGGCTAGCAAAGTCAATGTGGGATGTGCCATTCCCTGATTGCTGCCCATTTGCTGGGCATAGCACCTTCCAATCAACACCTTTCTTCTAGGAACACGAAGGAGAAAACAGAGCAGTCTGAAAAATAAAAGTGCAGCTCTTTTCCTCCTACTTGCCTATAAAAAGGTACAGGTCTCTCAGCTTCTCAAATGCAGGTGTCTCAGGATCCTTTTGGGGTTTTATAATGAAACAGATAGACAGAAAGCTAAGTCATAGGAACAACTTCCACATGACACAGTAAATGAGTGGATATACTGAGTGGTAGGTTCAGTTTTCCTGTAGATGTGGAACTAATTTCATTCTATAATTAATCGTACACTTATTTAAAAACTGCCATCTATCTGATTTTCACTTGCAATGGATGGAGGGGAGGGCATGCAATACAGATATAAACTGTACAACTGTAAAAATTTCTTACACATGCAAATGTGTAAAGATCACTACCGTTCAGAAAATTTGACTTACAAAGTGGGTTTGGATCTTCACTAATATGTATTTATGTAAAACAGTAACAACTTCATAAATCATGATGAGTTTACATTCTTGTGAAACTTAGAAAAAAATAAGAGTTAAAACTGAATTTGCTTATCAGCATTTTTATTTCATTTGAAAAAAGAAATTACGTGTCAAAACTGCATTCCAGTTTTTCCTTGCTGATACTGACTGATCAATCTACTAATAATGCACAGGTCTTGTTAACTAGAATGTAATTGCCTTAAGATTTTTGCAAGTATAAGTAAGTTTGCACTATGTTACCCTTTTTGAAGAGATGAAGCATGTTCCAGCTATCTGACATTAACTATGTCTGTCCACCAGTGCTGTCTAATTAGTTTTAGTACATTGCTAAAATAATTTCGCTTGACGTGGCATTGAATGAGGGCTCCGAAGGAAATCAGCAACTAACAACCATAATGGCCGTTCATTATACTTGCTGACTGAGCAAAGTAACTGACTATGCCAGTTTCCTTGTGTATGTACTAATCTTTCATGCAGACTTTTTTTGCAGTATACTACCTCTGGACACTTGCACATTTGAAGTCACTTGCAAAGTTCATCTCAAATTTTAACTGCCTTCAGAATTGAAAATGGAAGGAACACAAAGTGGAAGGAATGTGAAGTAAACAATAATAAGACAATGATGTATTGCTCTACTAATTTGGAATCAGACTTCCTCTCTCTGCAAACTATATATGTCTCTGTTTGGATAGAAGCGACCTTGCAGATAGAGGTGAAATAAAAAAGAGGTAATAACTGCTGAAATGTAGGTGTCAATTGAGATACAAATTTATATTTGGTCATTCTGTTACTGATCCTTAAGTAGCTGAATTGCTGATACTGGGATGCTGGACTGGTAAAATGGATGAAACATCTCTGTGTATCTTTACCCAAATGAACAATTCTCAAAAAATTACATATATGTAAAATATTAGTCAGCTGTCTCAATTTAAAAAATGTGATTATGTGAAACAGTTCTACTGACAAATTCCTTATATACAGATCACCAAGGAAACTGTTGGGCTGACAAACCATGTGTTTGTATCGAGGCAAAGGACTTGGGAGAAAACATGTATGGTCATAATGCACAGGTGTAGTAGTAGTAGTAGTAGGTAAATCTAGTACAAGATAGATTTTGTGTGCTAGATACACAGCAAAGTGAATAGAACACCCACTGGCCAATTCTTTCTTAATCTTTTCTTCTACAGCATGTTTCAATTCCGTTTCTGCTTTTTAAACACTTAAAATATTTTCAGTTTAAATTTTAACAGAATTCTTAAATGCTTCCATTATAACTTGGAATGCATCAAGCAACATTATGTCCAGAATGGCTGACTTTTCAATCATTCTTGGAATATGAGACAAATGAATGTGGTTGCAACATAAACCCAAGACTCACCTTCCTCAAAGAATGGCCATGAAATAGCCATTTGGTTGATTTAGTTCACATGAAATTTATTTTAAGGACTCACACAGGTTACCTACCACATGTTGGTTCACACCATTCCACTTTCGCCTAGTAAACAAGCTTACTTCTACTAGCAGCAATGCAAAAAAAAAAATGGTAAAGCATCTCGCTGTAATACTTGGTTTAGATAGGATAGAGAAGTGCACACCAGTCATTTACACTTTGAACAGATTACGTCTGGCAGAATATAGCAACCTGTTCAAGAATAATGCAGCTTCATTTAAGCATATGCAGATTAGTTTAGCTCTGACAGGACTAAAACAATGGCTGGCATGAAAGAATATTTGTTTTCTGTTATTCAAAATAATAATTGTTCCTCTTTGACTTTAAAATTTTGCATCAGAAGAAAGCATTTTTTATAGAATCTTAGTATAGAAAAACAGAAAAGAATCAGATCTTTCTTGCTGCTGCAGTATCATAACCTAGAAAACACCTAGCAGACCAAAGTTACAGATCTAATTTTATAGTGGAAATTTTTCTAAGAAATCTAAAAAAAAAACCCCTGTTTATTTATAAATGCAAAAATTAGCTAGGTATTGTTTGATGAATAGAAGATGAAATACATGTTGTGCTTTGCCAAAGGCATAGGCTCGAGGAATCACACTCTTGAAAACACAAGAAAATGCATGCATTATGAAGGAAGGATAAGAATTTACAATAACAGAATAATGATCATCCAAAGATCTGAAAATATATTCTTTCTTTTCTAAAAATGATATTAAATATTTGCCTAACACTGAAATAAAAATGTTGCAAAGGTTCTTGCAGGTGGAGATTTAAAGGAAATTAAAAAGTGTAAACAAAAGAGGAAAGTAGTAAAGCAGGATCTCAGTAATGTAGGAACTTACTGGAAGTTAAATTTTTTAATGATTTTAGATTATATATTGCTATTTTAGATGTATTTCTACTACAGTGTCTCAGTTTCTAGGAAACATTTAAATTTCTGTTTAAATTCACTTACTATCATGAAGACTTCTTTCATCTTAAATTGAATTTTATTCTTAAAGTTGGAGTCACTTTTTTATCAATGTTTTTTGTACCATTTGAAACCAAAAGGATTTTTGTAGGAAAAAAAGGTACTCTAACAGAAGAAAGACTAAACCTATCAGATAATGGTTTATCCTAAAAGTTCATAATATTCCATTTAGTTTAAGTAACTTTAAAGTCACGTTGGATAATGACGAGGCCATTACTTAGACTTACTATGGGCTTTGCTTCTTTGATTTCACCAGCTAATAACTACAGCTGTGGCTAAATAAACATTCAGAATCCTCTCATTCCTATTTTCATCATTAATGATGTCATCAGGCATTTTTAATGACTTATTCTGAAACTTTGTTTGTCACGATCTTTTTCTGTTGAATATTCCTCAGAGCTGCTCTCATTTGTATAAAATGGATCAGACTGGTAATATAGACTAGATCAGAAGAAAACTGTGGGATATATACAATATGGAATGATGTTTCATAAGAGATATTTTTTCGCTATTGACAGAGTCTGATCTGCTTCAGGAATTGTCTTAGCAGGTGATCCCTCCTAAGAAGGTCAGGATATTCAAAATTTACTTCCTCTAAGGTTGGAAAGGATTCATGGGACTTTTGACTGAGATAATTGTATTGTTTCCTATAAGAAGATGTCAAAAGCTCTCATGACCTCACTTTTTTAACCTGGCATGTATTCTTCACTCTACCAAAATTATACAAATATATATTTTTTTTTAGCAAACTAAAACATCTCAGTCCAGCCAATGTTTTTTCATGAATGTTAAATGATAGAAAAACTTTGCCCATAAGACCTGGTATTTTTGCTATATGTTCACTAAATTTCATTGGACGTATTTAATATCTCTATGTATTGAGATACTTTTCCTTCTCTTTATTGGCTTTTAAGATATAGCTCGTATTTATTTTGACACCGAGATGAGAAGCACACAAATCATTGAAGAACAAATAGTTAAAAGCTAGCAACTTTGGATTCAACAATTACAAACACATGAACATTATGGAAGCTGCCTTGCTATGACAATATTAGTTACCTGTTCCTTCATCATGCATAATAGTCCGGTTTTGAATTTAGAGTCCTTTAATACCAGACTTAAACCTTCTCTATTGCAATACTTTAAGACTAACAGAACTACTTATTTTTCAATACGGAAATATGCAGGGTATTTTGGGTACATTACATTTTGTTTAATGTAATGCGTTTTGTATCTTGCATTGTTCCTAATCTAAAGTAAAATAAAAATTATACTTCTTTTACAGGATGAACAGAAGTTGCATGACATTTTTAACATAGTCACAGCTAAAGATGTAAGAGAGATTACATTTGTTAATATAATGTCCCCACTTATCTTATTTTATTAAGCATACTTAGGAATACAAATAAAAGGTCTTCATTTTAGAATATAGTGTCAGGAGAGGTAGTAGAGTACCTTATAAGACCTTGCTTAATAACTGGCAGAACTAGACTAGTATTAGGTAAACTGAATATCAGATATTCCTGTTAATTTAGTTTTCTCCATCTGCGTCTTAGAACTATTTTTTTAGCTCTTTGGCTTCACTGTGTGACCTTTCAAGAGAGATGAAAGGAAAGTCTAGTTACTGAACATAATGTAACTCTCTAATTTTCAATTATTTCAACAAAACCTCTTCATTTTTAATCCTTTTCTACTTTTTTTTTGGGGGTGGGAGTTGTAAGTAGACAAACATAATCAGGTTTCATCATAGTAACACTTGTTTGTTGGCAAATTCTGCACTCAATCTGCTTTCTGAAATTTGTCAACATTTATATCATTTGCTGGAACAAGACAAGATACAACAGCAAAGACCAGCTTTTAAACTGTATTTGTTGCAAATAAATTTCACATCTCACTGAAGTTTATGAATATTTTATAAGAATCAGAAAAACAAGCTGAAGATGCTAAGAGAAAGCTCAAGGAGAGTTTTAAATAGTTGAGAAGATATGTGGTAAATGCTTTGTGCCAGATGGCTTATCCTTCATTCTGATTTCAAAACAAATCTTCTTTCTGTATACTCAAGTATCCGATGGGCACAATTTAATTATTATTTGATAAAAACATTTATTTCTTTACGTAAAGTCAATGTCAGTAGAGATTAGATTCCTCAGTTCTAGACTGATAAACATTTAAAGTATGGCTATAAAAAGTTTCATTTTAACATAATATTGAAAACCAAGCTCATTACAGGTCAGACAATGAAGCAGGTTGCCTGAGTAACTAGATGCTGTGAGTTTTGATTGAAATTACCTGAGGAATGCGTTCAAAACCCAGTGACATTTTGCACTTCTGTTTGAATACCATCTAAGTTTTCCATCATGCATCCTTGATATCCTTTGGCAAAATTATGTGGATTTTTAATAGATTAGAGGTTATGGAGGATCTGTATACCAGTTCTGCGGGCTTCAGACAAAGATACTGGGCATTTTGTAAGTCCACTGTGCTGTCCTTCTTTTACTATCAACAAAATCTTAAAACTCACAGCATTAAAGAAGATACCCACACCCCCAGACACACACACAGGTATATGCTTTCAGATAATTTGCTAGGTTCTCAGCTGGAAGCTGCTGTTCAAGTTATTGCAACCCATTTGAGATTGCAGTTCAGTTATCAGGTATGATATAAAGTGCAGAAGCAGCTGCTGCATCTCAGAAGAAATATGCCGCAGAACTAATAGCAAATAAGAACTGGTCAGATGGTTTAGGGGACATGAAATTCCACAATGACTGGAACAGCTCTACATTATAATTGCTTACTATTATTGCCTTTCCTATATTGCTGAAAAGAAGAGACTTATCTTCTACTGAGATTAGTTCTTACTTCTTTTCTCTTTAGGTCTTAATTTAGAAATTTCCCACTTAAAAATACTTTACATAGAACCAAATTAATTTTGGTAAAGGAAAAGAAAATGCATAAACATAATATACAAGTTGTGATACTGCATAAACCCTGAAGAACATTGCAGTTGTGTGGGACTTTCCTGAAAATCCTAATGCGTGATATGCATAAAGAAGACGAGTGTTTTCTTTACAGAAGTTTAAGTGTAAACAGAGACATATCAAATTTGTCAGGCAAATGCTTGTTGAAAATGGCACCTAGGAATCAATGGAGCTACAACAATATCTAGTTTTTGTACAGAAACTGAAGAAAACACCACTGTTAGGGAAAGAAACCTGTTGCTTCATATCTCAATGCAGTCCTCAATTCTTCTTGTACAGGATTGGAAAGTTTCTGAAAATGGACATTCGTGATCAAAGTACCACCCTCTTTAAAAGTATCTTCAATAAATTATCAAAGAGCTTCTCTGCTGTTTTATTTAGGATATATGTCTCCTTTCATAACTACTTGTTTCAAAGTTAACTTTTTAGAGAAAAAGAAAAAGGTTAGGAGAGAAAACTTGGTTGCTTAATAGATGTTCCAATTCTCTTCACTATATTTTAGTGAAAGGGAAATCTTGTTACAGACATTGTCAGATTACATTCTTTGGCAATGAAGTGAGAAATCTCCTTTAATATTTGGTTGAGCTCTTTTTCTTCTTATGAGGCAGAAGGATTCTTTGAACAATTAAAGTGTAAATTTTCTTCCAGCTTTTTAAAAATAAAGAGAAATCTTTGCATGATCTATGACAGTGCTAGGAAATTTCAGACTAGTGTAAAGTTAGGGAATTAAATATTTACTTCATGCTGAAAAGATCAAGACTGACTTTGGCAACCTGATTTCAATATATTTAGCCGAGGATATTTTTCCCCCTGTTTTATTCAAAACCACAGGCTTCATGTTAAGAGAAGAAGGAATACAAGCTCTCGGTAAATTATGCGTGTCACACCAATGAATAATAACTTGATTGATAAATAGCAGAAAATATTATGTGGATTAATGTTACAAAAGCAATTTTGGTAATAAGATGGAAATAACTTACAACTTGGAATACTGGCAAGATATCATTCAGCCTAAATTGGCTTCCAGCTGCAGCTCAGATTTCGAGATGAAGACTTTTTTTGAGTAATTGTTATAAAACTCAGCCAAAGATGTAACGTAATGCTATTGCTTAGCAGTGGATATTTGAACTGCTCCAGAATAAATTTTTATACCATTTGGAATAATATATCCTAGATACTTGTTTCTATCACTTTTTTATGACTGCTTTAAGTGAAAAAGTTTATATTGTCTGAATTAGTATCCCTCTTGCTAAATAATGACAAAGATGGATTTAAAAATAGAGCAACCTCACAGACTGAAAAGTAATATACTTTGTCCATTTTTTTCTGTTTGTTTCAGCTATTTTGTTTTCCTATGCTCAAGGACAGAGTGCCATATATACAAATGCATATTTATTAGTGTAGCCAATAATTTATTGATAGCATAATTGAAATCTTAGCAGTCTAATTCAAGAATCATCATTACTCTACATGTAACAGTTACAAAAAAAGTAAGGAATGATAATGCGGTTAAAATCATTATACACACTCTTTGTTTCTATCCTTTTTCCTTCATGTTATACTAACCCTCCTGCTGCTTCTCTGAGTCCTAAAGCTGATGTTCGAAGTGGGAGTGGGTTTCAGCATCTGCAGTCCTCTGCTGGAAAGAATATAATGCCCATGTTAGTGGTTACTTCTTCATCACTTCATGATCCACATTAAGTTTTTTATACATTTACTAAGACACTTTTACATATACCCCTATTTGTTTTCACAGGTCCAGGTTGCGTGTGAATTTGCTGCATAAGGAGGCTTTTACTTATATTAGACATAGATATAGAACAATTTCTTTTTTCTCTTTGTCGCTCTTAAAACAGGTCTTGCTCAACTTTTAGTCTGTATTCCTTTAACTGACCATCTTTGAGCTCTTATAGCTGTGGAGTCACCAGTTCCAAGCCTGTGCCCCATCTGTTGTCACTGCATGTGTGTGGTTCTCTATGTCTTTCTACTTCTGTTGCCACACCAGACCTTTCTCTATACTGTCTGGTTAAAGTCAGGATCACAAATAACTCATTATTCACAGATTTACTGCTTGTTGCTGCTACCTATGTAAAAAAGATGGTTATACAACACCAAGATACACAAAAGTAAACCAAGTCAGCCATGGACACCCGGTCCACTAATAGAAACTGCTGTCACAGCTAAACCAAATAAAAACAAAGCTGGAGGCAGATTAAGAAAAGTTCAGACAGAGCAAGCCCAAAAAGCCTTCCTCGTGAAGCCTTCCAAATTTGCTACAAAGGTTATGGCCTGTTACTAGGTTTGGCACTGCCCTATTACAGGGCTACAGGTTACAAATTCCACAAGGGAGTATGCAGATTTGCTGGCTGTAGACCATGATTCAGTAATACTGGAGTTCTGAGCTAGGTACAATACTTGCTAAATTTATTTTAACACTGGTAGTGCAAAAGCCTTGCATTGCTTAATTCACCCTGCTATAAATTTATGTAGTTCAGAGTGTGAAGTACTGATGTACCTCTAGATTAAAGAACAATTCTTAAAAAGCCTCATCCACTGAGTTAGGGATTTGTATTGGCAATGGCTTAAGTGGCATTTGGGATTGCAGCTGATTTCTAAGGGAACAGAGTTGGTGAAAGATAAATACATTTTATTAATATACAATATATCTTATTTATCATATTTTAAATGTGAGGTTATGGCTGATCTACAGTACCATTCACAGCTTCTACTTCGGTAAGAGGAGTATTCAAGATGCAACTCATAGGATCATAACACTATTACCAGTTATTATGATACTCTAAAGCAAATTACTAGAAATAAGAAATTTGAGAATCTTCAAAGAAATACTTTTACTGATCTTTAGTTAGTATCATAGTAACATAATTACTCATACAGCACACCTGAGAGTTATGAACGATTAAGAACATGAACAGAGAGGAGAATAAAAAAAGGATGAAATACATTTCAACTTCCTTAGCCTGAAATTTTTTTGTTCAAATGTCAAACATCTTCATGAAGATGGAGAAAAATGACAACAGGGCTGCAGTGCTGCCCCATGTCCCTTGCTGATATTTTGGTGCTTAGGACAACATTCAATTTACGAAATGGGTTTAGATAGAGTCCCATAGCAGCTTAGTCATCAGGTGACTAACGACATGTTTGACACAGGCCTTAACCATTAATAAAAATATCTAGCACTTGTTTATATTAGTTTTTCTTCTGCACAGGAAATATTTGTGTCTTAAAATAATAGCAATGTGAAATTCTTCCTGAATCATTGAAATCCTGCTGGGTCACACGACCATTGCTTTGAAAACAAACACACACTTCTGCTTAGATATTTATGATGAAATATGTTAGACATTATAATGATTTTAGCTGCCTTCTTCTCTAACAGCTCTTCACAACCATTTCAGATGATGGGTGGTAGCTAAATCCAACGATTTCAAGGGATATCAGTCTAACACTATATTGTTCTTAAATTACTCTGCAAATTTCTTGCTTACTATAGCAAGGCAAAAATAACTCTATCAGCTCTGGAAAACAGAGAATATGAGTTAATTATGTTAAGACCTTGCTAGCAGCACAGTTTGAGAAGTAGTACACTAAGACAATTCATTAGTAAGACTTCATATTACTGATACAAATATAGCAGGAATTTGGGAGAAAGGCAATTTTCGCAATGTGTACAGTACAGTACAGTATATTAGATTACCAAATGTCAAAAAACTAACATGGAAACCAGCAAGACCACGCAACTTTCTGCCCGGTATTCCTCAATGTGGCAGAAGGATCCTTGAAAACACACAGTCAGGGGTTTATAGTCAGTATTACCACCTGACATATTTAGGACACTTTGTCATGCTAAATTCTATAGCTGTTATCTGTAATACTAACCTATCTTTCTATTATAGGAGTTGGGCCATGACTCAAACATACATTGTTGCTCACTTCATATATTTGTGGCAAATACATGCCTCAATTCCTTTATGAATGTATCGGCAAAGTTATCATGATTCACATATGTTCTCTCGACAGACAAACTCCAAATGCTAGTTTAAGCTCTGAAGAAAAATGAATCTTGAACTTGACGATTTTTATGGTATAATTCTATAAACTATGTGGAAATTCAAACTTATGCAGAATTTGTGCGTCAATACTGCTTTTTAGTTACACAAAAGTTATACGGAAACAGAACTGGGGAATACATGCCAAGAATGACTGAAACGGGAATTAGTATACAAGAAGAACTTTTTATACTACCTTATGACAACTGCATAATAGTCAGGCTGTATAGCTTACTATTTTGTTCAAAAGCTAGAGAAAACTTCAGAGCCCCACAGAGGAACATCCAGTTTTATAGAGAATAATATAATATCACCAAATATTTATAATAATATATATAATGTATAATATCACCAAAGAGGAAGACTGAAGAGCTCTGCAAAGCTCATGCTACTGGACAAGTCGAGCACTGGCAAAGCAGAAAAGTAGCCTGTATATATGACATATCATCAGCCACCCATGCATTTAACTAACTTATTCTGAAAGATCTGCATCTAGGATCATAAGAGGACTGCTCCCACCCACCTCTTGCTCTTCACTACCTGTGTAGCAACAATAGGAATCAGAGGCTGCCTGTGCAGCTTTCAGGATGTTACAACATTATCTGACAAAAGAAAAATAGTTCAAGTTGATAAACCCTTTATCATTTTTCTTGCTATTTCCTTTTCCAAACTGGCATTAACTGCATTTGAAGGAATGAATCAGTTAAACTCTACTTCACCCATTGCAAATGCACTTCTAGCCTGTTTTGCCTGTTCCCCTCTGAGCCTTAGATTACTCCAAAATAAATTTAACTATTTAGATATGATGACTAAGTGACTTTAAGACACTATTTGCTAGGATAACTATGGTATAAATTCTTAATGACTTTTCGTATGTTTATTTTCCGTAATCACGGTAAAATTCTTCTACTAACTGTTGCAATATGTACTGGAGTTTGTTGTCGCTCCAGCCCTGTCCAAAACAAATGCATGTATTGTCAACTTCTTTGCCACAGTTTTTGAACTTATCTCAAGTATCAAGTTATGAATGAAGTTGTTTTCACAGTTATGGGTTTTCTGGGTATAACACCTATAACACCTTATAACAATGCTGCTGGATTTTCTGTATTTGTCATATATTATACCGTACTTATACACCCAATGCATGAATTACAGAAAAAAAATTAAAAGTTGTATAATTTAGATTTGATTAAATTCTGATAGCACATACGTGTGATCTTAAATCTTATACAATACTTTCCAGACACTTAGTGTTGGCCCAGTGTGTTTCAAGTTGCACACCAAAATATGAAATTCATGGCACTGCAGGTTGAAGCCAGCAAAATAGATCACAAAGAAAAGGTCCACATTCAATGTAATTCTCAGGCCTTAATTTAACACAAAAGACAAATCTGTGACAGAGCTGCAAGTACATCCTGTTGAGCTGACTACAGCAGTGTGAAGCCATCTGTAAACACAGCTGAGGTACAGCCACTGTTTTCAGTGCTTTTTTCACAACACATTTACAGAACCAGAATTTTCCTTTCCCTCTCTGTACTCCTGCAACCCACCTCATGGTACAGTAAAGCCACCAAAGGTTTACTTTTCTCTAAATGTTAGGACCATCATAAGCAGGATGTACAAGTTAGAGACCATGGGAGTACATAATGCCTCTTTTCCTGTTCTTCAACCCTGGAATAGAGTCTGGGCCCAAGGACCATATTTTCTCTATCCTTCCATATGCCAGGCAGGCAGCTAAATGCTGTCTTTCCATGACTTTCCATGCTATGGACTTACATATGTGGACGATAATTATGAAGTTCCTGTGTGATGGGGTTGCCACAAGTACATTGTTTGAAGTAAGAGGAATTTCATTGCCTAGTGGAAGAACTTGCTGTATTGGATAAGTTTTTCCGTGCTGAGTGGAAGCTGTAGTCAGGAGTAGTGGTAACTACCATGTGATGCCAATGCTCCTGACTTCAGGAGGCCAATGCTTTGTTCCTGACTTTGTTACTGATTTGCTTTGATATCTCAGGCACATAATTATGCAAAATTTTCTAAATTAATTTAATTCTACATGCTTTAATTTTCAGTTCTAAGTGTTGAAATTTAAATTAGTTAGGGTCTGATTTTCAAAGAGATCAAGAATCCATCAATTCCAAGATTAAGGTGAATTAACTCATTGGCAAAGACATTATTGCCTGGGTTCCTAGGCAGTTCACTTCTGTTGAGCTGTTCTCATTTGAAGCGGTTTGCTACAAGTAGCAAGAGGTAGGTCCTGGAATCTGGAAGGAATTGATTAAAGAGATATTAGAGACATTTTGCAGATTGCAAATATTTCAGGACTTTGGATCAAGAATGAAAGAATAAGCTAAAGACAGATAAAGTCTTTCAAGTTATTTGAGCAGGTAGACATACGGGCTAACTGTGAAGAGTTGCAAAACACTGTAGTCAAGTTACTTGTTAACAGAATAGGTGACGATATTCAATGTGGAGAACAGTAAAGTCACTCACATCCAAGCAAAGTGAAGCCCTTACTTTCTTGGATGGTGGTGGTTCAAAACTGAATATTATACGTAGGGTGAAATCAGAGTGATATCATAGTTTTATGAAGATACTTAGCAGCAGTTAAAGAAAATGTAATACTAATTACTTTTGGTAAAAGAATCCAATGACACTACCATATAGAGTATCTACATCTCTAAGACTATGAGAGTTCTAACTTATATTTCAAAAGCTTACAGAGAAAGTGAAAAGGCAAAAGATGGTTTATTGTGTGGAACTGATTCCAGAGGTGGAATCAGGAAACCACGTGATTCCAGTTGTGCTTATGTGTGCAGGAAGAAGGATAGTGTAGAGGTCTTTAAAATCATGAATATCACAAAGGATAAACAGGGACATATTATCTGCTTCCTCCTCTAGTACAGGAAATATTGGGTATAAAGTATAACCATCAGACAGAAGGTTCAATCCACAAAAGATTATATTCTTCACATTCTGAGTAGATAAGCAATAAAATGCTTTGCCGCAAGATTCGAAGATTGCTAAAAGTTTACAGTTATTCTAAAAGCCATTGAACAAGCTCAAGGAAGAAAAATACATCATGTATTATGGAATATAAATACACACCTCTGACTCAGAATCCTAAGTCTAAATGTATAAAACATTAGGGCTTTTTTTTCTCCTTTGTTTCTTTGTGTGTAGCTGGTATAAGACCATTATCAGAGACAAAATACTGGATTTAGTGTAAGTCAGTAATTACATTTTTATTTTTAGGTAGAAGGACAATATTTATTTAATTTTAGGTACATTTTATATTCTTTAATCTCCATATCCTTTCATTTATATAGAAGTGAATGTATAGGTTTCATTCAAAGACTATAAAGAACAGCATGCACTAACTGAATTTTCAGTTCAGCCTAATTTCCAAAGAGAAGAGGGACTGACAGAAGAAGAAGATTAGAAAAAGACACACTGAAACTGGAAAATAAGCCTCACAAAACTCAAAATACAGAAATAGGAATGTACATTTAAGTGATAAGTAATCATAATAACTTTAGAGTTAATAGCTTAGGTACACAATTTTCAGCATGAATTAGTAGCAGGCACAAGACTGGCCAAATCTAGATCAATAGCATTATTTAAACTGCTGTTTCTTATTAGACTGCTATTTCATAGTTTTGACTAGAAATGAGATGATGTTGAAGCCAGAAGTGAATTGCACAGCACTGAGAAATCGAATCTGTGGTACAGAAAGCAGACTTTTCACAGTGGATGTCATTGAGAAAAATGCCTATTGCCCTGTCAGGTTGGCTTAGAAAACCTTGCGGAGCATGTATGCAGCATTTGCAGCATTTCCACTTGCAACTAAGCTGTAATTAAGAGTCACTGAAAGATTTCAGAAATGTTGCGGTGAACTTCTGTACCTACACATTTCCTTTATTCCACGAGATCCACAGTCTCACATATCCTGTAACACTCCAGAAATAAGAGAGGCAAGGACAAAACCTGGAACAAATATAATCTTTAAAAGGCAATAATCACTATTTTTTTTAGTTCTGCAAATGATTCTGAAGAATATCGTTTAAGGTACACACTAAAGAATGCATACCTGAGTCAGCAACAGGAGAGTATCAATATCTAGACTCATCATAGTGCTACTAACCTTATTCTTTCTTTCCTCTGCCTAAATTCTATCTTGATGTCTTTCCTCCTACTATTCCCTTTTGCACTAAGTCCTGGGTCATGCAAAGACTTGCATTTTTTTTACTAATGACTACTGATGGAACTTATTCTGTACCACCGATTTATTAAGAGATATCTCACATATTTCTAGTCACTAACCCACCTGCATCAGAAGACAATCATGTTTGCTGCTTTTCAGTATGACTGGTCAAAGAAGCCACCAAATTTCTTTTACTTTGGGAATAGTGAAAAAATGATGATGTTGCATTTTTAATGAACTCCTATCAGAAGACAGATGAGAAAGAAAGATAACAGAAACATTTTATAGCTTGCTAATTTTGATGCAAATATTTTATGGGCATGACTTTGTGTCTAAAAATTTTCTTGAAACAGATCCAATCACAGTGAGTATGAAGTTCCTAAGCATAAGGGGAACATTATTAGAGGTATATATGTCATCTAAAAAGCGTAATGTTTCACAGAATTTCAGATTATAATTCCCCAACAAGCCCGTTCAAAGATTGGATGGGGTTTCTACATTTAAAAGCCATAAACATGAATTCATATTCAAGAAGCACTTGACCCTAGTGGATGAATAAACATGCCATGAGCAAGATTTAATAACTTTGATTAGGGGTTGCCTTCAGACTTCCAGAAAATGAAAATGACTCTAGTAATAACTGATTGTATTGGGTATGCATGGTAAGGTTTTGGTAGCAGGAGGGCTACAGAGGTTGCTTCTGTGAGAAGCTGCTAGAATCTTCTACTATATCCAATACAGCCAATACCAACCAGCTCCAAGATGGACCAGTTGCTGGCTACAGCTGAGCCCATCAGCGATGGCGGTAGCACCTCTGGTATAACGTATTATATAAGGGGAAAAAAACCCCTGTGAAACAGCAGCAATTTAAGCGTAATGAAAATATGTAAGAGCAAACACTCTGCGGTCACCAAGGTCAGGGAAGAAGGAGGTGGAGTAGGTGTTCCAGACACCCTTGCAGAGATTCCTCTGCAGCCTGTGAGGAAAACCGTGGTGAGGTAGGCTGTCTACCTGCAGCCTGTGGAGGATCCCATGCCAGAATAGGTGAGTGCCTGAAGGAAGCTGTGAACCTGTGAGAAGCCCATGTTGAAGCACGACCTGTGGACCCATGGAAAGGATCCCATGCTGGAAAAGATTTACTGGCAGGACTTGTGAGCCACACTAGAGCAAGGGAAGAGTGTGAGGAGTCCTCTTCCTGAGAAGGAAGGAGTGGCAGAGATAATGCGTGATGACCACAACCCCCATTTCCTATCTCCCTGTATCGCTGAGGGGAGTAGGAGGCAGAGAATTCAGGAGTGAAGTTGAGCCTGGGAAGAAAGGATAGATGGGGGGAATGTGTTTTAAGATTTTGTTTTCTTTTCTTATTATCCTACTCTGATTTGCTTGGTAATAAACTAATTTCCCCAAGTTAAGTCTGTTTTACTGTGACTGTAATTGCTGAATGATCTCCCCATCCTTTTCTTGAATGAGCATTTTCTTTTATATTCTCCCCCCTGTCCAGCTCAGGAGGAGAGAAATAGAGTAGTGTTGGTGTGCACCTAGTGTCCAGCCAGAGTCAACACAACCCACTGATAATATAGACTGTGCTTAAAGCCTCAGAGCTCTGAAATCCCTAATGAAAGGTAAACATTATTTTAAGAAGTTGGATTCTCTTTCTGTGAGAATCACCAAAACCAAATGTCACCTTGGTGACAACTTAGAATTAATTCTGTAAAAGATGGAAAAGTAGATACTCCAGTAACAGCAATGCCTTTGCTGTGCAAGGTGAAATGAGATTAAATTGTCTTCTTTTCCACTGAGAAGCTATTAGTCATGAATAATAGTACTCTTTTCTCTGACTGTTGCTGTTTCTTTTTCCCATCTACAGAATAATCTTGGTAACTGAGAGATCTGTTAGTTTGAATGAGGGCAAAAATTACTTCATTGCTTGCCAAGACCAAATTTTTTTAGCTGAGACTGTCAATCATTTAGCAAAAAGTTTAAAAATGTAGTCCATGTGTGACTGCTCTATGCTGGCCCTTGAGTAAAGGGAGCATAACTAATCCTAGAAATCACAAACAATACTAAGTACTTTGAGTTTCATTATTCCTCTGAGATGGAGAATTCTCTCTTTTCACTTAGATCAACAATGTCTATATACCTTATAGTATTGAATGAATTTGACTATGAAGGATGCCTGTCTGGATGAGAATTGTTGTTGTCTTTATTATTCAGATAAGGAACTGTGGTGGAAGTTAGGGCTAGAGTTTCAGGCTACATTACTTGGGATTTTGTTTCCCACTCAATTTTCCTTTGCATGCTGAAGTCCTTGTCAAGCAGAAGCTTTAGAACAACCTTTTCCCACTCTGCTCTCAGTGATTTCAAAGACTTGTAAAACATTTTCGCTCTTCTCAGGGCCACAAAACTAGTGACAGAGTTAGAGGCTTGATGCTGATTCATTGGCCGTCATGCTACCATCTTCAAACAGTTGTATTTTGTTCTTTCTCTGTATTTTATTTAAAACAAACCAAAACAATACCAACAATCATTTTAAAAGTAATATTTAATTCACATGTTAATTTTAAAAGAGAGAACCTGTGTTTACATAAATAAAGAAAATAAATATAACATCATGCTTATGCTCTATGACTTAATTTTAACTCCTTCTTCAGCTGCAGTAGAATTAGATTAGCACTGGTGAATTCATATAATCTCAATTTCAAAGAACTTTCATAGAAGAGAGTAAGGGAGGCAAGAGGTGTAAATGGTAATATTTTCTTTCTACAGCAAGTTTATGCGAAAGTAGCCTGTAACTCTAGCAAAATACATTCCAGTGTACTCTGAAGAGTTTTTTCCTACATACTTAGAAATGAGCACATTGCATGATGAAAATCTTTCACAAGGATAACAGAATCACACAATCACATGATTAATTAAAATGATCCTATTTCCCTTGCTAATCAGCCAATATACCAGTTGGCATGTATTATCCTATAACTCTTGTTTTATGTCAATATTATCATTATAATTTTAAGAATTCATACTATATAATATTTTAGTACAAGAGATATTGCTGTTTCAGTGATGGTTACGCATGCAAAGACTTCCCAAGTATTTTCAGTACTGTTAATGAAAAAGGCTGTTCAAATACATCTTTAAAGCTCCAGAGATGGTTCAGCTTCTTTTGCAAGTAATTCTTTTACCTACTCTTCCACTGCCCACACATCCATCACTGTCATATCTTTGCAAAGTATGCACTTGAAACAGAGTGAGAAGAAAGAATAATATTGGTAATATGGATTTTGAGAATAATTATCTTTTCAGTTTTTCTTAATGAAAAACAGAAATAGCCAGTTTCAAAACCATCTTCTCAGCTGCTGATAAGATTAATGTACTGATTAACACTTTTCCAAGCTGGATTGGAGGTGAAAGCAATTCCATTTGGTAAAACCTCATCCCATTTGCTGACATCTTCATTAACCTCACTGATAAGAAAACCATTTCACAATAAAAATTTCTCAGGGCTGGAGATTTTATCTTCATACCTTCACCTACAATGTTAATTCTCTGTGTGAAACACCTAGGTTCAATTGCCTTGATAATTTCACAGTGCCCTATATCTTTTTTTTTTGGTTAAAAGGTTGACATAAAAGAAACCAATTACTTCGCACTCACTACAGACGACTGATTTTCAAAAGGACATTTCACCTTTTAACAAAAAGAGAGAACAAGTATGTAGATAAAAGTGAATGAAGGGGTCATAAGACACAGAAAGTTAGTTGAAAGTACCTATAGAAAGAAATAATGCTTTGTGATTATATCTGGAGCTGTGCTAAGCTCTTTTGTTGTATTCGATAATTTCAATGGTTAGCAACAAACAACAGGAACCTTAATTTCCCTATAGCATATCATTGCATTAATGGGAAGACAAATACCGTGTCCCATGCTCAGTCAAACAAAGTGGTAGTTTTTGAGTCAGGATTTGGCAACAGACACACTGCAGTTTCTCTATAAGGCATATTTTCTATTGGAAATACATGCTGACCTTTAAAGTAAAAGCTTGCAATATAAGAAGACAATTGTGAAGAGAGATGAATGGTAGAAGTGTTATTTCAGTCGGGTTATATTCTTGCAAAACAACTTTTGCTGTATGGGTTCTTACTCAGAGTGTATATTTACACAGGTAAAGAGGGAATACCATGTCAGAAAAGTTAGTGGCATTTTCCACTAAAGCTCACATGTATAACTCAGTGAAAATCAGTAAATATCTGCTTAAAAGGATGCAAGTTTTTGTGAAATCAGAACTGCTTCCAATCTCTTCTATCTTGCATATTTGGAGCTACTGTGTGAAATTGGTGGCCTGACACACTTTTTGTGCATGTAAATGCAAGCACATCTTAGTTGTCTGAAAAGTGAAATCTGATGTGCTAATATTAATAAAATGTGAATTCATCTTGGTGTAATTTTATGTCTTTTCAAAAGATACTTGAAATATTGTCTCAGTCTGAGGAAGAGTGTTCTCTTGCTCTTGTGCTTTATTGGTGCTCACAAGGCATTATGGTGTTAAACCATCTAATCCTTTGCATAAACCACACCTGACAAAGCAGCTGAAGATAAATTTTCTACTTGCTCTACAAAAATTTGGTTATTATGTGAGCAGGGAGGATGCAGGGAGGGCACAATCTCTGTGCTCAGGGGTTAAATTCAGCCAGTGTGAGGAAGCCCAGCCACGGTATCCACCAGGTGAGAGGCTGCATCCTCTGAACCTGCTGGAAGGGATGCTTCAGCCCAGACTATACTCCCAGGAAAACATGAATCCTTCCAGGTCTCTGCCTAAAGGGGGTGCTTGTACTGGAAACAGAATGCTTGTACTGGAAATATATTGTATTGGAAACAGAGGGCAGCAAGGGCAACAGTTGCGTAAGGTGCAAGCAGGTGGAAGATCATCTCAGCCTGGTGGCAGAGCTGCAAGGGGAAGTAGAGAGGCTACAGAGCATCAGGGAGTCTCAGCAAGAGATAGCCTGGTCGAACCACACCTTAAGCTCCCTGAAACAGGAGCAGAGACAGCCACCAGTAAAAGCCCCTAATCAAAGGGATTTCGTACCCTGGCCCAACCAGAATGTAGGCAGGAACTTAAAGGGAAGCAGTGAGTGCAAGTAAGTCCACCGATGGGCCACCCATTTGCCCATGCCTCCCCAGGTGCCTCTCCACAATATATGGAAGACTTTAACTGTGGAGGACCAACCAGAGGACAATGTGGGTTAAAATTCGTCTAGACTAAACAAGGAGCCAAGGCCAGAATGACAGAATGAACTCCCTTTCCCCCTCTACCCAACCCCCCACCCCATATTACTACAACTGCCATAAGGAGGAAATGGTCATAGCTGTAGGTGACTCCCTGCTGAGAGGAGGAAGGGTCCAAGATGTTGAGCAGACCCTACTCACAGGGAAGTCTGCTGCCTCCCAGATGCCCAGGTTAGGGATATCACTAGGAAACCCCTCATCTGGTACAGCCTTCAGACTATTAAACATTGCTTTTCCACGTAGGAGGTGACAAAGCTGCAGTACATAGCTCAAGGTTGATCAAAAGAGACTTCAGGGCTTTGGGATGGCTGATGAGGGAATCTGGGGCCCAGGTGATTGTTTTCATCCCTCCTTCTAGTTGTAGGCAGTAACATCGGGAGGAACACATGGGCCTGTTCTAATAATACATAGAGCAGTGGTTGGTGTCACCATAATAACTTTGAGGTTTTTGACAATGGGATGGCCTACACAGCACCAGGTTTATATATATTAGACAGGAGACACCCTTCTCAAAGCAGGAGGGTCTTTGCTCAGGAGCTTGCAGGGATCATTGTCAGGGCTTTAATCAAGGTCGCTGTTTCTCATTGCTGTTAATTTCCCAAGACTAATTTCCCAGATTGAAGGAGATGGGGAAAGAAGAAGACTGTTACTTTTTTTAAATACTGATCATGCATAGATATTTTAGGGCATAGAAATACATCAAAACTATCAAATTATATGATCGGATACAGAGTTTCGCAAAGTTTAATTTTTTAAAGCCTGACTTTTAAAATCAAATGACAAACATAGCCACAGATGTTATAGTTGTTGGGTCTAGCAGGAAGCCAACAGTAAATCAGAAGGACTAATGGGAGAAATACCTAGCAAGGATTTTGCAGGTGTGAATGCAGCTTTTGTCCCAGGAAGTCTCAAAAATGAAAGTAAGCATTTCCCAATCTCCTTCTAACATATTTGATAGTATACTATACCAGCTAGATTCAAAGATGCACTGAATTACAACTACTACAGCTATAGCTTGGTACAGTATACCTGCTTCTGATTCAGAAGATGGATTAACTTTTATTTATCCTGGTTATTATGACTATTCAATGTGTATGTTCTCGTTAATGGAAAAAAAACCCCTCTTTCAGCAGTACATTCAGACTGTTTTTTGACTCTGTGAAGCAGGACACATTTTCCTGCTGGTCAGAATTACCTTTTTTTCATTTGTTTAGCTGTGCATTATTAGTATCACTTCAGTGCAACAAGAATAACAAATAGCAAAAGTCAATCTATTTTAAAAAAGACCCTCTTTTGTCTTTCCATTATTTTTATCTTTACTGATCCATTGTTTTCCACAACTCTGCCTTCAGCTTGCATAAATTAGTGCAGCTCCAGTGGCATTTGGAGCCATGCTGCTTTACACCAGCTGATGATCTATCACTCACTCAGTAGGAGCCTCAATGGCAGTGCAGGGTACTTCTGTGTTACCTCTGCCTGTTTCTTTAATACTCATTTAGTGACTTTAGATATTTCTAGCAATTGTCTCTGTGTCACAGTCATAGAAAATTTTGATGCATAAGAGAGCTGAATCAAAACTGGAAGATAAAACAATTCCATTTCAGTATTCTGATAAAGAATCCTAACACCCTATATTATGCAAATTAACATATTGAATAATAAGCTTCCTGGGGTTTCGGGAGAGTTTCATTGAAAATTCCAGTCTTCACAAAGTAAATTTCTGTCTAGTGTACAGAATATACTTTATTCCTGGTATACTAAATCAATGGCACTGTGCAAATAGTAGAGTGGCAATGCTAGTGAATGCTAAATTTGCAATCAAAACCAGTAACTAAACAGAAGAAATATTGCATGAGTACAGAAAACAAGTGCCTTGGATTGAGATAAAAAATGACAGAAAATGATAGTTAAAAACATGAATTTCAGATGGAAGTATCTCTAAAGGAAAGCTTCTCTGTGGCTTGGAAAATGAGAAAAAGAAGAGCATAATCTGATAACAGGAGATGGAGAAAGATTAGGTTTTGAAGAAAGGCTAGAACTGATGACTGAGAATAGCGAAAAGGTTTTGCCTCTTCAGACATTTCTACAGGCAAATGAACTTACAATAGCAAGCATACACTTTAAGAAGGTGATCTGGAAACACAGAAGGACTGAAAATGTGTTAAGGTACTGAATAGGCAGGCACAAACATTACATCTGAGGGAGAAAGTAATGTACAGAAGGCAGCAGATTATGTCATCAATGATTGCTGGCTATTTTACAGTCTTCAATTAGTTTCTAGAATCTCACTGAGATGCTCTAGTCCTCCCCGCAGGGTCCTGGAAAGCAGAGAAAAGTTCTGATTTTTACAAGGCTCTTACAGAGCAACCCTTAGGAAAGGAACTGCAGGTTTCCAAGAGCCTCACCTTCTGAAGCCCTCCAGAAAACCTGTCTGGAGTTTTCAATCCCCACTTTCTTTAAACTCCAAACTCAAGCCTTGTGACCTGCAGAAGGCATTCAATCTTCAGAGAGAAAAAAGAGATTTACATTTATACCTGAGTATAACTGGGGATTTAACTTTTGCATTAGAGCACGAGGCTGATTATTAGAATGTAGAAGCTCAAATTGCAGAACAAGATTGAGAACACAGTAAGTCCTCTTTCATAAATGCACTTTGTTAAAGATATCCGACACGAAAAGTTTGCGTGCACTAAAAGAGAATGTGTCGTTTAAACAGTACAGTAAAAATGCGTTCCTAACCCTGTGACAAAAAGTAATACAAAAAATGTTAGGAGAAGATTCTTACTATTTTTATTTCTGATACAACAAAATAGTTTCAGAAGTAGTAGGTTCATGCAATTTATTCTTATTGTAGTTGGTGCTGTTTGTCAGGTATAAAGCTGGAATTATAAACCTAACACTCTCTCATAAACTATTATGAACATTATGAGTACAGAACAAGGGTTTAGGCAAGTTACATATGTCATATTAAAATAAAATAAAATAAATACAATTACAAGTAATAAAAGTTTTACAGGAAAAAAAATATTTTTTCCTCCTCTGGAAGGTGGAATCATCAAAGAAAACTCATTGTACTTTACAGGAAAAAAAGGAAAGGAAAAGGATATCCATTGATTCTGAGTAGCACTGCTGGCTAACTGTTCATATTCACTTAAACTAGATATGAAGCCCTTAGTCTTTGAACTGAAATTTCTCCTCTTGATCAAAGGACTTATTTTGCAGTACCTGCAGTATTTACTTTTTGGCAGATCTAGGATGTCTACTACAGCTTTTAAAGCCCTGTCTTCACATCTATAATACTGGTAGGGAGTAAAAATTTTATTGTGATAACTATTTGAGGGCTTTCTTTAAGGGGTTAGCTATATAAATATACCATGACACAAAAACAAGACAGAAAGCTGGGGGCTGCAGTTATTTAGCTTAGGAAGGGGCTGCCTAAAATTATAAAAAGAAAAGAAGAGAAAAACATTGTGTGAACTTATAAGCAGGAATAAACATAATTCTTTCTTAACTTTAGGCTCTTCTGCACCCCTCTAAGGTTCTGTCTACACAGCTGAAAAGGCTCCTGTAGTGAAGCAGCCACTAAAAGAAAGGGAAGAGAAAATTCACTACCACCTTCTAAGAACAAAGAAGCCTTTTAAACATTACAGACTAGAAAAGTTGCTGGTCCTGAGGGTCCTGGATTTCAAACTTAGGATAAGGCAGGCTATGAAAAATAGTCTGCCTGACCAGCCGGAGGGAGGTGAGAATTTGGTAAGGGTTTTTATCTGTTATTAAAAAAATGTTAGATTTTCTTTCCCTAGATCTTGTTTTTTCTATTCCCTCTTATTTTGGTTTATTAGAATAAAAAATGTGTTTGGCTGACAATAATGCAGAACCTAACTCACTAAAAAGAGGATATAAGCAATGTCTGTCTTGGTTTTGGGAAAGAAGATTTATACCACACTTGTTACTTAACATCCACAGCAATGCTTCTAAAGTATAACCATATGTCCTTCTAGTGTGATTAAATTTTCTTCCAGTTCATGGCAAGATTGCAGAGGTGCTCATAGTGAAAGCAAAAAAAAAGATGCTGCAATAATACTATTGCAATTAATGGACATGGATAAAAGAATTCTGAGTTGGCTTTTATTTCAGTTTTTAAAATTCTTTTTAAACTGAGCTATTAAAGAATATATAATATTTTGAAAGATGGTTTAGAATCATAGAATCATAGAATCATAGAATCATAGAATCACAGAATAGTTTAGGTTAGAAGGGATCTTAAAGATTGTCTAGTTGCAACATTCCTGCCATGGGCAGTGACATCCTGCTAAATCAGGCTGCCCAAGGCCCCATCAAACCTGGCCTTGAACACCTCCAGGGATGGGGCAGCCACAATATCCCTGGCAAACCTGTTCCAGTGTCTCACCACTCTTGTAGTGAAGAAATTCTTCCTAATGTAGTCTAAATCTGCCCCTCTCCAGTTTATACCCATTCCCCCTGGTCCCATCATCACAAGCTTTTATGAATAGCCCCCCTCCAGCTTTCCCGTAGGCCCCCTTCAGGTACTGGAAGGTCGCTATAAGATCTCCTCTGAGCCTTCTCTTCTCCAGGCTGAACAGGCCTGACTCTCTCAGCCTGTCCTCATAGGGAAGGTGCTCCAACCCTCCGATCATCTTGGTAGCCCTCCTCTGGACCTGTCCCAACAGCTCCATATCCTTCTTATGTTGAGGAGTCCAGAACTGGACACAGTGCTCCAGATGGGGTCTCACAAGAAAGGAATCAAGGGGCAAAATTGCCTCCTTTGACCTGCTGGCCATTCTTCTTTTGATGCAGCCCAGGATACAGTTGGCCTTCTGGGCTGCAAACACACATTACCAGCTCATATTGAACTTCTCATTGACCAGCACCTCCAAGTCATTCTCTGCAGGGCTGCTCTCAATCATCATCCCCCATCCTGTATTGAAATTTGGGATTGCCCTATCCAGGCATAGGACCTTGCATTTGACCTCGTTCAACCTCATGAAATTCACGCAGGCCCACTTCTCCAGCCTGTCCAGGTCCCTCTGGATGATATCCTCTCCTTCCAGTGTGGCATATGCACCACTCAGCTTGGTGTCGTTCACAGACTTGCTGAGGGTGCACTCAATCTTGATCTCTATATCATTGATGAATATTTTAAACAGAACTGGTCCCTGTACAGACCCCTGAGGGACACCACTTGTCACAGATCTCCATCTGGACTTTGAGCTGTTGACCACTACTCTTTGAATATGACTATCGAGCCAGTTTCTTATCCACCAACCAGTCCACCCATTAAATCCATATCTCTCCAATTTAGAGAGAAAGGTGTTGTGGATGACTGTTTCAAAAGCTTTACAGAAATCTAAATAGATCACATCCTTTGGTTTTCCCATGTCCACCACTGTGGTTACCCCATCATTGAAAGCCATTAAGTTGGTCATACAGGACTTGCCCCTGGTGAAGCCATGCTGGCTGCCATTAATCACCTCCCTGTACTCCATGAGTTTTAGCATGGCCTCTAGGAGGATCTGTTCCATGATCTTCCCAGGCACAGACATGAGGCTGACAGATCGGTAGTTACCTGGGTCATCTTTTCTACTGTATTTAGAAATGGACACAATTTTACCCTTCTTCCCTTCACAAGGGACTGCTCTTGATTGCCATGACTTTTCAGATATCATGGAGAGTGTCTTGGCAACCACAACAGCCAATTCCCTCAGGACTCTGGAATGCATCTCATCAGGTCCTGTAGACTTATATATGTTCATATTTCTCAGGTGGTCACAAACCTGATCCTTCTCTGCAGTGAGAGGGTGTTTATCCCTCTGGTCACGATCTTGTTGTCCTAGGACCCAGAAGGAGTGAAGAGAACAATTGTCAGTGAAGACAGAGGCAAAAAAGTTGTTAAGTATCTCAGCCTTCTCCCTGTCTGTTGATAAGAGGTTACCATATTCAACCATCAGCAGGGGTGCATTCTCTCTAACTTTCCTCTTATGATTGATGCACCTGTAGAAGCCCTTCTTGTTGGTCATCACTTCCCTTGCCAAGTTCAGCTGCAGGTAAGCCTTGGAATTCTTGACCTCATCTCTACTCAACTGGGCAGCATCCCTATACACTTCCCAGGTTCCCTGTCCCTGCTTGCACTGCCTGTGTAGTTCCTTCTTGTTCTTGTGTTTGACCAGCAGACCTTAACTCAGCCACACTGGTCTCTTCCCTTTCCTTCTTGATTTCCTACTTATGGGGACTGAGCACTCTTGTGCCTCATAAAAAGCATTCTTAAATATTTGCCAGCTCTGTTCCGCTTCCTTGCCCTGATGACCACGTCCCAGGGGGTCGTACTGAATAGTTCCCTAAGAGCTGGAAGTTTGCTTCCCTGAAATTTAGGGTCCTGACTATACTCATCTGTGCTATATCCCTCAGGACCTTGAACTCCACCAGTGCTTGATCACTGCAGCCCAGGCTGCATCAGGTAGAGGCTTTTATTAGCTGGATTAAGAAATTATCTTCAATGAGCTCCAGGAGTCTTCTGGATTGCCTATAGCTTGCTGTGCTACTTTTCCAGAATATGTCAGGGTGGTTGAAATCATTGCGAGCTTGAAATCTCCTGTAGCTGGAGGAAGAAAGCTCCATCAGTTGGCTCTCCTTGATCAAGTGGCTTGTAGTATGCACCTACCACAAGATTCCTCTTGTGGCCTCAGTCTTTTATTCTCACCCATAAGGTTTCAACTGTTTGTGGATATTCTTCAAGGACAGCTTTTCACATTCTAAACATTTCCTGATACAGGGAGAAATGCCTCCACCCTTCCTTCCCATCCTGTCTCTTCTGAACAGCCTGTAGCCATTGATAGACACACTCCATTCACGGAATTCATCCCATGAAGTCTTTGTGATGGCAACTAGATCATAGTATTCTAGTAGCATGGTAGCTTCCAGATCCTCATGCTTGTCACACAAGCTTTGTGTGCTTGTATAGAGGCACTCCAGCTGGGATGCCAGTCACATCGCCTTCTTAGTAGATTCTTTATTACCTAAAAAGTGTATTAGAGAAGTTTCCTCCCTGACACCTACTACCTGAGGAGCCTCTCACTCATCTCCACAGGACTTCAGCTGTGCCATGGAACCCCAGCACGACCCTGGACAGCAGGTGGAGGGCCCATACCAGCACCCTATCCCTCCAACCCTTGTCTCTCCTTCCACTGCTTGTCACAGGCTCACCTGGTATCATCCCCCTCCCCCTTCACATATAGTTTAAAGCCCTGTCCCTCAAAGACCCTCCTCCTCCTTCAACAAAGGTGACTGCCATCCAGTTCTTGTAGTCCTGGTGCTGTGTAGGCCATCCCATTGTCCAAAAAAACCAAAGTTGTGGTGACACCAGCCACAGAGCCATGTATTAACAGACTGGACCCTCTGAGCCTTACATCTTCACCACCAGTAACTGGAAGGAGGGAAGAAAAAATCACTCCATCCTCAGATTCCCTCACTAGCCATCCCAAGGCCCTAAAATCTCTTTTAATCCCTATTGGGCTTCGTACTGTAGCTTCATCCCCTACCATACGGAGCAGCAGTAATGAGTAGTGGTCTGAAGGCGTCATCAGGTTGGGAAGTTTCCTATCATCATCGCTTACCCAGACACCTGAGAGTCTCCTACAACTATGACTCTCCTTTCTGTCTTCGTGGCAGTTCTGGTAATACAGCGTGTGTGCCATTGCAGTCTTGGCCATTGCTCTGACGTAGGTACATTATTCCCCACCTTTTCCTCCCATCTATCCTACACATCAAGACCCACAAATCTGTTGTGCAGAGGCATCTAAGGAGGTGTAAGCAAGGAGCGGGTTGGTTTTCTGCCCTGTCACTGGGCTTGCTTCCACTTACTACTTCCTTTTGAGCCCTTGCCTACAACCTGATGGGGAGAAGACACCAGACCCCTTAGATCTAGGGCTTTTCCTGTGTGTTTGGTTTGGTTATTTTTTAATACTATGAACTATCATTCCATACTTCCGGTGTATGTACCATAACACGATAACACAGTACAGTTCTGTACTGTTATCATTCCAATACTGTGGATTTCATTCCATAGTATATACATCCATTGAATGCTTCTTCCACAAACTTTTAGATCCTTTTTAACTTCATTATGCATTTCAAAACTATTACAATTATTAGAAAACCATAGGAAAAGCATAGCTCTGTTCTTGCCTGTTTAATTGTAGTATGAGGACTTCAGCACTGCCTTAAAATGAGCTTAATAAAAAAAATATTTTCAACATTTAAAGTATAGCAAAGTGCATGTGGCAAAAATATGTGTGGTGATTATATCTTAAAACAATTGAGAAAATTAAAATTCAGTCTTTATATGAAAGATGTTATATTCTGTTACAGTAATATCTTCTTCATTCGTTCCATGTCCCATACACTTTTTGGTTTGTTTCCATTTCTGTGTAAATTCTAATTACATAGGTAATATTCAGTATTCAAATGATTTAAAACAATAAACAATTTTTTTGTCCACTTCTCTATACAGAGAAGGAGGGGTTTAGGTTGGGGGAGGAGGTAGGGCACAGGAGAGGGAAGCAGGAAAGAACAGAAAGACCCAGCACTGGTACTAAAATAAAATGCAGACCAGATCTGAAAAATTCCCTTAAAACAGTGGCAAGTACCCATACATGTACACCATAATCTCAGTACTGGTGAAAAGGAAAAGTAACCTTAACTAAAAGTAACCTAACTAAAAGGAAAAGTACCTGTAACTAATGTATCATCGGTATACTGGTACAATATATTAAATGCAATTCATGCCCAAGGTAGCTTGATGAATTTGAGATCTGAATCCAAGATGTGAAGCTAGCTTTGATCTTACATGCAGTTGGTGGATATTTTAGAATCTGGTGGATAGTTTAGAAAATTCAGTCACCCTTTGAATCACTTAAATATAAATATTGCCTTATGTATCTTATTCTGTCCTATTCCTAACAAAACTTTTTAACTGCTTGGAATTTGGTACACAAGTGATGCAATCATATTGTGCTATTAAAGCTCTAAATAAGGGAATATTGTCATATTTAATGTGTTGCTACAGATGGACTTTCAAACTAACACTGTATTAAAATAATCAGAAAAAGATTGTGCTCTAAGCATTTCATTACCCATTAAGCCCTTGGGCAAATACTCTGGCGAGAAATATGTGCTCTGTGTGAGTCAGATAGAAAAGTCTGTAGCTATTTCTTGTTGCATTTCCCCATAAGCAATGAGGAACAGAGAGCATTACCAAGATACTATTTCGTCTATTTGCTGCTGCTGTTTGGATTATTCACAGTTGTGAAGAAAGTAACAGGCAAGTTGCAACAACAGAACAAAACTGCAAAAGTATTAGTTCATTGAAATATACTGACCACAAATGTTTGTGTTTTGTATGTCACTTCAGGAAAACACTATGTCTCTAACTGTCAGGATATTAATAATCGTATCTCTAACATGATGTAAAATCATATTCGTTTTCAGTTTTGTTTAAATACATACCAGTTCCTTGGCTCAATAGGAACTGGATTGGGATTGTGCCTAGTATTAACAACTAATTAGTGCCTCTCTCGTCAGATCCTGCCTACTAAACATCCCTCTGAGAAACAAACCACATGAAAATCCCCTTCCCATTTTTATAATATTTTTTAAAGAAATAATTAGCCCAGAATTAAAATATGATGCTTTTTTAGAAAAGATAAAATTACTGTGTTGTTGATGTACAATCATGCAGAATGAAAATAGACTGTAGGCCATACTTTCAGATTGGCCTCTTTGTCTAATCTACTTATCTTATGCTGATGGGTGAATATTACTGCTGTTAAAAAGAACTGCTCTGTCAAAACGCCTTAAGAGTATTCTTTGCATTTGTAATTCAATTTAATGATTTTTCCACTGAATTACAAGACAGTGGAAGAAGAACAGAGGAAAGAAATGTACCTGGTTAGAAACAAGACGTAAAAACATAGCATGAAATTTTAATCCAAGTCATGGATGCTTGTTTTCCTCTTATGATAATTATATGATCAGCTCTTATCATGTGTCAGGAGCTTTGCTGATCTTTCTCTTTGCTAAGGAAATATCCAAATTCTGTTCACTACATAGTTTCTGCATTTTGTGTACCATTCAGGTACTAGTAGGTTTCATAAGAAGAATCCTCCTGGTGTTAACTGCTTTAAATTACATCCAAGAACTTGCTGTGATCCAAAGCAATTTGCTGTCTACTGAAGACCAGATGAGGAGAACAATGAGGGACCTTCCTAAAATCTGCCAAGTCAAGACTGAGAATTTTAGAAGTAAGTGGCCAAAAATGAATTTAGGCATTTAACCCAGTGTCTTTTACACAGGCGGCTCTGCCCACTGCATACTGTTTCCTTTTGACTTCCTACTTCCTACAAACAGACCCAGTCCAGAAAAGTCATGAAAGTTTTTTACTTTCAGAGGGATCCCACTGAAATTAAACAAGTCTGTAAGCTCTTTGCCAAACAGAATATATACTTCTTTCTTATTTTGTCTTTCTCAATTAAATCACCAGAGACAATTCTCTGCTCCGTATATGAAATAACAGGCAAAAATTCCTCTACTACCTCAGAGATCATGGTATCAAATAGCGCACTGATTTATTTCCAATAAAAAATGACCAAGGTCTTGCTGTGTTACTGAGCAAAACAGGACAAAGCATACATATGCACTCATTTTAATGGTGAAACCAAAAGAACTGTATCTTAAACAAAGAGTAAGGGGCTTCTGGCATTGTGAGCTTTATAAGAAAGAATAAGAACTTCTGTTATCGATAAGAGGAGAAAAATGGATTGTCTGAGCTGGATCATGCAATGGTAGTTCACTGTTCTTGTCTTGAATGTCTTAGTCAACAGCAACTGTTTTTTCCTCAAAAAACATTTCCTCCATTTTACAGGTAGAACAACACAGACATGGGGAGATGAAGTCCCATAGCCCCAATGACATTTAGCCACCCAGCTCCATCTAATAACTGCTGACCCCAAGCACCTAACGATTTTCAACATGTGAAATAAAATTAACTGCTGAAGATCTCCTGACTGATCAGCTGTAGATGGATGGACAGAAACGCAGACTGTCCCATACCGTGACACTGCACTGTCCCCCTGTAAATACTCATTATTCAAGCAATGTACATGGGGAGTGCTCCCACCTTCAGTGGTCTGCACGGATGAAAGGTGTGGCAAATTTCAGGGCTGGTGTGATGGAGACCTCTCTTTATGCAATAGTCAGATATTGGTATGGCTTTATCAACCTGTTTGGTTGTTTGCAGTGCTAAATTCATGTTTTGATATTGCAATAAAGTGTGGTAATTTGTTGTAAGCATCAAATGGCAAATTTCTATGTTATTCTGTAGTGGTATTTCCAACTGGAGCAGTAGTTAAAACAACTACATAAAGTGTTCGACTTAAATTTTAAGCAGAAACAATTGCTAAAGGCACAGCTGCTTGCTGACTGGACTGAGCTCAGCAGAAAGAATGGTTTCTGTATTTTTTGTTTCATTCTGACCAGTATCATTAAAGTCGATCACAATAGCTACCAAGGACCTGAGGAAATAAGAACATAGGCACAAAATGAAGTAGAAGAAACTAAATAGTAGAACAAAACCCTTCATCCTTAAGCCACATGGAGAATATACATAACCTTTTTTTTTCACCCTAGACTTTGCATTCTAGAGTGGTTTCATGATGTTTCTTCTATTCCTCAAATTGATTGAGTTGCAGTACAGCCTGGAACCCAAAGTAAGAATCGTCACTTAGAGAATGCAGCTGATCTATCAGAAAGAGGATTTTGCATTCTGCACAGAATATCTGATGAGGTATCTTTACATTACTAATCTTCCTTGAAAACATTTTAACATATGAAAATATGCTGTGGTTTAAACTACTTAAGAGTGAAAACAAAACAAGCAAACAAAAATCCCTAAAATCAATAGCAAAAACCTCTCATAAATTTATTTTGTAATTAATGGAAAGATGGATACATAGTAAATGCACTAAACAAGTTGTTTTGTTTGTGGCTGTTTGTGTATGAAAACTGTTAAATATATCTTTTTAAATTCTAAGTTACAATCAGATCAACTCAGTCTTATTCTTTTGAAAGGGGATATTTTTATTTACTTAAAGGAAAGAATTAAAAACATTTGCATTGCCAGAGACAAAATAATCACAGTTGCTATTGGACAAGGTGATAATATAACTAATGAATATTTAGAGTATTCTAATGTCTTCTTATAAATATTTTTTACAATAAATACAGTGTATCTTAATTAAAAAATATGTGAAAGAATTTTTTTTATGTACATGTCTCAGCTTTAATCTAAACATTAAAATATAGGTAATTGTGAAATTAAAAATATTTTTATGTTAAAAATACTTCTAGTAACAGTGAAACATTTTTATTTTGAAGTTTAATGCAGCTGTTGTATCTGCAAATCTAGATTTATATTCTTGTTGCAATTCATGCATGTGACTTAAATTTCAGTATTTACAGTGGAAAGGGTGCTGATAAAAACAAATAATAAACGGCAATTCCTTATTTCTCCTTTGATGTGGTATGACTTTTACACTGTTTAGCAGTGATGCAACATTGATGCAGTACTAACACGAAATAATTGTCAGTCTATTTCCTTTTCCACTATATCACTATTAATTTTCAAGACTATGTGATTTTTCCATCATACAATTAATTAACATGTGCATTACAAAAGGAAAAAAAATGTCTGTTAACGTTTTCTGTGGATTCTCTTGTCAGATGCACTAGACTAAGTAATTTACTAGAAAACTATCTAACACTACTGCAATTTCTTCTTACTAAGAAGAAAAGTAATTGTAGGCTATTGTGATTTCTTTCTTCACATGGGATCATGCTTATACCAAGATATGTTGATGTGATATAATGAAAGAATAAATGGAGAAAATTTGGAAACTAAGATATTTTGTCCTGAAAAAAGCAATGTAAAAAATACAGGGAAAATTGCTACCTGAGTCAATATCCACCTTCCTCCAATAAGAGGTAATAGTGAAAGCATCAGGCAGTACTGACGTAGGTACTGCAGATTCCCTGCATCCAACTTGCACTTGCCAACAAGAGTCAAAAAATCTTATTCTCCACCGAGCAGAAGCCTGCTGCTTTCTGAGAGAACCGTGAATACAGTTTGGGACTGATAAGCCAAAAAAATTCATAACATTTTGCTGTGAGGTGGGTCTTCTATTTTTGGCATTTTGGAAGGGATTGGATGAGTTTTGTTGTTTTCTTTGCTGGACCAGACGCATGGGTTCAAGTTTGTAACAATGATTGCAATGATCCATGTGCAGCCTCATAGGCATCGGAATTACTTTCTTCTACATTCCCCCCTCTTCATCCTCTTGCTGTAAGTATTCCTCTAGGTATCAGAATTAAACACTAAAAAGAAGACTTCAGCCTACAATAAGCATGGATAGTTTGCAAAATTCTCTCTTCACAGAAGCTGTCATTTTTCAGGGTAAAAGAAGAAAGTAATTCCTTGAGGCTAACAATCACCCTTCACATGCAAATTTCAAGCAGAAAGCCAACCATAATTTAGAGTCCTTTAATGAGATGCTCAGCATGACTCCAGAAGCTCCGTGATCAGGGGAAGGCAGGCTGTTGTTTTAGGAGACATTTTGGATTTGTTCTTTTCATGCCTAGAGATTGATATGATGGAGATGAAAAGCCGGACCGTAAAATAAAACCACTTTTGGAACCCTCACATACAAAGTATCAGACATTTATCTCTACTATATTAGAATCAGTCACTTTGATACAGTCACACCTTTGAAAAGCCTCATTTATTTGCACAATTATGCTGAGATTTAATTGTGAATATGTACCATAATAACTGTTAGGGAATTCCTTGTGGGCCAGCTTGAGAATTCAGGCATAGCTAGGACAAAGTGCTGTGCAAAAGCTAGATGAACCATGGAGTAACCCACGGAGGCATTGTTTTCTCAACATAAATGACAGTTATCCTGCCACAGTTTTTGTTCTCAGTAGCTTTGAGAGATACAGTTTATATAGCATACACAGCACACATGGCTGCTGCCTCTATCCCCCTTCATTCTTAGCAGTTAGGGGTAAGCAGAGGGATGGTTTTGCTTCTTTCCTTGCAGCACTCTGCTCTAGGAAAAGCCAAAACGTCTGTGGTGGACCCAGTCCTCCTCCTCCATTACTGAACCACTCAGGAAGCACTGGCAAAGAGATTGGTGGGGCACTGATTTCTTTTCAACCCTCAGACGGACACGTAGGTTAGCCTTTCCTGCAGCTCATAGGGAGCAGTTTCAAGGGAAAAAGAGAGGGAAAAGCATGCAATACCACCAGCGCTTTTGATAATCCTAGATTACCATATCACATCTAGAATGATGGCTCTACCAAGAAGTACTATGAAATAAATGACGTATTTATAGTCCAATATGAATAGGATCCACCTATTCAATACAGTCTGGGCTGTAAAATCTCCTTCAGGCATGTGCCATCATAACTCTTAGCCCTGGCCAGCCTTTCCATCTTAAATAGCAGAAAGAGATTGTGCAATGTAATGACTTGCTATAGAAGTTTAAAATCCATATTTTCATTTCTGTCACAGTATTATTTTATTACTCCATTTGTAAGGAACCACAGGGGCTTAGCATTAAGAAGTAAGTTGGCATGTTTTACAAAGGGAAAGTGAAATATAAGGATTTCTTAAAAGGATGCCTGCTTGTCTGTGTTTTTATTTGTGAAGGGTTAGTTAGTGAAAAGTTACTGGTTCACAGTTTTATGGGCTTCTGTCTCTATTGTTAGTTTTGAAAATTGATAATGTATTCGTGATTCTAAACATTACAGCTGCAAGTAAACTCTTTCTTATGCAAAGAGGTTGTGGTCAAGATTAGGGCTTTGAGATATGTGAAATAAGCAAGTACAGATGCTGCTGTCTTGGTATACCGAGCAACAGACTCTAATTCTGGGAAATAATATCATTGATACAAGATTCATAACGAAATAGGGCAAAGATCTACTACTTGGGGTCTGAAATAATTTCATCTCGGTTCAACCTAGCTATAAGGCAGGAATCTCCTTTGTTATAACTGAGAAAATTTACATCGCGCCTAGACCGTGGCCATTTTTTGAAGTCTGAGTTGCCTTTACATGCTTTCATTGAACATCAGTTATCTTTTACCAGCATGTCAATTGCCTAAAATGATCTTTCTCTATGTGTGTATTACTGACTATGAGAAAAAATGTCAATAATTGAATAGCAGGTTTACAGAACTTTTGTTTCACAAAGACTGTCCCTATTCTTAGCACTCTCAATTGGTCAGGTTTCAGATCACCGCTCCAAAAAATGTGTATGACCATAGAAATCTCAGTTTTTTTGTTTTTCCTTATAAAATTTTCTTGCCTGCCTGATTTTGAAAAATAAATACAGATGGACAGATGAAGAAAGAAATGGGATACTTATTTTTTTTTATATTTTCACTAAAGAAAAGTAATTTCAAAATCACCACCTGCCAAGGGAAAATACAATCTTCTGAATTGTTAAAATACAGGATCGCAAAGTTACTGTGCTTCATGACAAGTCATTTATGTTATAATGAAAATTATTAGTCTATACCGAAATTATGTGAATAGAAAGAAATGCTGGGGAATTCTTATTATAAAAGGATATCTACATTGAAATGTAAAGCTCCCTTAGAGATGGCAATTAATTTTAATGCTTTCTTCTTTTTAATCAATCTGCAATTAAAGTAGAAATACTGTAAGATCTATGACACTTACGCTGTTTTGCTAACATTTTGAACTGCATTGATTTTGTATTTTTATTGATAGGCTTAGAATATATAATTAGTAATTTTAATTAGTTCTTCTACCCCAGAGGTAGTAAAGGCATTTATAATGAAAGAGGCTGTATAATCTTACAGTGATATTGCCATGCAACATAGGGTGAAAATATGTTTTTCTTCATTGTAAAATTTTAAACTTAACATAAATTGTTTGATTCAGTTATATAAAAAAAACACAATATGAATATACATAGAAATTTCTGCAAATGACCTTGGAGTATTATTTCATGGTAGTATCTCAGAACAAAAAGAAAAAGTTAAAATGTTACAAACTGACAAATATAAAGTAAGATACACATATTGAAGGATATTCTGTAAATAATTCAACTAATACTGTGTTGTGCACTGCAAGAATGCATAACAAGAGTAAGCCTGCAGTGTGCAGTGTGTGCACGAACAGTCAAATATTAGCAGGAGCAGGGAGTGTGTCCCATCCCTCTGCATAACCTAGGGGGACATTGGAGTGTGTGGAAAGGAACAGTGTGGCAGAAAGGGCTACGGAATGCATGCAGGGATGCATTTACCCATTACCAGACTGCGTCTGGGATGAGTGCCTAGGCACCAACACTTGAGACCACAGTGCCTGCCTACCTTCCTGAAAGTGCATTGTGGTGCTTCAGAAAGCTATGCACAATTTTAATTAAATTTTGCTTCAAAGTGTGAGAATAATCACATGGGATAATTCAGCTTTTAGACTTGAATATGTTACTTTTATATGTAACTCTTTCTGCCTTAGGTCCTGTACAGATAAAGCAAACCACTGGAGGGGGATAATGCAAGTGACACCTTAGGCACAGAAGAGAGATCTGTGCCGAGGGATCAAAATAGTAAAGCCAGCAACAAACTCCCCACTACATGAATTGCAGTCATATGTCTTAAAAGCAAGACTGCTTTCTCTTTCTTCAGTTCAGCTAGCTGAGACATATGCAGTATTTCTCTTAGATGAAAGAAGGTTCTGAAATCCAGAAGGGTCTACAAAGAAATTTGTTGTAGTATTTACCCAGCCGTAATCAACATTAGGATAAATCCTGTTTTCTTTCTCACTGACTCAGAGATTATTTTCTATATGAACAAAACTAAATAGTAAGCATATTTTCTTTAAAAAATATTACAGTCACAGGCACTTCCCTGGAACAAATGTGTATGTAACTAGCATAAAAGGCAAAAATCCCATTCATTTATGTGTGTAGTAAGTAGAATCATAGAATCATAGAAATGTTTACACTGGAAAAGACCTTAAAGACCATCGGATCCAACCATACATGTAACACGGCCAAGTCCACCACTAAACCATGTCCCTAAGCACCACGTCAAAATATCTTTTAAAACCCTCCAGGGATGATGGCTCAACCACTTCCCCGGGCAGCATGTTCCAATACTGAGCAGCTCTTTCGGTGATTTTTTTTTCTCCTAATGTCCAGTTTAAACCTCCCCTGGAGCCACTTGAGGCCATTTCCTCTTGTCCCATCACTTGATACTAGGGAGAACAGACAAATATCCACCTGTCTCCAACCTCCTTCAAGGAGATTGTAGAAAGAAATAAAGTGTCCCCTCAGCCTTCTTTTCTCTAAATTAAACAACCCCAGTTCCCTCAGCCCCTCCTCATAAGACATGTGGTTCTAGTTATGGATCCATCAGTTTTACAGGTTTAGTCTTGCAGTTTCATTTAATGAAGGATTTAAGACTACCACAACAGAATGGTATGTCACCACGTTTCCTCCACCACAACCCTTGCTTGCTTTAGAGAGTAGTCTGAAAGCATAGACTAGACAAAATGCAACTATCTAAGGATATCTTTTTATTATTCTGTGCAAAGACTGACAGTTTCTTTTGCTGCATGAATTATTTAATACTGTTTCAAAGAAACGAAGGTCCTTGATTTCTGGCAGTGTTATTGTTAACTGAAGGAAGTATTATGAGCACTCACTCAAACTGACACCAGGAAACAAAAAAAAAAAAAAAAAGAAATCAACTTCTACAACTTCTATGATTTCCTGAAAGCAAAGCAGAAATGCTCTCATTTTCAAAGCTGCTTTCAGTGACATAAAAACACATACAAATTGTCTTAAGAGGGAAACAGCTTTACAACTTGTAATTTCCTGCCACATTGGAGTCAATCTTTAAAATCTATGTCCAAAATAATATTCTTGTCATTGTTCTTTGATCTGCATGTGACCTTCAATATTGCAGTACTGGTTTCCCAGGTTTCATTTTTTTAAAAAAACAGGTGTCTAAAATTTGATTTTTCAATCTATATTTATGTCCCTGAATTGACAGCCTGATTTTACAAAAGCCTTGGGCATCAAGCTGTTCCCATTGATTACATAAAAGAGCTGGACTGTGTAAGATCAATACTGTTAGGTGCCTAAATACCTTCTGGCATCAAGGGTCTGGTACCACTGGTAATGCGGTATCACGGTGACCAGTTATTTTGACTTGTGTCTACAGACTGTACGCGAGTTTTTATTTTACTTATTTTATAATCTGGTGATTTCAGCTATAGACAACAACATTGCAGCAGTGATCCCTGTTTCCATCATAATGAACGTGAAGTAAATTAGATAGGTATTACAGAAACCAGAAGTTATTCTTTTGTAATGGCTATAAAAACTATCCCACTGAAAAGGTCAATGACAACTGAACCACACACCTTTTGAAAGGCAGAAATAATAAACTCAGAAACAAAACCATAGGTTCATCCAAATACACATTTCTGTTCTGGCAGGGGCTAGTGTCCGGGCTATAAATTAAAAACCAACACGGGAATGATATTTGGCATGATAGAAAGAATAGTCGAATAGATTTTCCAGCCTTTTATAAGCCTTGTGTACTGGTTGAAAACATAGTAATGATTTGGGAGGAATTGACTAAAAGAGAATGTAATAGATATTTATAGAAAAAATATTAAAGCTTATATAAATACACAGATATATGCAATATATATTTATATAAATATAAACACACATATATAAATATATACTACTTATTTCAGCACCTATGTTTTAAGATTCAAATACATGCAGAGAATAGACACATGAGTCAAGTACCCTGGAAAGAAAGCTGACGTTTAAAGCACATAGTCCTGTGGTGAAATAAAAAAACAAGCTCATTCTGAAGATCAGGTCTGAAGTGTTTTAGATGATGTTTTAAATGAGAAGGAGACAATTTAGAAATAGAGGAAGTGCACAGCCAGGACTTTGTATGAGACTGAAATGCTCCCTCAGTTGCTGCTGTGATCACCCCTTGTAGCTGGGGAAAAGCTTGGCTGTTAACATACACACAAATATTATATTGCTGCATGCAGAAGTGTGCAGCAGATCCTTCTGCCAAGGAAACTAATTATTACACTTCCTTCATGTCCTTCTTCTGTCTATTTAGACTCATCATATTCTTCATACAACTAGGAAAAAATATGGCAATATTTTAATAAGTAAAAAAATAGCTTTTGCTGAATTGACTTGGCAACACAACAAAATCAGCAACATTTTCTACTCTGGGTTGAACTCTTTCCATTTAGGATCCACACTCAACATCTTTTACTGATATTTTGGTATTGAATATATTTTTTTACTTGGACTGCTTACACAACTTCCACTAGAAAGTGTTAGCTGACCTTTTTAAGTGTCAAGGATAAGTAAAAATAACTTGAAAATTCATGAAATCATCGAGACAGGAAATAATTCTGGTTGGAAGGGATATTTAAAGGTCATCTGTCCACCTCCCCTGCCATGGGCAGGGATATGTTTCGCTAGGTCAAAGCCCTGTCTGACCTGACTTTGAACACTTTCAGTGATGAGTTATCCACAACTTCTCTGGGCAACATGTTTCAGTGTCTTACCAATCTCACCATAAATATGTTGTTCCTATATCTAAATCTATCTTCCTTCAGTTTAAAAACATTGTCCCCTGTCCTGTCACTATTGGCCCTGTCAAAAAGTCTTCCTCCATCTTAAGACTCTTCAACACAAAACTTCTTTGTCTTGTGGAGTAATTTTGCTAAAAATAATGTAGGACTCTTCTGAATATAGTGCATTAATTCGGAACAATAGGTTTAGAAATTAATTTTGTACCGAGAGAGAAAAAACTGCCACAAAGATTTGCATTCAGTACTCTTATTACATTACATATACAGTTTCTTCCAAATATCTGTTGCACACCATAGCAAAGACTTCAGATGGTCTTTTGTGAAATGAAAAACTATGCAATAGCCCCATCTCTAAGATGATGATGAATATGCGAAGTCATGAATTGGTTTGTATTTGAGAGGTTTTATACCTATGAAAAACTTAAAGTCCCCATGGATTCCCAGTGTTTAAAAACACATTTGAAAACCTTATCCTCAAAATGGTCCTTTAGTGCTTAATCTAAATTGGTTGCCATTACTAAATCTTTTTTATTGATATTTTTCTGGGATTACACTTAAATTACTGTATATAAAACACCTTCTTCAACACCAGCTTGAATTTGGGGGTTTGCAAAACTTGATCAATGTGGGTTTTGTGTGCAGAACGATGTTCATTAGGAACCTACACAAACAAGTATTGACAAAACTTCCACAACCATGGCTCTGACCTGTATTTACCACCATATAGTCACCAATTTTCTTTCAGGGGACACAAAACTCTTTGAGACTTTGACCTTGGTCTTTCCTTTGAGGACATGAAGACAAGGCAACTCCTTAAATAATGCAACTTGTTCAATCTCCCAGGCAAATGGCAAATTAATCAGTCTCTGAATCCTTGTTTTTTTGAAGACTTGTGCATTTTTAAAGAAGATGGAGTAATTGTTTAGTGACTTGGTGCCATTGATTTTCATTATGGATGGTGTTGACTGGGTCTGTGTCAGGTCACTTGGGAGAGATAGCCTTGCATAGCTAAATAAAATGGGGAAAGTACCACTTGTTATTCCATATTCACAAGGAAATCTCTAGTCCTTGAAGTAAGTTTTGTGTGACCTTCTTCATAAAGCAAGAAGCCATTTGCCTTCTTAGTTGTTTGAATAAATGAGAGAAATGCAATGCTGCATAAGCATGAAACAGAGATCTGGATTTAACAGGCCAACAGTTTCCTACTTAGGAAAAGCTGATCAGAAGGAAAAGTTTAAAACAATAGAGAAATGCTCTCCTTTGCCAAATGTATGCAGTATTACTTGATTTTGCTATTAAAAACAACTGAAATAAAAATGTAAAGGACTCAAAAAGGAGAAACACATTTATTTAAGGTGTGTTGTAGCCTGCAAGTTCTTATAAATTTTTCGCAACTATGTTGGACAGCTGATAGAAATACCATAAAATATTCACCACATTTAACCAAAATGCAGATTAAATCTGCCACACTCTAATTCTTTTCCTCCTAAGACAGTATTTGCTATTTTTAAGCTGTTATAATTTTTATATTTTTAGGAGTAACACAGAAATTTTTATAATTTATACTGAAATGCTTATTCCTTCCACTCCAGAATACTGAATATGTAACAACCTTATTCTGCTTTCAGGGTGGTTGGGAGTTTTCATTCCTTTTTTTTTTTTTTTTTTTCTGATGTCCTTCTTTCTGTGTTTCCCCTCCACTCGGCCCTGCCTAATTCTTTTCCATCCTCATAATTTGAACTTTAAAAACCTCGGTCTCATTGAAATGAATTCTATAAATTTAACACTTTACAATAGCTACTAGAATTTAAGAAGAAATCACACACTCATAACATGATGAGTCGGTGAATTTCTCTGGAGGAAAATGTGACTGTTAAAATTTTGTTGGCTAATAGTGCTTTTTAGATATCTGTCACAGCAAAATCTCTCTCCTGATGATAACTACATGATGAGAGTCTGTCACCAGTTACACAGTTCAGCAGAGAGAAAGAAATAAGAGCTTTTCCAGGGTTAGGTTTCCTAGTAAAACGGTACACTTCAACTTGTGTGATAATTTATTTGTAACTATAGTCATTAGAAGCTACTGTTACTTACACAATCTCCTTCCATAAACTTGTCAATTAAAATCTTTCCAAAAACATTCCTAGATAAAGGCAAAGGAGCATGGTTTAAATACTGTTAGAGCATTTTGGGATAGCTAACAGGTAATTCAAGACTACAAATGTTTTTGTTTTATTGACCAAGCATTGCTCTCATACAAGCTAATTTAAAACTCTTTAGAAAGCTATTAAGCATCTCATGCTTCCTGTGTTTGTTCTAACAATATCTTTCAGATGCATGATAACCACTTTCCGTTCCTATCAGTGAGGTCAGAGGGGAGTAAAAGAGAGGAAGCTAATGAGCATGAGGTCTGTGAAGAAAACACTGGTGTTATTTGCCAGTAATAAGCTAAACAGATTATCTTTAACAATGAAATAAGAGTTGTTTTTAAACACCATTATGTTTTGATGGAGCAATCATCTTAAGTGAAAGTAGTTACAGGCGCTGTGTCTGAACTCTTACTGACTGTTACGTTATTTCTTCATTTGTAAAGCCCAGTGGGTATACATCATATTTTTTTCTACACTGGGGTGTAAAAAAATGTTGAAATTCCTTGAGCTACAACCTCAGGTGAGATATAGCAATGGAAACCACACAGTTTACCCCAACATATTTCCTGGAGCTAAAGGGCTAAACTATATCTCAAAAAATAGCTCTTTTTCTTCCTCTAGAACATGGCAAATAAGCTTTGAGTTTTTCCTGTGGAAATAATCCATGAATGCTCTGATGACATTTGTTAAACTGTCCGTGATGCTATAACAGCTCCTGTTAATTATGTCTTTATCCAGAAAACTGGATACTGATGAGCCTGTGGGCAAGGAGGAAGAAGGGAGAAAGCATGTAGCAATACAAATTGCATCAGAGAAAGTTCAGATTGGACATTAAGAAAAGGTTCTTCACTGGGAGGGTGACTGGGCACTGGAAGAAACTTCCCAGGGAAATGGTCACAGCACCAAGTCTGTCAGAATTCAAGGAGCATCTGGATGATTCTCTTAGTTTTATGTGTTAGTCCTAGGGGTAGTCCTGTGAGGAGCAGAGAATTATACTTCATTATCTGTTTGGGTCAATTTCAACTTGAAATATTCTATTGTTCTATTATTCTAGCTTGTTTCACAAAACCATAAGTAGCCTATAGAAAGTGTTGTCTTTCTTAGCAGATTCTTTGAATCACCTTACACAAAGTAAGGGTAATAAAACTTTCCTATTTCCAGTACTTTGACAAAACAATGCAGTAATGTTTGAGCAGAGCTGAAAATATGGACTGTAGTCCATGATAACAAGATGCAGTTCCCACTGCTGTCACTTCTCGGTGGACATGAACATAACCTTTTCCACAAGGATGGTATACCTTTTATGTTGCTTACACCAGACTGGGTGATCATCACGTCTGCAGCTGAGAAATGCTTTAGATATGTAAGTGAATTACTTAAAATGTCTGCCACAAATAAAATTGATCGATTTAAACTCAATACGGGAGAAAGTTATTTTGGGGGTATAATCTCCAATAGTCAATATGAGGGAAAAATTAAGGGAACAAAGAGAGGTAAGGATAGAGTTTCACAAGTGCACCCGCACACTGAAAGTAAAGAAACCCTGAAAATCTCTTAGTCAAAATTGTACTATCGCCATGAGGGAACTATGTGCAAACCAATAAGTATATTGTTACCTCTATCAAAGTCCTTGAAACCAATAAACCAGCTTAGCCTTTTTTTGTGTATGTATGGCATTCAATTTAATAAAGATAGAACAGAGCGTTCTTACAGGATTTTACTTTCCAACAGTCTCTAAAGCCCAATCAATTTAACATTCTCAGAAAGAGATCTGAAATCCTCTGGTTCTGTTTTACGAGAAGAAAAATTTAACCTTTTCCAATATTTTCTCCAGAACAAGAGGAAACTGATAGAGAGACCATAATATTTAAATATGATCCTGAAGTGCATAAACAGGGCTTCTCTCTGGAAAACCTTTCTTCTAACCTGATGTTTTTTTCAAAATGAGGCTTGCTTGGTCATACCTGAAAATTTCTCAGAGTTATAACATTCACCTTTCTGAATTAGGATTATTTGATACAATCACCAGACTGTTGTTACATATATTATTTCTCATGGACCAACGTGTGGTATCTTTCAATTGCACCACACTTTAATCTACAGGTAGTCCTTTGACTGAGGAAATAATATTCCTTATGTAAACTATTTCTTTAGGACATTACATGGCAGAACACATGAAACTAAATATCAGTGTCTAGCTATTAAATCAAAACCATCTTCTCTAAACTAAATCTTTCCCACTAGAAGACTGTTTTTGTCTCCAGTCTCTTGCTAATAAGACTTTATTTAAAACAACCTTCCCAGTAAATCACACCACACTAATGATTGCCAGTATGAAAACCTTATGTCAGCCTGGGGACATAAATTGGTACATAGGGCACAGAGTAAGTTCATGGAATAATGAAGTTTTTGAATGCATAGTGGAATCTTATGACATCTACAGTCTGGGACACATAAGATAGATGAGAGGGAGGTGAAGGACAAAAATTAGCTTACTTAACTGAAATACCTTTATATATCAACACCAAAGATGAACAATTGGCATAAATATAAAACTCATTAAACAATTAGTTCTCAAATTATTTTCACATTACTAAGTGAAAAAATAAAACCTAACCAAAACCCATAATAAACTCAGACATGATCTGCGAATGAGATGCAGAGTGGTATAAACTGTAGTATAAACTGTGTCTTTGTGGTATAAACTGTCAAGCAACTTAAAACTTTTCTAAAAATAACAACAAAAATGGAAGTACAACATAATTATCTGTTCTCAGCTGCCACTGCAGAGCCAGTAAAGAATGTGATGACTGAAAAAGTGAGCAAAAAATTTTTGTAGCTACTTTAGGAAGTGAAAGTAAAACAGTCTTTTAAGTTAAGCTAGCCAAATAAGAAGTTGTTTTGTGAAAATGAAACACTGCTTCTATATTATATTTTTGAGGTGAGTTTAAACAGTATTTTGTACAGTTAACTTCTTTGAAGTGTAGCCAGAATGCAACCCACTAATGCAAGGTTTAAGGTTGCAATTTAAAAAACTGGGTTTGTTTATTATAAAGCAAGATTCATTGCATTTGGTCTCAGCCAACTTTTTCATAAACTGCTGGCCCATTGACTGTTTACATAAATTAATTTAAACATGTCAGAAATAATTTTGAAAAGTCATCCTGACATCAATTAAAAATAAACCCGAAACACTGTTCTCGGTTGTTATGGGTGTTATTCTCTCATATCAGCTGAGATGAATTGATTAATATTACTGAAATAAACATCATTTCCAAGTAGGATTTTTCATCAGAAAGAGTACTTAGAAGAGGATTCTTAGTGAAAGTATTTGTCAATTGTCAATATTAAGGTGATGATAGCTAAAAAGAATAAGCCATGTTCTAGTTTCACTGGCAATAGACAAAGATGATTTGTGAAGCACTCAATTAGAAGATACAGAACCTGTGGACATGCAGAATACAGAATATAAGAAAGAGACTAGGTAAACTATTTTGCTTTATTTAATATTACATTTTATTTTCAATTATGTTGCATATAGGAAAATCATAGCCTTACAGTTCTGAAAGATAAAGCATTTCCTTTGCTTCCTTTTCCTTAGAGAAGTGATAATCAGGAGACAGAAAAGATACCACCTGGTTCCAGATATGTGGCAATGCCTACTTAAATATATTCAATATTCTACCATGAAAACAGCTTGTGATTTGACCCACCCCGCCCACACACACACACATGTGGATTTTGTGTGTAAAACCCTGGAATCATGGCTAGGACAAAATTTTGCAAATGCTATTTGATTGAATAAAGAGTTGCAATTCTATGGATGCACTTCCGACAGTAACAAATCCACCTTTGAGTTCTCAGTTTCTGATCTGCCTAGTCAATATCAAAGCTTTCCCAATTTGTAATAACTGAGGTGAAAATACCAAGTAACCATGAACTACTCACAAATACACGGCTAAGGACAGAAAGGCAATGTAGATTTTCTGTGAGTATTTGAGTTTGCAGGCATGAATGTCCATGAATATAATGAAGATATTTAACCTATAAATTAGTATGAAGAAAATTTTGTTCTCTAACCGCATTGTTATGCATGCCGAAGGAAAACAACATGACAATTAACAAAGCAAAATATCTTACAAATGGAAATATTATGCTCTCAAATCCCCTATTGTTCCTGACATGGTATTTCATTACTTATAAGAGCAATTTTGGCTCTGAAAAATTAAGTAGGTCTAAGTGTTCTGTGGGGCATCTCAGTGTAAAATATTGGCATTTCATTATTTCTATACACAAGTTGGAGCTTTACCCGAAAGGTCACTAAAGACTGAAGCATCCCGATTCATCATGTCTACAGAAAAACCTGTGCTAAATAATGAAACATGGTGAGGTTTTAGTGACAGCTTTGTCAATGTGTCTCCATTGAGTCACACTTTCATTTGAGTATCAAGCAGGAATCTGTTCTATCCTTAAAATGATAGCTTACTATATATCCCACTGTCACAATGAACATGGAGAATTTGTTTGGTAAGACTCATACACTAGCTTAAGCAGAATTTCCACCACAAACAAGACACTGGACTGGTTACCATCGCTTCTGACAAACTTTTCCACAATTCTGCTCAAAAATTATCAGAAATGTAATGTAAATACATCACAATATAAGGTCATAATGTTGCAAACATGCAATATAGACAATTCCCAGTAATATAATCCTTGACATTAGCTTCTCCTCATGTATTCATAATGTCTGTTGAGACAGATTTCTCAAACAAAATTTCATTTTATGAATTATATATAACTTTTTAATGACAGTTCTTGCTACATTTTGACAATGTTGATTAGTCATTACAAGTATTTTTTGTGTATGGAGTACTTTTCTGTAGTGATCTAACTTTTCTTTTTTTTCATATTCAAAGTTAGAAATAGAATTCAAGAAATGTAATCTGAGCATCTCGAGGGGGAAAGAGGAAACAGTAAGGGTATTCAAATAAGAAACAGATAAGCAGGATTAGAGAATACTAGACAATTTAAAATACTCTTCCAATTCTGCATAGACCTGTACTTAGGCTGGGTTACTGTAAATACTAGGATATGTAGATAATTAATTCATCTTTTTATTTTTACAATAACTGCTCACAAACACCATCCTGTTAAGCCACAAAGATATACAGTCATATTCTAGGTGATTTTTTCCCTGACAAATACAGAAGTTCAAACTATCAACAAATATATTAACGGTATCAGATATGCTGACCTAAAATACTTTTTAAGCAAGTGTTCTTTAGTAAATCTTTAATGACAGTTTTATAAGGGAAATCAGATCTCTCAATGCCTGCAAAATGCAGAAACAGTACAGGTAAATCTGTGAGAATCTGAATCCCTACATTGCAGACTTTGGGAAATATATTTTTATGTACTCTTCTGTGTGAATATGCATTTTTGCTCGCATATTTTTTGAAGCATTACTCTGGAACCTGGAAATCTTTCTACTGACTTAACAGCTACATGCCAACAGTAGATTAGGAGGTTTAATAATGTCTCTGGGCTGGAATTACAGTCATTTGATAGTGAAATTATTCTATTAGTTTCAAAGAAATGTAGACTCTTTAGTTCCACTGGGAGAATGAAATCACATAATATCAGCTTGTTGATGACTTTCTCTTTCTGTAGGAAAAAAAAGATGAACGAGGCCATTCTCAGAGATAGGGTATTTTTTATTTATTCTAAAGAGGCAGAATCGTCCTTGAGTAAATACTGTTCTTTCTGAGGGCAAAACCCAGGAAGATTTCACCAAATTGCAACAAATGGATCAAGATAGATTTACATTTGTAAAGATATTATGAGTGGACGAGGTCCTCTATACATAGACAGGCACAGCCTCAAATCCCAAGCCCTTGTCCTCATGAGGGGCTTCAGCAACACCTTAGAAGGAACAACATGGCAGTACAGAAACAATCCAGGACGTTCCTGAAATGCGTTGGTAATAACTTCCTTCTCCAAGTGATAAAAGAACCAACAGCGAAGGACTGGTGAGGAAGGCTTCAAGGGAAGCCTTGGCTGCAGTGACCATGAAATCCTGGATTTTAAGATCCTTAGGGCAGTGAAGAAGGTGCGCAGCAAGCTCACTACCCTGGACTTCAGGAGAGGAGACTTTGGCGTCTTCAGGGGTTCGCTCTGGTACCATGGGAAAAAGCCATGGAGGGGAGAGGGGCCCAAGAAAGCTGATTAATATTCAAGGAATACCACCTCCAAGCTCCAGAGCAATGCATCCCAACAAAAAGGAGGCCAGACAAAAACACGAGGAGGCCTGCATGGATGAAGGAAGAAATCCTAGACAAACTTAAACTCAAAAAGGAATCCTACAGAGGGTGCAAGCAAGGGCAGGGAGCCTGGGAGGAACTGGGAGCCTGGGAGAAATTTACAAGCGGCCAGGGATCAGGGTAGAAAAGCTAAAGCTTTAATTAAATCTGACCAGGGATGTCAAGGATAAAAAGAAAAGCTTCTATAGGTATGCCAGTGATAAAAGGAACACTAGGAAGAATGTGTCCCCTCTCAGGAAAGAAACAGGAGCCCTGGTTGCCCAGGATACGGACAAGGCTAGGGTACTCAATGGCTTTTTTGCCTAGGTCTTTACCAGCCAGGGCTGAAGCCACACCACTCAAATCACAGAAGACAGAGGCAGGGACTGGGAGGTCAAAGAACCGACCACTGTAGGAAAGGATCAAGTATGGGACCAACTAAGGAACACGAAGGTGCACAAGTCCATGGGTCCTGTTGAGATGCACCCATGAGTCTTGAGGGAAATTGTAGATGAAGTTGTTTAGTTACTGTCATAGAATCATAGAATCATTAGGTTGGAAAAGAACATTGAAATAAATTCCAACCATACCTGCCTATTACTATATCGTGTCCCCAAGCAATTAAATCATGTCCCCAAGCACCTCATCTACCTGCTTTTTAAATACCTCCAGGGATGGTGACTTAATGACCACCCTGGGCAGCCTATTCCAGTGCTTGATAGCCTTTTTGGTGAAGAAATTTTTCTGAATGCCCAATCCAAACTTCCCATTTTGAATGGCTTAAGGCCATTCCCGCTTGTCCTATCACCTGTTACTTGGGAAAAGAGATCAACACTCGCTTGTCTACAACCTCATTTCAGGTAGTTGTAGAGAGCAATAAGATCTCCCCTCAGCCTCCTCTTCTCAAGGCTAAATAACACCAGTTCCCTCAGGCGCTCCTCGTAAGACTTGTTCTCCAGCCCCCTCACCAGTTTCATTGCTCTTCTCTGGACGTGCTACCGAACTGCAATGTCTTTCTTACAGTGAAGGTCCCAAAACTGAGAACAGTATTCAAGGCACAGCCTTAGCAGTGCAGAGTACAGGGAATGAATCCCTTCCCTGGTCCTCCTGGCCACACCGTTTCCGATACAAGACAAAATGCCATTTGCTTTCTTGGCCACCTGGTCACACTGCTGGCTCATGTTCAGTCAGCTGTTGATCAAAACCCTTAAGTCTTTCTCTGCCAGACAGTTTTCCAGCCACTCTTCCCCAACCCACAAGGGGTTTTGTGTCCCAAGTGCTGGACTCTGCCCTTGCCCTTGTTGAACCTCATTACATTGGCCTCATCTCATCTCATCGATCCAGCCTGTTACGATCCCTTTGTAGAACTTCCCTACCCTCATGCAGATTGACATTTCCTCCCAGTTTAGTGTTATCTGCAAGCTTCCTAAGGGTACATTCAATGTCTTCATCCAGGTCATTGATAAAGATATTGAACAGGACTGGACCCAGCACTGAGCCCTGGGGAACACCACTTGTGACCCGCCTCCAGATGGAATAAACTCCATTTACCACCACTCTTTGGGCCCGGCCATCCAACCAGTTTTCAATGCAGCAGAGGGTACACTTATCTAGGCCAGTGGAAGCCAGTTTCTCAAACAGGATATTGTGAGAAACTGTGTCAAAAGCTTTACTAAAGGCCAGGTAGACTACATCCACAACCTTTCCCTCATCCATCAAGCAGGTCACCTTGTCATAGACAGTGATCAGCTTAGTTTGCCAGGACTTGCCTTTCAGAAATCCGTGCTGAGTGGGCCTGATCACCTGTTTGTCCTGCACGTGCTGTCAGATGGCACCCAAGATGACCTGCTCCATGACTTTCCCTGGCACTGAGTCAGACTGACAGGTCTGCAGTTTCCTGGATCCTCTCTCCAGCCTTTCTTGTAACTGGGTGCAACATCTGCCAACCTCCAGTCCAATGGAACTTCCCCAGACAGCCAGAACTGCTGGTAGATAATGGAAATAGGTTTGACAAGCACCTTTTCCAGCTCCCTTAATACCCTTGGGTGAATCCCATCCGGCCCCATAGACTTATGAATCTAATTTGCCTAGTATGTCTCTAACTATTTCCTCTCGGATCAAGGAAGGTTTGTTCTGGCCTTCCTCCCTGTCTACTGGCTTGTGAGGTTGTGTATCCAAAGAACTTCTCACCTTACTGTTAAAGACTGAGTCAAAGAAGGCATTAAGCAGCTCAGCCTTATCCTCATCCCTTGTTACTATTTTTCCGCCCACGTCCAGTAAAGGATGGAGATTCTCCTTGCTCCTTCTTTTGTTATTGATATATTTGTAGAAGGATTTTTTATTATCTTTCACTGAATGGGCCAATCCAAGTTCTAACTGGTCTTAAGCCCTTCTGATTTTCTTTCTGCAAGATCTCATTTCATCTTTGTAGTCTTCACGAGTTGCCTGCCCCTTCCTCCAGAGTTGGTATATTTTCCTTTTTTTCCCTTAAGGACTGCCTTCCACGGAACTTTATCAACCAGCCTTTTAAGCAGACCAAAGTCTGCCCTCCAGAAGTCCAAGGTGGCCGTTCTACTGAGCCCCTGCCTTGCTTCTCCTAGAACCGAGAATTCTATCATCTTGTGATTGCTATGACCCAGGTGTCCTTCAACTGTCACATCTCCCACAAGCCCTTCTCTGTTAACAAACAGCAGGTCCACCAGGGCATCTTCTTTAGTTGGCTTGCTCACCTATTATGTTAGGCAGTTGTCTTCCGCACACTCCAGAAACCTCCTAGACTGTTTCCTCTTTGTAGTATTATACTTCCAGCAGACATCTGGTAAATTGAAGTATCCCACAAGGACAAGGGCCAGTGAGACTTCTCCCAGTTGCTAACAGAATAACTCATCAGGCTCCTTGTCCTGGCTGGGTAGTCTGTTAGATGAACTTCTGGTTTTCACCCATAGACATTCAACCCTATCATCACCATCAATGAGTTTGAGGTTGTCGAAGCTCTCTCTGACATAGAGGGCTACCCCATAGCTTCTCCAGAGTCACCTATCCTGAAGAGTCTGTAGCCTTCCATAGCAGTACCCCAGTTATGTGAGTGATCCTACCACATTTCCATGAGAGCATCCTACCACGTTTCCTCTTGTTTATTGTCTGTGCTGTGTGCATTGGCGTAGATATACTTCAAGTGGGCTGTTGATCCTGCTATGCTCCTAATGAGAACAGTCTTAATTCCTAAGCAACTACTCACTGAACTATCTGCTCCTTCTGTGGAGCCATTAGAAGTGCTATTCCTCACTTCCTGTGATGTAGTAGACCAAGGCTCCTAGCCAGCAAATGCCATCTCTCAGAAACCAGAGTGCCATTCCCAAGCTTATTTTGATCAAGCCTGTTTATTTCCACCTCTTCCTTCACATCTAGATTAAAGCTGTATTAATGAGCCCTGCTACATTCTTGAGGAGTACCCTTTTGCCCCTAGGGGACAGGTGTACCCTATCCATCAACAGCAAGCCTGGTGATTTGCCCATCAACCCATGATCAAAGAACCCAAAATTTTGCTCTTCACACCAGGTTTGGAGCCAGCTATTTATTTCCCAGCACTTTTTAATCTTTCCCTCGTTATTGCCATTAGTACGAATGATAGGGAAGAAAACAACTTGTGCCCCTAAACCCTTCACCATACTTCCCAGGGCCCTGCAGCACTTACCATGTCTGCCACTGATCCACACCAATTTATATCCTCAGCACAGGAAGGACATGAATCAGTTAGAGCAAGTACAGAGGAGGCCAAGAAGATGATAGGGCTGGAGCACCTCCCTTAAGAGGACAGGCTGAGAGAGTTGTAGTTATTCAGCCTAAAGAAGAGAAGGCTCTGGAAGACCTTATAGCAGCCTTCTAGTACTTAAAGGGAGCCTACAGGAAATATGGAGAGGGACTTTTCATCAGGGAGTATAGTGATAAGATGAGGGGTAAAAGTTTCAAGCTGAAAGGGGGCAGATTTAGATTAGATATTAAGAAGAAATTTGTTGCTGTGAGGGTAGTAAGGCACTGAAACAGGCTGCTCAGAGAAGTCATGAGTGCCCCATCCCTGGAGGTGTTCAAAGCCAGTTTGGATAAGTCTTTGAAAAACCTGATCTTTTGGAGGGTACCCTGTCCATGGCAAGAGGGTTGGAACTAGGTGATCTAAACCAAACTGCTTGGCCAATTAGACACTCAAAAGTCTATGGGACCAGATGAGATCCACCCAAGAGTATTGAAGGAGCTAGTGGGCGTGCTTGACAAACCCCTTTCCACCATCTTCCAGCAATCCTGGCTGACTGGAGAAGTTCCACCTGACTGGAGGCTGGCTGATGTTATACTCCTCTTCAAGAAGGGTCGGAGGGAGGACCCAGGAAACTACAGGGCTGTCAGTCTGACCTGAGTGCAGGGGAAAGTCATGGAATAGGTGATCTTGAGTGCTATCATAAAGGACATGCAAGAGAACCAGGTGAGAACAAGGTCCTGGCAAACTAACTTGATCATGTTCTATGAGAAAGTGACCTGCCTACTGATGAGGGAAAGGCTGTGGATGTAGTCTTCTTGGGTTTCAGTAGTCTTTGACACAGTTTCTCACAATATTCTGCTTAGGAAACTGTCAGCCTCTGGCCTGGACAGGTGCACACTCTCCTGGGTGGGAAACTGGTTGGATGGCCGGGCGCAGAGAGTGGTGGTCAATGGAGTTAACTCCAGCTGGAGGCCAGTTACAAGTGGGGTTCCTCAGGGCTCGGTACTGGGTCCAGCCCTGTTCAATGTCTTTATCAATGACCTGGATGAAGGCATTGAGTGCACCCTCAGCAAGTTTGCGGATGACACTAAGCTAGGTGGAAGTGTCAATCTGCTGGAGAGTAAGGAAGCTCTGCAAAGGGATCTGAACAGGCTAGACTGCTGGGCTGAGACCAATGGCATGAGGTTTAACAAGGCCAAATGCTGGGTCCTGCACTTGGGGCACAACAACCTTATACAGTGCTACAGACTAGGGGAAGAGTGGCTAGAGAGCTGCCTCGAGGAGAAGTACATGAGGGTGTTGATTGACATCCAACTGAACATGAGCCGGGAGTGTGGCCAGGTGGCCAAGAAGAGCAATGACATCTTGGCTTGTATCAGAAATGGCGTGGCCAGCAGGTCCAGGGAGGTTATTCTGCCCCTGTACTCGGCACTGGTGAGACCGCACCTCAAATACTGTCTTCAGCTCCGGGCCCCTCACTACAAGAAGGATGTTGAGGCTCTGGAGAGTGTCCAGAGAAGAGCAATGAAAATGGTGAAGGGGATGGATAACAAGTTTTACAAGGAGTGGCTGAGGGAAGTAGGGTTGTTTAGCCTGGAGAAGAGGAGGCTGAGGGGAGACTTTATTGCTCTCTGCAACTACCTGAAAGGAGGTTGTAGAGAGGAGGGAGCTGGCCTCTTCTCCCAAGTGACAGAGGATAGGATTGAGGGGGAATGGACTCAAGCTGCGCCAGGGGAGGTTCAGACTGGATATCAGAAAAAAATTTCACGGAAAGGGTCATTGAGCACTGGCAGAGGCTGCCCAGGGAGGTGTTGAGACACCATCCCTGGAGGTACTTAAAAGATGGGTAGATGAGGTGGTCAGGGACATGGTTTAGTGGTTGATAAGAATGATGATCTAAGACATCTTTTCCAACCTAAGGATTCTGTGATTCTGTGATTCTATATTCGGATTTATGACAGCTGATATCCATTTTTCTAGATACATTCTTATCAACTGACCAAGGAAAGACTTTTGCACTAGGGCATGTCAGCCATCTTTCAGCTTAATCTCCTGTCTGTTGGAGTAAATTGTCTGCAGTGAGTTACAGGCCAATCTGTATCATCCACAGTGAAGATTGCCTCAACTTCATTGTGATAGTTGTCAGTAGATCCACTGACAACAGACCACTAGACTATTCAAAAATTGTGATATGTTAGTAATCTCAGAAGTCAATTTTAATTCTTCAAGTCTGTGGTGACCATTTTTTCTCCACATTCTCTGAAAGAGGTCCAAAAAAGCAGTCTTGATGGAACTATTAACTCTCTGCTGCTTGTCTTTTGACCAGATATTCCCATTTTTCAGATTTTTCATCAAGAAGGTTGTGAGACTGGTGCAAGAGAGGGATTGTATCAATATTCTTATTTCCCTAGTACTTTTTACAACACTTTTTAAACAGGTTAGGTTACTTGACTCTTGATACATGCTCATAGATCTGATGTTGGACACTGAAAGAGAGTGAGAATAGAAACTGAAAAAACCTAAGTGAAAAACCTATCAGAACCTGAGACAGGTTTAAATTAACTCAGACTGAAAATATAAACAAAAACTTGTTCCCCCACTTTAAAAATAATAATGCAATCTCAGCCTGTTTCCTTTATACAATACACAGAACTTAGAACTAAAATTCACAGTACCAAACTATCTTATCATTAAATGAGCTCTGCTTCCATACTGCCTCTTGAGAAACAATTCCACACCATCACTATCTAATCAAACAGTACACAAGCAATTAATGTTCTATTAATGAATCAGTACACAAATTTAGTTGATATTTTGTTATGTACAGGGGGTTGTCTTTAAGAGCTCATTTTAGTGTACAGAATTCTGGGCACATTTTTTTTGTTTGTTTTCTTTTCCATTTCTAAAAAAGACTATGAATATTATGTGACTAAGAGTACCTTTCTCCACATTTCTCTCCCTTCCTCGTCTGTGTTCATTTATTGCCTTTTGTCATTAGAAGCAAAAGTAGAACTTCCGATCACCTATGCATATCTTCTTTTTCCCATCAGAAATATGAAATACGAAGATATGAATGCCCTTGAAATACTTTCTTCAGCCCCCTGCGATGCCTTTCCTTACTAACAATGTGAAGCCTCATTTGACCTGAGCCTTCCGTGTTAATCCTATATGTTAGTTTCTAACAAGAAGATATAGATACCCAGAACGAGGTTAATTCCATGCATTTTTTATGCACGTGGGAAATTGGAAGTGTAATCTCATTACCTTATACTGTTACTCCAAGTTCAATTTCTACACCGTGTTTTTATTTTCAATAGAATCATAGAATCATAGAATGCTTGGGGTTGGAAGGGACTTTAAAGATCATCTAGATCCAACTCCCTGCCTCAGGCAGGGACAGCTCCTGCTAGATCAGGCTACCCAAGGCTCCATCCTACCTGGCCTTGAACACTTCCAGGGAAGGGGCATCTACAATTTCCCTGGGCAACCTGTACCAATGTCTCAACACTCTCATCATGAAGAATTTCTTCCTAATGACTAGTCTAAATCTTCCCCTACCCCCCCAACTAAAAGCGATTCCCTCTCATCCTATCACTATATGCTCTTGTAAAAGCCTCCTCCCCAGCTCCCTTCAGCAACTGGAAGGCCCCTAGGAGGTCTTCTGGGATCCTTCTCCAGGCTGAACAACCCCCAACTCTCTCAGCCTGTACTCATATGAGATGTGCTTCAGCCCTCTTACCATCTTCGTACCCCTCCTCTGGACCTGTTCCAACAGTTCCATATCCTTATGTTGAGGATTCCAGTGGTCAAACACTAGAGAGGTCAAACACTATAAGCTTCCTAGAGAGGTAATGTAATGAATAATAAATTTGAAAATACGAGAGATTTCAGAAAGGAGGCTGTACCAATCTGCTCAACACTTTAACTGACGGTATTACAAGGAATGAAAATACATAAATTGTCCAGCCTGTCAGTCACATGAATATGTAACAATAATCCAAGAACAATTAATATTTGTCCAGCTTGCTCTAGACATCGTTTCATTTACATTCTTGCTAACAATTTTGCAAAGATGATCGCTCTTCTCTAGCTTGCTGAGTTTGTATCAGAAACTCCCTTTAAATGACTCTTAACAGTCAGTGAGGTTGCTGAAACTCGTATATATACAAACAAGTCAATTTTATTAAGACTAATTGATTATAACAACTCTGACTAAACAAAGGTTCGATGGTGGCTGGGGATAAGATACTGTTTAAGAAAATACATTGAAAGTCAAGAACCTGAGTGTAGAAAGGAGTGATACGCAGGTAAAAAATATGTAGAAATGTGAGACACTAGTAATTAGCTTGATGTTAATATATATATGAAGCGCACATAACACGAAGATCTTAGCCTGATGGAGGCTGGGGGGGAGAGGAGATGGGGTCCAGACTGCTGGCTGACTCCAAAAGTTTTGATGACATTTTCCCATCCAACTTTCCCCTTTGTTTTCATTTTTATACTAACTTGCAGCCTTAGGGTAGGGTTTCACGTGGAGCTTGAGTGACTGAAGTGGTTAAGTCAAATCCTGCTGACTGGTGGAGAAAAAATTCTGTCTTCACTTGCCAAAACTTAACTGTGCATGACCATTAGGAATGGTCATGAGCGCGGTTTGCCTCAGAGATGGGGAAGAGGTGGGTAGCCTTAGGTGTGGAGGGGTGTTTTAGTATTATGATATTACAATGATGCTATAATGAGTACAGATCAACTGAGGGCTGGATTGTCAGAGCAGCAGCTGCAATTCATCCTCTTGGAAAATAATTGGGCAGTTGTCCTTGCTGATCATGCTCCTTGCTGACAGCACGAGTTGGCTATGCCTGTTCCTAGACAACTCATCCTCCTCTTCAGATAGTGAGTTAACACTGATGCATTTCTTTCTGATCTGCCCCTGTGTGTGCTACAACTCCACTGACTTACTTTGCTTCTGAAAGCCTTGACTCAGTCCCATTTCTCCCCACATTCGGCCCCATTCCCACATTTAACTTTATTCTCACAGTTCGTCAATGTCCCATGCCTATCAGTGTTTAACAGGTATTGGACAATGCCTTTAACAACATGCTTTACCTTTCAGCTACCTCTGAAGCAGTAAGGCAGTTAGACTGGATGATCATTTTAGTTTCCTTCCAACTGAAAAATTCTTTCCTCTCCTCTCCTCTCCTCTCCTCTCCTCTCCTCTCCTCTCCTCTCCTCTCCTCTCCTCTCCTCTCCTCTCCTCTCCTCTCCTCTCCTCTCCTCTCCTCTCCTCTCCTCTCCTCTCCTCTCCTCTCCTCTCCTCTCCTCTCCTCTCCTCTCCTCTCTCTCCTCTCCGGCCTTCCGAGTGTAAAGTATATGACAAATTCATCCCTTTTCATCTCACTAGGCTTTGGAAAATTCCTTAATATTTTTAAGTGTCAAAACCTCCTAAAACCAAGAAAATATCAATAATCTCAAGTGTGTATTGCGCTGCCAGTTCTTGTGCGTTCCCCCACATGCCATCTTAGTCTGAATTTTAGCCCATGCTTTGAGGAGTCTAGCCAGCACTGCTTATCTGCTCAGCTCAGCAGACATGAGTGGAAACAATGTCCCCTCAACAACTTCTCATACTTTTTCACACCCAGGTTGTATCTCACCAGCTCATCTGCCCACAAAACCTGGGCTTTCCAATACAACATATATGTTGCATGAGTCTAATCCATGTATGCAGCTGTTATTTCTGGCTGAAAATAAATATGTATCTCTCAGAAAACATCTTGCCAAGGGCATTTATGCCACTGAAACAGAAGTTAACATTATAGTGAACTGATGTACATTGAACTTGTTTAAATTGATAGTTTGCAAGAAAAATGTAAATAATCAGCAATCAAGATGACATTAGCATAAATGGCTCCTTATGTGCAAATAGGACACTGCAGTGAACTGATAAGTAGAAACTCTTAATTTAAAAATCATGTTTTATTTAAAAAATAGTATTTCACAATTACAAGGCTAACTATATTAATTAAAAGATTATATTAGCAAATGTGCTTCTGTTGTATTCATTTCTTTGTAAAGTAAAGTACTTAGCCAAATTGCATTCTTCCCAATTTTTCTATATATTCCCAAGCAGTCAGCACTTCAAAATCTAACTCTCTTGCCTGGAATATGAGGAGATTTGTTACCTCAGCAATGAACAGTGCTGAATGGCTGCATTCCTGAGGCTCAGAGGACAGTGACATTTGAAGGAGAAGACAGAAAAAAACTCCATGAAGATCCCATTGCATTTTCACTGTGCTTGCCTCTGTGTTCCTGAAGTTTAAGATCAAGCTGCAGGAAAATCTATAAATGCCATGAATCCCTGTGTGAGAACTGCAGTGAATTTACAGCCTTAACCTTATAAATACTCTTTAGAACAAGTAGCTAGTTGGCTTCCTAGGTGGAATTTGCATGTTGTAGTCATAATGAATTACTTTTACCAGGAGAAATAGTCAACCTTTCTAAAAGACATAGTTCTCAGCACATTCAGGGAACATGAGACAATAAATTTTGAGGGAAAACGTAACTCTATGGAAGGCAAGTAGCTTTGCCATTAACTTCATATGGAGATTTAAAAAATCCTGCCTTCTTTCACTGTTTTTTAAAACATGCTTCTTCTTTCCCATAGAGACTTCAGCTATTCTACAAAAAGATTGATGTATGTTAGTAACAAAGAAAAGGTATTTTCATTCACAGAAATAAACCCTAAGAAAAATTTTCGTAGTGACCAGTCATAAATTTGCCCCTGGAACAGTACACCCTATTCCAGTCCTTTTGGAATTCCCTCACTAGGAGGAGGTGCTTTTCACACTGCTTGATTCTTTACACAGAGCTGGAGACAAAATAGCCCATTCACTGCATGAACTGTTTATATTACCTACATGTTTTGTGTCGTACTGTGAAAATAAATATCTGCTTACTGTTATATATGTTACATATGAAGACTGTCACTTTGATAACCACTGTAGTTTCTTCATGGGTTTAGTGTGGGTTATTTTCAAAATAAGCTAGGTATGCAATTAATTTTTTTTTGCTTGCTGTGATATGACTATAAATTGACTGTCTTGCAAGAGAAGTATTTGGCCTTGGATCTTTGTCCTGGGTATGACATTTCCCCATTACTCCCTGCATAATCATGTTCACCATGAATCGAACTAACGCTCTGAGTAGAGCAAAGTCTTCTGTAATACGAGGTGTTGGAGTGACACAGACAAGTGAGGACTTTATCATAGTCCAGTGCTTATGTACTTCCATATGACCTTTTGATCCATTGTGGTCTGCTGCGAGCTTCAGATACAGCCTGGCATTATTAGTCATCATGATGAGAAAAGAAGTGGAGATTCACGCAAACACAAAAATGGACCCATACTTCATGCTGCTGATGGAGAAGAACTTTGTTTTGCTCTTGAGATACCAAAATGTGCTTCCAGGTCTACTCCTACGACAAATTACCTATCACTTCTAACTGAACTTCTACAGGGAGATATTTCTTTCTATATAGAGCTTTCTTCACAACGTTAAAAAGACACCAGCTAACAAAACACACCTGGAATAATCCATGTGTGAAAATGACTAATCAACTTATCCCTCAAGGCTAAACTACAACAGTTAGCTGCAGCCATGAATCAGACATACCGAAACATTCAAGGGGAGACAAGAACACTGTTTGGAATGTTTGGTAATAAACTGTTACACACTCTTCCAAAAGACAGTAAGAATATGCAGTTATTTATTCCTTTGAATTAACTGCTGGCAATAGTTTGCTGTCATATTTACATCTGAACATTTTGCTGTTACAGCTACAGATTTTATTTACGGCTCTTTGTATCTTTCTGTACTGCTGTGCTTGCTCAAAGGATCCCTATATCTTCAGGGATGTGTAGACTCAGGCATAACTAGTCACAAGTCTAAAACCGGCAAAGTACACACAATGTAAAGAAATAGTTTTCTTAATAATTTAGGAAATTTATCAGGTAGGTACAAGCATGCCACAGCTTGAGTTTTTAACTGACAGAGTTTCTGACCATTCCTATGGTAAACTGTGACAATAAAAAATATTAATTTATCAGAGTACCCTCACAGTCACTGTTTTCTGTGGCATTACAGTGTTATCTATTGTTGCTTAAAATAGAAATCAAGACTCTAGATGAGTAAGTATAATTACAATTACAATTGACTGTTCAAGCATGATTTTTAAGTATTGTCTCTGTAGGAGAAACAGAAATATTGTACACCATACAACAATGAAGAATCACTTACATAATTACTATTTTCAGATCCCTAATCAAATTTGTGGTGCTACAGGCAAATGAAACCACTACGCTCAGGTGAGTCAAAACTTATAAATGAGATCCAAATATTTAGGACAATCTGTGAGCTAAAATAAGTCAAAACTGATCATTCTGAGTTGATATACATTATTGATCTGTCCAATAGACATTCTGGACCAAATACAGTCTTCAATTTTGAGTTGACATGTATGCAATCACATGACAGTTAAGAAATATATATGAGATGTCAACAAAAGAGGAGCTGACTTAAAAGACTACCTAGTAATGAATATCGAGTAACTCATTTTTAATAGGTAATAAAAATTTTAATCCAGATGTATTCTCCAACATCTAATTTTTGGTCCTTAATTTATTTCTAACAATTAATTTCTTATAGTGCAAGAAATTTTTAAAGCTTACCACAAAATGACATTGCAATGCATAGGAAGAATATATGTGACTCTAATCTGCTTTTAGACTTTCTAAATAAAGATCCATAGAAAGTAATAGAGCATATGTCTATCCATTTATGACTGCTCAAAAGTGATAAATACAACAGCTCTTCTTGTACTGCTAGACTTTCTGCATGCATGTACTATAACAAGCACTCACATGTGGACTTTTATGGGGATACATTTTATTTAATCTACTGGTCTCTTAACCAGAAGTTGTCATGTATTTGAACACTGTTACTGCAAGGGTAATGCAAAAAACACATCTAAATCTTCTGTTTTAAGTCTGAGAGATCTGTTTCTAATATATTTTGTGGCATAAATTCAATGTCTCCTATTTGGTTTTACCTTTTGCCTTTTGAATTTATTTTTCTTACAACAAATAAGTTTTACACTTACTAATACTTGCTGGCAATAGATTTTAGCAATTTTATATACTGTCCCCATATACTAACTACTTGATCCAAATCCTAGAACAGAGACTTTGTGATAAACTCTGTGATTTGATATTTATGTGATTGTGTGTGTTATTTTTCATACAAATTAACTGGATTTAGAGATCAAAATCCTAAAAAGAGAATAATATATGGATAAAATTCATAAATGCATTTCTATTTTTGTGAATTTGTATTTTCCTTCTAAAAAAACAGACAGCAAAATAATATATCAATTTATAATATTTTAGAGTACAAAACATCAAGCACTCTTTGACAACTTTTAGTATCAAAACACATATCTCTTCAGCTAATGACTATTACAAAGTCACTTTGTAATATTACAAATTACAATGTTAAGTACATGCCAAACTGTTTTGCTGGGAAGAATTATTTAATGCCAGAACAAGTAATTAAAGACTTTGAGTTTTATTCATTTACTTCAGGTTTCTGTGAGGAAGAAGTTGTTAACAAAAAGAGATAGAATTTAAAGCCTATTTCTAGATACTTAAATGGTTTGTTATTCCTTGGTTTCCTTTTTTCATTTGAAAAAGAATAAAGGACAAACAGAAGCAGCAGTTAACGTAGCAGGATGTTGCTGTGCATCCTTTCAGTGTAATAACATAAACAGAGTGAAAACCTCAGAAGTTTTTCAGCTCTGCCATGTCAGGTTGAATCAAATGTATCAATAGAGTTTTGTCAGAAGCAGAAGCCAGGCTTTATGGGAAGATTGATACAGTCAGCATTATACATTGCAATCAAGCCATAAGGCAACAGATTAAATATTGACAGAGGTGCTTTGACTAGTCTGAGGCTAAAACAAATTCCTGAAAACTTCAGGAAACATTATTATTATACCAATGAATGTTAAGATAATTCTACCACTGCTTATGTCATTCATTATACAGTGATGGACTCTAAAAATCCATTTTCTTGTGGAAAGAAAGAAGAAAAAAAGAAAAGGAAAATCAAAAAAAGCCCTGAGGCTGAAGACAAAAACTGATATTGGATTTAGCAGCAGCATCAGAGAGTTTTTTAATGAGCTAGTTCGTACACCATTAACCCATCATAAGGCAGGAGAGAAAGTTGTGTGTTGGAAATGTCTAGAGAAGTGAACATACCTTACTTACGCTTGTACAGAACTAAAAAGGTGACTATTAAAAGTGACATACTTGGTAACAGGAAATATTTTATAGGGAGTAAGAAATGGTTCACGCATACATGTGTCAGTAGTTACATCAAAAAGTAGGAAGGTAAAAATTTTAACTTCAAGCTCTGTCCTGAGCTTCAGTGATTATTTCCAGTGAAATATCTGTAGATATTACATAAAATAAAATTCATACAAGTGCAATTATTTTTTCTAAAGAGAGAACAGTTTGAAGAATCTATCATAAATGACACAGTGTCACCCCTGATTTGGGGCAGTATGCAGCAAAAATATGAGTTGTATTTTTTTTTTTTAGTCCATTAAAAAAAACAAACAAAAGGATAGTTTAGCACTTGGATTATCTTCAAATTATTACAGGATAGCAAATGTAATTGAATTTAGACTAGACTGTGACGAAGCGTAACAATATACAAGACCTTTGCTTTGCAGAATATATTGTAGAGCCCTTCAACGTAGCTCTGACTGCATGACTTAAGAATCAATGTTGAAGAAAGCAGGGATCTTGAATATCGGCGTGACTATTTTGTCAAAACTTACACCACAGTAGCCACATTTTCAAAACAGGAATTTCCGGCTTGCAAATTAGAGTTTATTTTTATGCCTGCATATGCATTAAATCTAAACAGCCTGTTTCAGGTTTGCCTTGAATTTATGTGACAAACTACCAACGTGTAAGATGGCTTTCAACTGTGAAAAGAATGAAAGGTTTTAAGATCTCAGTATAACTTTGAAGACTACAATTCAGAAACAAGACATTAAGTTATTAAATTAGGGATATATCTGTGTTTATAGTAAGCCATTCATGGTCTATATTTAACTCTACCCAATCATCCAAAATTTGTTCTCATTGTCATGGCAACAGAGTCACAATGAAATCTGTTAAGATGAATAATTTGTGAATTACATGGCCATGAGGTTTGGTGTTCCACTGAGGTGGAGTCACATTCAGCAACTTTTCCAGTGAATGTAATAATTTTGTTGTTTTTAATGCATAACTTCTTGCAAAGCAAAGAGTAAGTTTGATGTTTTCATAAGCTGTCAGACACTCTGCTTTCATTGTTCCTTTTCTTCTTTATGCTGATTGACAAACAAGAATTCACATCAAGGATTTCTGCAGCAAACAGGGTGTGAAGAGCTTTAGATCTGTCTTCTTTTTCTCTCTCTTTCCCTCTTATCTGATATGTAACTTTAGTCAGTTTATATAGTTTATGTAAACAAATATTCTAAAGCTTGAATTTGTGCTAATCAGAATTTAAAATATAGGTCCTATATTGTTGCACAAAAAGGATGCAATTGTTAAACGTCCATAGTGTTTCACTCACTTCACTGCTTCTCTCAAATCTGAATTACTCAGTTTGGGAAACCAGAACAACTTCCACAGGTAACTTTATTTATGCTGACTAGAAATGGCCACAAAAGAATCATATTAGGCAAACATAAAGAAAAAGGTTTTGCTTTAGATTAGCATTGACTATATTAATTAGATGTGTTAATGCAAAGGAAATGAGTTGAACACCACCACACCTCCGATCCAAGAAAATCTCCAAACGGAGGACTGAACTAGAGAGTTTTGGCAGAAGACTTCCTCCCATGAGGAAATTTAAGCATGGAGTTTCCATTCTGTAAGTATTCTGTGGTGAACAAAAAGTTTTGAAGAACTCTAAGCATAATACTTAATCAGATAGGTGTTTAGGAATAAAATTATTTTGCTCTTTTTCGGAATGCATTCCTTTCAAGTCTAGTCATTATCAAGGAAAAGCGTCTAAGAAGTGTTGTTGTTCAGTAACCATTTTATTTTATGCCCTGCTGACACATTACCTCCAAATCCAAGTCCAAATGCCACTCTCAATAGTGAAAGTTGAAGGATAACAAGAAAAAAAAGTATTATGAAGGACATTCCATGTTAGATAATCATGAAGGCAATTGTCAATGTTTATGTCGATCAACCCCATCTTGTTTCCCTCGTTGTTCTGTTAATCAGTGATAGAAGGCAGAACTCCTTTGAATCAAAGCATTCAGACATTCATTACAAAAAATCTTTTTGTCTCAGAGGAAAGCATTTTGTGCAGTGTAAAATTCACAAGTCTTACAAGTCATGTAAACACATGGTGCCAGAAAGAACAAGAGAAGCTGTAACTGCAGAGCTTAAAGTGACTCTCACCTCAATAAAGACAACAGAAGAAACTGGAAAGGTGTCTATTATGTTTCACTTCCCACACTTAATTTTCCATAAAGCACAGCAAGTGCTTGGCAGCTCCCAAAATACACCATGGCATACAAGAAAGCTTCACATCTGATATTTCTGTTGGAGAAAAACAGCTACACTTCTCTTCCATGAATGGAGTTTTGTAATTCCTATGTTCTTTCTAACTGATCCATGCATGATAGAATAAAATCTGTAATCAATGGAATAAAATCTGTAATCAATACTTCATTTCAGTGTGATAGTAATGAAGCAGCCTATATTTACACCATCTCCAGCGCCCTTGAAACCAGCTTCACCATGGTACTCCGCAGGTCCTGGGTACCACAAATCCATGCGACCGTAACATTAAGAACTGACGCTCAGTTCTTCACACCACCACCAGCACCACATCCTGCATCACGTTGACCCTTGTAAAGACACCTTTCCATTTACTCGGTGCTCGGAACCCAGGAGTTGTTGCTAGAAGCCTTTTATATACCCAAGCACCCATGCTAAACATAGGAAATATAGTTACTACTAGACCCCAGCACAACTTTGAGTACCTGCACAGTTTTGAAATAAGAACCTTTTAGAAAATTTTTAACGTCTCTTAAAACTCACATTCATTTTAAGTTTTCAGAGTTTGAGATTGTTTGCTCTTTTGCTGGATGATAAGTTGAAGACATCAATTGCACATCCATGCTGTCAACACTGTGCTCAGAAATCAGGAAAGAAGGTTGCTTACACAGGCACTTGGGGATTCCCACAGAAGAGGTCAGTGTTTACAGTGACTGGTTTTTGTACTGTAGCAAGGAACACATGACTGAATTCCATATTATATGGCAACATCATATATACTACTATACTGATACTTAATAAAAGCCCCTTACTGGCTTGTCAGTAAAAAATCTTATAATCTTTAACCTCAGTTAAAGCTAACACATCCTTTCTCCTTTTATATAAACATAAACAAAGAAGAGATTAAATATATCTAAGCTTAAAAAACTCAAAATGCTTCCAGTGTAACATTTTAATTTACCATATTGTTAATGCTGCTGAGATAGTGCAAAGAATGTATTGGATGTGGATTCTTTGTGTTGAGGTTTTATTTCATTCTCACAAAATACTCAGAGGAAGCCTTTTGCATGTTAATGAAATGTAAATGTTCTCAGTTATTAAAGGAGAAATACTCTGAGCCATCAGGAGGACCACTCTTCTAAATGAAACATGGATAATTTCATTAGAGTGGGTTATGTTCAGCTGAGCTTCGCAGAAGGTTTTATTGAGTTAACCGCATATTTTTCAGCTCAAGAGAATAGGTACAATTCACTGGAGAAAAAAATTCATGATGAAGTTATTTTGGACACAAGCATTTGTTTTGAATAAATAACTGTATCCTCTGGTCCTAAAGATCTGTTACCAATGCACTAATAGCATTGGTTTTATCTTATTTAAATATTACTACTTTAAAGCTTGCTGTGTATACATATTTTAGCAAATAAGTAGCAGTCTGCATATAAATATGCTTGGCATCATTATTTGGTTGTGCATCTCTGCTGATGATTCCTTAAGACATCAGATAAAGTATCCTGAATTTGTCACAGGAGGACACTTCCTGGGCTGCTTAGATGCTAAAAAAGGGTCCAAAGAAGGATAATATATTCAGAATATATCTAGTGCACAGCACAAATAATTTCTTACAAATGCTACATGTCTAAACATATGCAGAGATAAGTGAAATTGGGAAAACACTACAGTCTTATTCTGTTTCTCAGCCTACCTGTGAAAGGCACAGGAAACAACTCTGCTATTGCAGTCCAGGTTAAGCATTGTGTTTTCTCTTGCTGTGATTCTGACGCAGAGAAGAGTCAGGCTTAACTCAGCAAAACAGCCAGTACTCAGCAAATAGTATCACCAAAGCAAGGATGAAAGAAGAAACACTGTTCTTTGCACATGTTCTGTGATTTTTGTCATTCTGAATTTATATGTATCCTCAAAACTCCCTTCTTAACCTCTCCTAAACTGAACTAGAGACAGATATAGAAAGGAAACGCGCAACTCGGGTGCATATGGGTTGTACAGAACAGGAAAACTGTAAATCTAAAACTTATTCCATTTCGTCATTAAGTCTTAGTTTCTGAAGGGAGGAACATATTAAATCTGATCTTCTGGTTTTTTGGAAAGTATTTTGGTTGGGGCTAGATGAAAAGATATTTACCAATTTACTTTAGTTTCAGAAATCTGTAATAATTTAATTATTACAAGTGTTCCCATAATCCTAACATGACTTTAGAAAGACAGCTGTGGTTTTGTATTCTTGTTTGAGAAGAGACTTTGAAGAGGTCCTTGTATTTTTCCTATCTCACATCTGTTTATTTCATGAATCACAACTTGATGTTTACCCACATTCTCTGCATAAGGATATTATTGTGAGACAGAATGCAATCACATTAGAGAAAGAGGTATTATCTTGGGTTTTTTCTTGCCATATCAGTGCTTGTATAAAGAAGAAAAAGGCTTGTAAGCACTCTAGTATTGTCACAGTCCTTTTTCTCATATTACATTTCTCAAATGCTTAACTACCTGGCAGGAACTTAATCATACACAGTAAGAGTTTCTATTAGTGTAAATTTGTGCAGTTCACTGATTTCAAATGCTGTATGTCCCACTTCACTGAGAAACCAGTTCTCAGTTTCTGTTATTTAGAGTTATTTCATCAACATCTATCTAAATAGTAAAAATATATCACAAATGTGCTTAATTACATCTTTTTTTTTTTTTTTTTTCTCCAGAGACATGGAAAGAATAGCAACAGAAAATTAGAAAGAAAAAATAAATTAAAGATGGCACCAAAACCTAGAACTGGATTTTTATTTCTGCTAGGATGGACAAATAAAAAAAAAAAAAAGTGATATTGTTAAAATTCTAAAGGAGGATTTTTTTATTATTATTTTTCATCCTGCACCGTCTTGAATCTGTCATCCTATAGGAAACATGTTCTTGGCTCTGAAGCCAGTACCTTTTTCAACCGACACTTTTTCTTCAGAACTATGCCCTTTCTATGGTCCAACACAGCTTTAAGTCTCAAAGTTAACTGTATATTGTTGTAATTATGTATTTATTTATGAAATGAAAATGTACCCCTAAGTGGAGTCTTAATGCTTACAAGGTACTCTGTCCACAGCTGGAACTCCTCCCACTGCTATAATTTCTGGGATAGGGATAAATACCCATGCTCCTCTCTCTCTCTCCACTTAGAAAGAAACCTACTAAAGAATTGCTTTTCTTCTGCAGCAGTCAGACTAGAGTGACTATAAAAGGACAAGCCAAGGGCTAACATCTGCTCCCAAATCTGAGCTCCTTAAGGCGTTGCTGGATGGTAAGTCAAAGCCCAATGCCCAGTAACCTCTTCTCTCCTACAACTGAGGAATAAACCTCCAGTCTTCCCTGTGCAAATGCAGCTCAAACAAAGGAAAAGGGAAAGAACACAGTAAAAATAAAAGACTTGGAGCTCTAAATGAGACTAAGTACTATTAATAAAAATACTGAGGTAATATGGTACATTAATCCATTCCTTTATCTACTGATACGTGGTCTTCTATGTTGGGGTGAAGTTATTTGCTCTCTGCTGCAGACATCAAACCTTCACATATTACAGCTGCTGTGCAGGCAGAACATCCATAGGGAAAACCAAATTGTCATCAATGGTCATTCAATTTAACCTCAGGCAAGAAGTAAAACACTGTTTTGAAAAGTAAAAATTAAATTTACAGTCTGGCAAGGAGAAAATTACTTATATCCACTAGCATTTCAAAGTTTGAGTCAACAAGGAATCTGGAAGTAGTTCAATTAAGCTGTCATTTTCACCATAAATAGGAAAATCTTTTATGGCATAATACACTAGATACATCTAGAAACCGAGTCACTAGAAACATTTCATTTTAGGATGAAGGTTGTGCTGTCAATAATAACTCGTAATAAAGATACATAAAGTACTATTCCAGTTTCTGGGCATGTAAGATCCTAGTGGACCAACTTGAATAGACACATAAGAATTACACTTTAAAAATGTCAGGACTGTGACCTATTTCATACAATTACATTTTCAAGTCCTTCCATGAGTAAATTCTGTTATGTTTTTCTGTGAGTTAATTCAGGTATCTTAAGACCCAAACCCTGTCCAGATTCTGAGAGAAAAAACATTTTTGGACTCTGATAGAGCAGTTTTAAATTGTGTATATGAACTGGGGAAATGACTAAGTTAAGTTTCTCCTAAAGAACTTTGCTGACTCGTTCCCACTAACTAAAAGTCTGAGGATGTGTGAAATATCTCTGCCCCTTATAAGAAGGGTAGGTTTCTTCTAAGCAAGGTTTGCTTAACTCCATGGAAGGGATGCACAAATCCTACTAACGATTATTTTATTCAGGCTTACCTAGCCTTCAACAGTTTGAAAAGACACCTTCTTAGTGACTAATTAACAGCATGTTCAGGTTTCATCTATGATATCAGCTGCCTAAAGAAAACTAGCTACAGTTATACATAAAATTAAGATAATGTACAAGAATTCCTATACTTTGGCATAAGAAACAAGTGAAAATCCAATGGAAAAGAGTCCCTAATTAACCTATCTCCTTAAGAAAAGTAAAGAGAGCACTGAAGCTTTCATGGGGAAGAACTGCAAAGAGAACTGGAGAGGCAAATTAGGCTTTTCAAAAGGGCAGTATTTGAGACAATTTTTCTTTAGCTTTGAAACTTATTTATTACCTTTGTGGGACGATTATTTTCCTTTCTGCTCAGAAGCAGAACAGCAAAGCAGTAATGACTTTATTGACACGTTTTGCCATGTACTCACCTTCACTCTTTCCCTATTGCTTGTTTTAATCTGCATATCCTTCTGTTTTAATCTGAGTGCTCTCCGAGGAAGTTTTGTCTTTGCAATAGAGTACTGCAGTTGTTTCAGGAAATGTTTAAAAAAAAACTGAATGAGGCAAAACTTTACCAAAATTTTATTGCCAAAAAAAGTTAAGAAATAAAGGCCTGTACTTAAAACTGAAACGTGTTGAATATCTGTTTTGCATGATTTAAAATTAGATGAAAGAGAAGAACTTGTTATTTGAATTGTGAGTTTATTTAAGCCCTAGACTCAGAACTAAGACAATGATATAATCCTTCTAAGTAGTATCAAATGTATTATTTACAGTATTGTTAAATATTTTTAATTGATTTTCAAATCTCTATTTATGATCATAATTTTACACAAGTTGATAGTCTTTTCTTCTTCCCCTCATTATTTCTCTCTGTACTGTTATGGCAGAAGTTGTAACAGTTCAGAAGCACATATTTATGCTGATGTTCTTGCAGAGCTGTCACTGACACAATAGACTCCAGATGGAAGGAATGAATTCTCAGTATGTCTCAACTTGCACAGCTCTCAGTGTTTGGTAATAGCTGGAAGTAAAGAAGAAGGACAGTGTAAGGTATAGGTACTGTTGACTTTATGAGTTTGATTTGTGATACTGCTCTTCTGTAGATTTTTTTTAATCTCAGTAGCCATTATGCACTATTTTTTTTTTTCTTTTGGAAACTCAAACACTTCATAGATATATTACTCCTACCCTCACTGATCCTCAGGTCTTTCAAGACAATGGGAACATGTGACCTGTATCAGATTAGGCTAATTTGAGAAAAAGTCGTTGCCATCCAATAAGACCAACACTTACAGTTTTCTACATCACCTCACTAAAAAACACTCCACCAATTTATGATGAACTTTCAATACACAGAAGTAGCTTCAAACATATCTGAAGCAAAGAACTTCTGCCAACATTTTTTTCCCACATTTTTATTATTTTTCTCTAGTGTTTTTTTTTTTCATGTTTTGTTGTCTTGTTCACAGGGATATGATGGCAAATATTTATTTTTTAAAAGATGGATGCAGTTACTAAGAATGTCCTTGATAGTCAAATACCAAAAGAGACTTATGATTTTTGGAAGTGTTTTAATGTCACTTGAGCCATTGCATTCAGCATTTCTTTCATCATAGGACTATACGACTCAGGCAGGCTTTCCTATCATATACTCTTAAGAAAACTATGGAAAAGCTAATGAAAGTCACTTTTCTATTAATCTTGTTCGTTTCAGAACAAACACAGGTAAAGATAAAACATGTGCATTCTTCAGTCACTCTGCATGAGCACAATACTGTGCATGCTGAAACATTCATGAGAAACACCTCCACTTTTTATGCTTATGTATTACTTATTCCTCAGTGTTTCCATATCACTTGAAAATAAAATATTTTATGCGAATGACTTTCAACGTAGCAATACCTGACAACACCATTGTCTAAATCCACTTTGGCATCAGTGAGAGGCAGTCAAAACTGCCTACCCCTATGCTGAGGAGGGAGCACTGAAGTGAAAGAATAAGGTGGTCTGGGGTGAAGGAGAAGGAACTTCTGCACATCAAGGACTTAGAAGAGCCAAACAAAACCCAGTTACCTGATAATCAGTTGCACTGAGGACTGGTTTGCAAAAGTAGTCTGCAGATTTTTGTGTCACTGAGAGCTCTGTGATCATTTATGACGATACTAAAACATTAAGCACTATTGTTAGTAAGACTCTTACGTGACCCAGCAGAAGGGAAATTTTTGAGAGTACTTTTAAGATCAAGTTTTGGGTGTTTATTCCCTAAGAGTCATGCACATCATAAAACAGCTAGGATATTCTCTACTGGATAATAACAAAAGGTCAGAAAAGCCCCTTCTCCATCCAAGAAGGTATTATTCAGAAGTTCCCGGCTAAGCAGGTTTATCCTGGATAGATTAGGTGGTCTTTGGTCAGGTGCTGTACACTTTTTAGTTGCCTTTACATCAAGGGAGTGTATCACCTGAATTTGATTTGAAATCAAATGCATTCCTCATTGCAAATGGCCACCTGAATTAAAATTGAACTTGCAATGCACAGGTGACCTTCTGTACTCATACCACGTCGACTCATCTAAGCTAAATAAAGGTGTGGAAGTCAGAAAGAGTTATTCTTTACAGTGAATAATCACTTACATACTTCTTTGTTAGTTTCACTCAGTAAAGGCCAACTTAGTCATATTTTCAGCTGGAATCTTGGCATTCCTGAAAGGAAAATGTATATACCACAAAGAGAATTGGGTCATCTTTAAGGAAACATTATTTCAAGCAAGAAAATCTTCCACTTTGAGCTATACGCATCTTGAATTTGTACATGCTTTGGAACTGGAGCAATCTCTGCATTTCAAGAAGCCTGGTATTCATCATAGCTGCTGAAAGCTGCATTAAGTGAAAAATATTACAAGGTCAAGCCTTTATCATGGAACTGGAAAAAGAAATGGCATAAAAATCCCTCCTTAGGTTTTCTGCTTTGTAGGGTGTTTTCGTCCCTATGTAGAAGTCTGATTTCCCTTGAAATCCTATACAGAACTGAGGGCCTTGAATGCCTTGGAGGATATGGGCACAAACCAATAATAAATATGATAAATTTGTAAATTCTACATATAGGATCCTCAAGTAGTGAAAAAAACCCCCATGTAAATAAAATCAAAGATCTGGTTTTCCTTGTATTTGAGATCCTTTATAGTGATTGATTTTCCATTTCTCAGTCGGGATTTTTGCCTTCAGTTTTCTTTCTCCTACTCTTCGATTTCTTGGATTTAGCCTTCCCTTTCTTGTTTCTGACTGTGTTGATAGTCAGTAGACTGGATTATAATCTTCTGGAAACATTTTAGCGCTACATGCTCCATTGTATATGCTAGCCACAAACTATATTAAAACAGGCACTACTTGACTGCTCCAGATAGCTATACCCTAGTAAAATGATCTTTAGGAGCTGCACATTAACCAACACAACTCAGTTATAATAAAGGCAGATTTTCAGCAGCTAATAATTTTGCCTGCTTTCTATGCTCCCTGTAGTTTTACTCTGGCATTTATTCTATGCTTAGTTTCCATTTTCCTTCCTCCACTATTTAATATTCCACGTGTGATCCTTAATTTTATCTTTGTATTTGCTAATTCATGACTACCTGGATCATTACTCATAGAGTGGATAGTAATTACTTGTTTTCAATAAATGAAAAATATAGTTCTTGTATAAAAAAATGTGATTACTCATTTTCTGAATTCCTTCTTTTCCCTTCGTTCTCTCTTGTGTACTTCAGTTGTGCCTATGTTCTGTATTTTTTTTAATGCCAGATACGAATGAAGCATCAGTTCAGTCTTCATATCTGTGTTTCAATGGTCATTCTTTAAACTGGAGGTTCCTGCTGCTCCAATTCTTGGCATGACAGTAAACATTCTTTTGATAAAAGCTGTGATAATATTACTTGAGGAGTGTTCCTTTCTACATGTCTGCTATGAGTGGATGTGACATCTCTTGTACAGCAGGAAGACCTGACAAAATCTTAAAAAAACAGACATAATGTAAGCACATGCACTGAGTCATCATCTGCTCTCTGGGTCAGCACTGCAGCAGCCTGGAGGGGTCTGCTCCTGCTATCATCCGTGAGTGATTCAGCAATCTGGCTGCAATCCTGTACAAATGCCTAGTGCCAAATCAAGCTTCACTTCAACAACATCCTCATTATGACTGTACATCTGATACAGGTCCTTTTTATTTGTGTTCACATCATCAGGGTAGTAAAACCGAGAGCACAGCCAAAATAGACTATTTCCTGATTTTTCCAGTTATTTCAGAGGAAGGATTAAGTAGTTCCCCAAATCAAGTCAAATCGGAGCACATCAAGTGATGAAGCTCTTGCACTTACAAAGAAAATCACATTTTCATAGTCTGAAAAGTCATAATTTGGGGTCCATTACTATGCACACAAATAAAAAAGCATTGCTCTTTTTTAAGACCACAAAGAACTGGTCACGATATACTTCAGAGCTTGATCTGTATTCTGATCATGTACAAAGCTCTACATATCCTCTGAATGTAAAGGCATTAAATTTCTGGAATGGAAGACAGGATTTGCCCTTTTTTAGGAATAGGTTAATAAGAAACAGACATTTCTCAGATGCAGTGCTGTGCAACTGTTTCCAAGTGCAGTGCAGCAATATTAGACGACAGATGTAAAGACACAGATTACTGGCTGCTGAAGAAAAATTTTTGGCAAACTATAAGCTAGATTATTAACACAGAAGACACTGAGGGCACCTCCACAGTATTGCAGCCCTTTTGAAATTAATATATTTTCACCCTAATCATACATTAGTTTCATTACAATTGCACAGATATCATTTATGGATGAGAATTTGCATTAATTCAAACTTGTCTCTTTTTCAAGTGAATAGGTAGATGTACTTGAATATAGCTGTTTATTAGTCATAATATATAGCAGCAGGTTTAAAAATATAACATAAATATGTAAAAAAGCAAGTTACATTATTTATATATAATGCCTAATTTAATTTACTAATGAGAGCTGGGGAAGAGTAGGGGGAAAGTCTTTCAGGCAAATAAAAATAGTTAAAAAGAATCATTTTTAAAATCTTTGATGGAAACAGTTTATCTGAAGCCAAAATACTTCTACTAAAACCTTGGTCTGTTTTATAACAAGTGACAACTTCGTGAAAGATGATTTTGTGTAAACAGGTCTTTATAACACTGCCTGACAAAAAAACCAAATAAGAAATAGAGCTGCTGTGTCAAAAACAACATCACAGATATGTTGATATCCATCAATATGAGTGCTTGCCAGAAAAAACTCTAAACTCTTGCTTTCAATATGGTGTGAATAGGGGCACAAAGTTTAGCATCCTGCAGGCCTGGTAAGACTGATGCAATTAGCCTTTTATGCTGTATGCTGACTAGCTCTTTCTGAATGTGCAATGGACCTGAATATATCCATTCAAACCATATAGATAATTTAGCAAAGGAAATCTCAAATATGTGTGAAGAATCAGTGCTTCAGCTTTCTGAGAGGTTTTTCCAGTTTTTACTGCTGGATTTTCACTAAAGGTAGAGATTTTGTAAGACTATATGAATGGAGTTATAAAGTCTCCTATACCTGTGATTCATTAGGTTTTAAGCTCTAAGAGTGTTACATTTCTTTTAAGTTCAGATCATTTAGTAAGTCTAAGAACTTGGCTTTGAGTTAAAAATTTGTAGATAAGACATTTTTTTGCCTCTGTTTTCCTTGTTTGTATTTCTGCTCAGCCTGAAATCTGTGTTTCAAGTAACCTTCTGGTCAGAGCATAAAACTGCAATGAAGTAAAAGGAAAAAACGAAGACCTGGCAAAATGCAGACCAGTCAGTTTCACCTCTGTGCCTGGCAAGATCGCCCTGGAAAATCTGCTGAGGTACATGGGAAAATAAGGAGGTGATTGGTTACGACCAACATGGCTTCACTAAGGGTAAATCACGCCTGATGAAATTGGCATTCTTCTGCAATGGGGCTGCAGCATTGGTGGATAATGGAAGAGTAACTGACATCATCTACCTGGATTTGTGCAAAGAATTAAACACTGTTCCACAGGATATTCTTGTCTCTAACTGACAAGACATAAATTTGACAGATGGACCTCTCGGTGGATAAGGAATTGGCTGGATGGTTATAGTCAACAGATCAATGTCTGAGTGGAGGACAATAACGGTGGCACACGCCAGGGGTCAGCATTAGGACCAATGTTCTTTGACGTATTTTTCAGAGACATGGGCAGTGGGATTGAGAGTACCCTCAGCAAGTTTGCCAATGACACCAAGATTTGTGGCATGGTTGACATGCGGGACGGAAGGGAGGCCACCCAGAGGGACCTGGACAGGCTTGGGATGTAGTACTGTGTGAACCCCATGAAGTTCAACAAGGCCAAGTGCAAGGGTGCCTGGCTTGGGGCAATCCCAAGGGCAAATACAAGTTAGGTGGAGAATAGATCGACAGTAGCTCTGAAGAGAAGGTCTTGGGTATGCTGGTGAATGAGAAGCTCAATGTGAGCCAGCAATGTGCACTTGCAGCCCAGAAAGCCAATTGTATCCTGGGCTGCATCAAAAGAAGTGTGACCAGTAGGTTGTGGGAGGTGATTCTAACCCTCTACTCTGCTCTCATGAGACCTCTCCTGGGGTACTGTGTCAAGTTCTAGAGTCCTCAGCACAGAAAAAACATGGATCTGTTAGAATTAGTCCAAAGAAGGCTATGAAGATGATCAGAGGACTGGAGCACCTCCCATAAGAGGACAGGCTGAGAGAGTTGGTGTTGTTCAGCCAAGAGAGGAGAAGGCTCCGTGGAGACCTTATAACAGCCTTCTAGTACTTAAAAGGAGACTACAGGAGAGATGGAGAGGAACATTTTATCAGGAAGTACAGTGATAGGACAAGGGGTAACAGTTTTAAGCTGAAAGAGGGAAGATTTAGATTAGATATTAAGAAGAAATTTGTTACTGTGAGGGTGTTGAGGCACTGGCACAGGTGGCCCAGAAAAGTTGTGGGTGCCCCAACCCTGGAGGTGTTCAAGGCTAGTTTGGAAGAGGCTTTGGACAATCTGACCTAGTGGTAGGTGCCCCTGTCCATAGCAGGAGGGCTAGAACTAGGTGATCTTTAAGGTCCCTTCTAATCCAAACCATTTTATGAATCTATGATTTTTCTCTGATGTGTCACAGATTTCTTAGGTTGATGTGTGCCATCCATACTAGGCTCATATGACACTCTATTGGCTTTTATATTCTTAATTTTCTTCTGCTTCCACTGCCTTCTGCTTCCTCAGACATCAAGGAACTGTAGAACATGTGCATGCTGACATAACAATGCAGGCTAAAGCTTCATATTTATACATTTGTGCAAGTTTTCAGTCTAATTATCTCAGATGATAGACTTTCCTTCAAGATCATGGTGAAAGTTAAAACATGGAAAATAAGTTAATACTATCAATTGCTATTTGGTTGTTTGGGTTTTTGTTTGTTTTGTTTTGTTGTTTTTTTTTTTTAATTTAGACAGCAAATCATGCACATCTTATGCATTTGGTTACTCACTTCAGTATAAAGAATATGCAGTACTTAATTTCTCCAATTCATCTGAAACCACAACAGTCACAAACATTAACTTAAAACAACATTCAGGGCTATAAATTTTTGTTTTAGCTATCATAAGAACTGTAAGCAGCAGCTCAAAATTAGTGAATATAGTCATTAAAAAAATACTAGTTAATATGTTAGGTAGAGCAGAGATCTGTTGTATGAGCGAATATAGTATACAACAGAAAGTGTATGATAATGGGCCATATGCAGTGCCAGTTAGATAGCCTTTCATAACGGACAACTGTACCAAATACAAGAGACAATAAACCGCTGATAGCTGCCATTATTTTCATAAATATCGATGGCTTGGTGGTATTAGCCTTTACTTTAGATTAATGACTATACCACAAAAAGCTATAATCAAGAGAATGTCACTTCCACAAAAAATTCATTGCAGACATCACCTGAAGAGATTTCACAAAGGTCTAATGAATTTTGTAGTCTTAAGAAAAAATTAAAATCATAAATGCTAAGGAAAAGACTTGAAGCCGTAAAGCTCAGGACATTGCTGGCTCTTGGAATAACATAAATCTCAGGCCTCTAGAACATTTCTAAAGTTTGTGTTACCACTGTATTTTAACCATAAACAGATACATCAATCTAAATCCAATTGTTAGCATTCTGTAAGTATTCCTAGATATTGAAGCCTTGATAGTCAATTTCTGTACCACTCTTTATTCATATAGAAATGACTGACTAATGTTTCTATGGATCATGATAGCAGTGCTCCATGTAAATAGATGTGTTTCCAATCAATACTGTAAAGCAAGATTACTTATGCATTAGAACATCCTGTACAAAGAGTGCTGTAAATGAAGAACAAATATACAACATGCATAAAACTCCTTTTTTTTTTTTTGTATGTATAGAGTTACTAGCTATCGTACCACAAAAGTATTAAGGAGGAGCTTAATAATGAGTCATTGAATCATAGAATCATAGAATCATAGAATCATAGAATGGTTTGTGTTGGAAGGGACCATAAAGATCACCAAGTTCCAACCCTCCTGCCATGGGCAGGGACACCTCCCACTAAACCAGGCTGCTCAAGGCCCCATCCAGCCTAGCCTTGAACACTTCCAAGGAGGGGGCAACTTCTCTGGGCAACCTGTTCCATTGTTTCACGATCCTCATCGTGAAGAATTTCTTCTTATTTCTCATCTAACTCTTCCCTCCTCCACTTTAAAGCAATTTCCCTCATCCTATCAGTACGTGGTCCTGCAAAATGTTCCTCCCCAGCTTTCTTGTATGCCTTTTTCAGCTACTGGAAGGCCACTATAAGATCTCCTCAGAGCCTTCTATTCTCCAGGCTGAACAACGCCAACCCTCTCAGCCTGTCCTCATAGCAGAGATGCTTCAGCTCTCTCATCATCTATGTACTCCTCCTCCTATCAAGTCCATATCCATTAGTGACCATCCGGTCCAGTATTGCACACCCTCAGGTAGGGGTATCTATTACCTGGTTTAAGAAATTATCTTCAATGCACTCCAGGAGTCTCCTGGATTGCCTACAGCTTGCTGTGTGTGTTTATATAGAGGCACTTCAGCTGCGCTGTTGGCTGCATCACCTTCTTTATGGAATACCCCTTATTTCCCTTAAGGTGCTCCTTAAGGATCTATGGAACTACTACCTCAGGAGCCTCCCACTCATCTCTGCGGATGGAGGGCCCATAGCAGCACCCCATCGCGCCAGCCACTGTGTGTCCTCCTGCAGCTTATCAGAGACTAGCCTGATACTATACCCCTCCCCTTCACATCTAATTTAAAGCCCTGTCAACGAGCCCTGCAAGCTCCTGAGCAAAGATCATCCTTCCACTTTGAGGAGGTGGCTCCCATCTGATACCTGTAAACCTGGTGCTGTGTACGTCATCCCATTGTCAAAACCTTAAGTTATTAGGGTGACATCAGACAGGGAGCCATGTATTAATAGACTGGACCCTTCTGATCCCATCAATGTCACTGCCTGCAACTAGAAGGACGGAGGAAAAAATCACCTGGACTCCAGATTCCCTCATTTGCTACCTCAAGGCCCTAAAACCTCTTTAAATCACCCTTGGGCTATGTACTGCAGCTTCACCATGTCCCACAGGGACCAGCTATAATGGGCAATGGTCTGAGATCTTTAACAGAATGGGGAGTTTCCTAGCAATATCCCTTACCCCAGGCTTCTGGGAGGCAGCAAACTTACTTCCACTCACTACTTCCCTCTAAGCCCCTGCCTACATCCTGAGGGTGGGAGGATTCTGAATCTCTTTGATTAGGGACTTTTTCAGGTGTCTGTCTCTGTTCTTGTTTCAGAGAACTCAGGGTGTGGTTCTACCAGTCAACAGGTCTATTTTTTCAGGACTTTATTGATTTCTTTTTCATGCCTATGAGAGATTTTATTTACTTATTTTCCTCACGTTTTCACAAGAATAAAATTTAAATAGATCTGTATTAGCACAGGTGAATCGTATGATAGAATATCTCTAAAATCTACAAAATATGCATAAAGGGAACACATAAATAATAGTTTACCAGCTTACAAAGAGATTACAAGAAAATCAAACTATTTAAAAAAACCAAGAATTGTTAAGAAACTTACTGAGATAGACTGATTTTCATCTATAGCAACTCATGGAGTGCTACTTTTTGGGTTCCTGATCAAAACAGGATCAATAACGTATCCATGGTCTAACCATTGTTGAAAAGTGTTTGCACAGCATTAACATCTTCTCTGTTTCTCACACTGCTGGGGGTGAACAAGATGCTGAGAGGGGATGCAGCGAGGACAGCTGTCCCAAACTAACCCAAGGGAAATCCCATAGCATATGGTGTCATGCTCAGCAGTAAAAACTGGGTAAAGAAGGAGGAAGAGGGGACACACAAAGTTACGTTATTCGTCTTCTCAGGTAACCGTTATGTGTGATGAAGATATGCTTTCCTGGAAATCGCTAAATACCAGCTAGCCAAGGGTTTTACCTATTAAACTGCCTTTATCTCAAGTGACAAGTTTTCACACTTTTATATTTGCTGTTCTCCCACCCCACTAGGGAGAAGGGAGCAGCCAGCTCAGGCTAAACTGCAACAGGCACTGGAGACAAGCAGTGCCACTGAGCGCACTGCTGGACAGATTTGGCAAAGCAGTTAGACGCTCAGCTTCTGTTTAGAGTATTGGGTTCACAGTAAAACGGTGACTGAACAAACTGGCATAGGCACAGACTCAAAATAGCTGGAATCCTATGTTGCCGAATCTGTTGATTCACAAACTGGATATCTCATGTAGCACTAAAATCCAGAATTTCTTCACTGTTGAAAGGATACATCTTTCATTTTTATTGTACAAAAGAAACCTATTATTTCTTAAGAAAGTTTGCTGTAACAACAAGGATTAACTTGAGTTAGCTGGTGGAAGACTACCTAGGACATATAATGATAGCTATATTCTGTACAGTTATTTGGGAAGATATGCATATATATAGTTATTGCCTGTAAGCAAATTCTGCCTTGGAAAGCCTGGATATGTTGCAAGGACAAGAAAGTGCCAGGACCTAATCTGAGATCTTGTTACAGTGCTATTCATAGGTGATAACCAAAACCAGAATCAAAGTTTACGCACAGAAGATATCTAGAAAAGGGCAAAAAAAATCCAGATAAGAATTTTACAAGTTCAATCACTTCTACTTGCAGCATGAGATGAAAAGAAATAGTAAGTAAATCACGATCTCATACATTTTTAACTGAGGAGCACTGTAGAGTGCAAACAGCAAAAAGCTATCAGTAATGTAACTCCGTTTCTTATATTACCAAATAAACCTACCTGAAATCCGTTGATACTACGTATCAGAATGGAAAGAAAACCTATGACTAATTAAAAACAAAATTTCCAACTGACAGAACATAAGAAAGCTTGAAATGCTTGTCTTCAGAGCTAATCGCTTCTCTGAACATATTACTTGAATAATCCATTGAAAAAAAACTTAAATGTTGGGTTTTATGGAGAGCTTCTCAAATGAATAAATTTTCCCACTTCCATTTTCTAGTTTGGAGAGGATTTTGTACTTCAAAACTTAACAAAAATTAGGAGAATTGATTATAATGAAGGAATACAAATTTATAACTCCAGAAAATGTATTTGGTTTGATATTGGTCACACATCTGCCTTGTGCTATAACTTCTCAGGCCCCTGCTGGCAATATCAGCATATTGAAACATTGAAGAATATTTAATTAACTATAATTTTTATAAATAAATGCTCAACGGAGCTCTGGAAAACGATATTCTTAGCATAACGTTGGCTGTTGTGCTGTATGTGCTCTAAAAGCAGGATGTAGGTGATAAAAGACTTAACTAAGCTTTGGTGGCTTGGATTTCAAAGAGGATTCTCAAAAATTCTATTAGTAAACTTTAATATTATAACTGCAACCAAAAAACTTAATAATAAGCCAGATCAGGAATAAAGATAATACACTACTAATATTAATTGAGAAAGGAAATGCTACATTATAGTCAAAATAACTGGTAACTCATGCAGATATATCTCATTTGGGGCTGACAAACTCAGAAACAAATGCCCACTGGTTTCATCTAGCACATGCCACCACACAAAAACCCTTTCAGCCTCTCTGGGATTTCTGACAGGAGTTGCCTTGTGGGGCCCTAAGGCAGAAGGTAAGCTGCCTCTGGGATCATATTGAAGATACCACCTGCCACAAATCACCTCCACAAATCACCTGCAGTGTTTTCTGTTCTTCAGGGAAGGACAAAAAACACTTCTCTGCAATGAGCAGGACGGAAAAGGCTCACACCACCCCACAGTCAGAAAATGCCTGTCTCCTGCAGCACTTTTTCACTGACATGACAAGTGTCTGGTGAAGAAGGAAGCATGAGCGGTCTTGATGGGGAAACATAGCCCCCCCCGCCTTGCAGAGACTGTTAGGAAGAAGACCCCTGAGGCATACATGTCTGTACTTCCACCAGTTCACCTCCAATGGCTGCTTGAGGGAATAAATGTAGATTTTATAACAACAACCTAGAAGGACGTGTCTTAGAAGGACGCGTTTAAGAAGGACTTGTTAGAAATAGCTGCAGAGTAGACAGCATCTGTGGGGCTTCTGCATCCCTACACGCTTCTCCTCCCATCTGGGCAGCTCTGCCACTTGACCAAGCTACTCCTGGACCTGTTTCAGGGCTGCCTACAATGCAATACCAGGAGCACCTTTACTCCCTTGTATTCCCAGTAGAAGGGCACAAGGGTTACCGCAAACCTCACAGATCAGGCACACATGGTCACTCAGGGGAATAACCCAGTCTGTTATCACCCCCTGGATGCACTGAAGGGAACGCACTGGATTGAATGCCCTGTACAGTTTCAGGGCAGTTCCTTTGTACTGCATTTTCTTTCTGTCTGATCCAGTAAGTCCGAATCAGTGTATAAAGTCACGTCACACCTAGCTCCTACACTGCAGGATTCCATGACTAAAATTGGCAAAAACAGAGAGGTCCTTGGGCTTGAATTGCACTTTTAAATGCATCAACTTGGTTCAAAAACCAGGGGTTGTAACATGAACTCTTTTCAGATACCACAGTGCAGGAATTTGCATCAGTCTATACATATATGCAGATCTCAGGGTATGTATGACTAGAACTGAACTTTCAGGACACTTACGATGTTAATTCTGAGCACCAGTCTAGTAGCTCTCACAGCTTACAAAAACCTGTGCTCTTTGAAATTGTTATTTTTTTTTTCCACAGGTCACTGAGGAAGGAATAAATACAGGCATTAGAACTGGGCTAAGATATGGTTGAACTGGTTATACTTACCTCTTAATAACTTGCAACCCTTTTTCAGACATTACTTATTGCTTGAATATAAACGTGTCATATATAACCTCTGGAAGAGTGTACAGTACTGTGGTTTAGATATTTCTTTGTATTGCAAGAGCTTCATGCAGTAACTTGTTAGATGCCAAGAAAATCTAAGTATTTCTGATAGAAATCTGCATACTTGCCCTACACCATCTCACCAGTCATACCTTCTATTTTATGACAGTGTTTGATGTAAAAGTTCTACTGAATACATTCAGTGTAATCTATATAAAAACAAAACAAAACAAAACCATGTTTATCACTTAAGAGGTGGCACAGACATTCCAGAAGGAAAGATCAGCCCACTGACATGAGCTAAAGACTTTACTCACAGAGTATCATGTGGTGGGGTGTCATGTGTTCTGCTAATGGTCAACTGTTTGTAAATATCCATGAAAAAAAAGTAGTCTTATCTAATAAAAAATAGTAAAACTTTCTGAAAAAAACATTTGTCAACACTAAGTGCCTCCATCTTATAAAATGAATGTTCCCAAGTTACAAACAGTCACTCAGAGTATGATAAACAGAACTAAAACTGCTGTATTTAGTATTATATTGCTACCTTAGGAGAATACTGGAAGGGCAAAGTGGACACCTATTATAGTAGCTGTGTCACTGTAATAAAAAATACTCTAAAGAGGAAAAATAACTAGCCGTACTTTTAGGGGAATATCTGCAAAATTCAACCAGAAGGTCTGCCCAATTTCTGTTTCCCTACAGTCTTATGTTGTAGAAAATGTCCAACAATTTATATAGAGTCTCAGGTAGAAATCACTCTATTAACTGAGCCTACAACTATAGTATCTGGCTACAGCATCTGCAGAGATCCACATACAAGCAAGTAATGTGATGTATGGAAGAGCAATTAACTGAAAAATGCCTTATTCAAAATCATACATGACTCACCCTCTGTTTCTGCTTTCTAGTTCTGTAGCTAAGTACAAAAGTATGGTATCACTTACCCAAGTGAAATAGATGGATAATAAAAGTAATTCTGTAGTGATAAATCATTGACATTTATATCATGACATTTTATAATTCTGTTGCATTGTTACAGCTGTAAATCATATTTTGCAAATGAAATAAGTGTCCCTTAACAGCTTGACCTTTTTCTACATGTGTGATATAAAAACAAGCAGTGGATACTGTATAACGTGTCTCTCTTATCTCAAACATGCACAGTTTGAAAGCCTCAAGTCTCTTTAGGTCTTTTTACTTCAAAGCATGAAAATATTTTCAGGGTTTAAAGTGATGCAGAAAGTGACTGCTATGCAAAACATTTTCCATTGTAATCTTTTATTTCCAAGTCACTGGAAATGTTCACTTTTTCAAAGACATTTTCCATATTCCATTTGTGCTTAAAGGTGAACACTTCAGAAAAAGCTGAATATAAAACAGTCCACATTCTCAAAGGAAAGATCTGGTCTTTGTTTTTATTTTGAATCTTTTATTCCTGTCTCCTGAACTACATGCATTAAGCTACCACATTACACAATGACACCTATGCTTTTCAAGAATACAGTAAAACAAGTAGCTCTATGTTTTTGCTTTAAAAATAAAAACGAAGCAATTAATGCAATTTGATATGTTGGACTTTCACAACTAATAATAATCATCTATTATTTGTAATAAAACTTGTCTTTAAAAGAGAGAAGGATGGCGCATGCTCATTCCAAACTTGGTCTGCCTGTTTTACAAAGTTGTTCTTGGCTGCCTGTTCAGTGGTTAAGGGATCAGGAGCAAAAGTAGTGTTCTCCTGTGTCCTTGCAGTTGCAGAAAATGATCTTGCAAGAAATATAGCAGCAAAGACACAAGGGTTCTTCATGTGTTAGAAATCACAGAGGCATCTGAAAAGAGTCATACGGGAATTAGGGTTTCCTCCCCCCAAAAAGGTGGCAGGATCAATTATTATTAGTGACCTGCCATATCACTTTCACACATACAGGTCTATGGGGCCAGATAGGATGCACCCAAGTGTACTGAAGGAGCTGATAGAAGTGCTCACCAGCCACTTTCCATAATTTATCAGCAGTCCTGGCTAACCAGGAAGATCCGAATGGGCCTGAAGTTAGCAAATGTGGCATCCATCTACAGGAAGGGCTGGGAGGAGGATCCAGGGAACTACAGTCATATCAGCCTGACTTTGATCCCAGAGAAGGTTACGGAGCAGATCATCTTGAGTGTTATTATATGGCACATGCAGGACAACCAGATGATCAGGCTCAATCAGCATTGGTTTATGAAAGGCAGATCCTGCTTGAAGTGATCACTTTTTATGACAAAATGGACTGCTAGTGGATCAGGGAAAGGCTGCTATTTACCTAGGTACTAGTAAAACCTTTGACACTGCCTCCCACGGCATTCTCTTGGGAAAAAATGGCTGCTCATGGCTTGGACAGGTGTGCTCTTTACTAGTTAAAAAACTAGCTGGATGGCCAGACCCAAAGAGTTGTGATGAATGGAGTAAAATTCAGTTGGTGGCTGGTCACAAGCAGTGTTCTCCAGGGCTTAGTATTGCAGTCAGTTCTATTTAATATCTTTATCAATGATCTGGATGGGAAGATTGAGTGCACTCTCAGATTGTTTGCAGACAACACCAAGTTGTGCAGAAGTGCTGATCTTCTTGAGTGTAGGAAGGTTCTACAGAGGGATCTGGATGGGTTGAATCAATGGGCTTAAGTCAATTGTATGAGATTCAATAATACTATGTGCCAAGGATTGTTAGTATATTTCAGGGCATAGCTCAAACAGCTGGCTCACTGGCTTCATTTTAAGTGACTTCCACTCAACACTAGCCATATCTGCCTCTGTTAGCAGCTGCAAGGCAGACTTACTTAGTCTTAAACTAGCAACTTGGTGTCTACCTTCATGGTGGACCAGATTCCTCAGGAAATTGCTGATGGTTTTTGCTCTGCAATAAACAATTTACTGGCAGTAGGAGCCCTCTTCCTCTGTTTACTTGAATTTTAGTGCTTTTAATCTGCAAGCAAACACATTTGGCTTTGACTTGTCTCAATGTCTTCTAGGGTCTCAGAGCACTTTGTAAACACTGAGAAGAGTGATCTATCATTTTAATGTTTGCACAGTATACGAATGACACTATTGGATTTAACTAAGAGTTGAATTTAGGTGCACCGAAAACATAAGTGTTAAAACCCAGTACGTTGTATCTGAACTAACCATAGATAAACAGAGATACCTAGAGCTAGAGACTAGTGCTAGAGACTAGTTTCAAAAAACACAGTGATCAACTGGTTCTGGGAAAAGAATTCAGATACATCAAATTTCAGAAGATTCTGATTACTAGAGGGCAGCCTACTCCTTCATTCACTTCATATTACTCAGTTTAGCTGTTTTTTGGATCTTTGCCTGTATTTATTCATAATTTCTATTTGCTGGTCATTTGACTGTACTTGCTTCTTGTCTGTCTATTTTATTTCAGAAAGAGGTTTTTTTCATATATATCTTTGAATGAGGCTGATCGTTTATCTGTGGGCATACAAAAAGGACAGAAAACTTCACTACTATTTATAAAGCTTCTCTGACTTTTTTTTTTTAATTTTTTTCTTGAAGGGGAGAAATAAATCTCTGAAGTATTGCCCTCTAGAAAACTTTATAGTTTTACTACACATGTCATAATTTCATTAAATTGTTGCTATAACAAAATAGAAAATTATTCATTAGTGTAACTGTCGAATTATTTACAAAAAGTAAACCAGTTTTCCACATTTTTGTAGTAAAAGAGTTAATTTTGTATCTGAAATCTATGACTGCGACCCAGAATTATGTTTATCTTAAAACTATATTGCAGGACTTCTGCCCACGCACACGAAGCTGGATACTTCAGTTAAGATCTCTGCTGTGCAGGTTCCAATTCTGCGACATAAAACTAAAAGTTTGGTGAGGTAATAGGAGTATAATAGTTGACATTTTTGACATTAATCAGCAAAAAGAAATTCTATTTCTTTTGATTTTACCGTGGATTTCATTTACATATACTTAGGAAGCAGCCCTCTTTATTTTCAGCATCTAGAAACAGTTTCTTCCTGTCATGGTTTTCTTCTTTATTTGTCTGGGGTTTTCTCCTGCTTCAGAGTTCTTTAAAGGAGAGCAGAAATCACACATGACTCTACATGATCAGATGTTTAAGAGTTAAGTGGTAGTTTTTCCCATTCTAGATCTTAATCTTACATAGCTGTGTAGTTCTGACACTTGGGAGCAAAACTTAGTTCTGATCAATTGGAAGTTGTTCAGTTAGGTCCCAAAACACATTTCTCCAAGGAAAACATGATTCAAGAAAAAGATGGATGCTGAACAACTGTTTAGCTGAGCCTGGCACTTTACTTTTTAAATATTAATTATACTTTGGGCTTCTTCTTATTTACATACTTAAGTGCTTGCTTGGAACATAAATGATACTATATTGTCTCAAGGAAGCCATGCAGCAGCTTTGTTATACAAAATTCCTTGCAGCTTGTAATTTTTGGCAACTAATATTACGAATTCTTGTCACAGGGGGTCTGCGGAAGGCACTTCCAGGTTGCTACTCATCTCCATAAAATCCAGGAATATGTCAGAAGTAGCGGGCCCACCAAGAGGATCATTTCTGGGAGGAAAAGAAGTGGCAAATGTTAAAATTACCATATTTATGGATACAGTAGAAAATGAAAGTCTGAGTGAGCTCAGTTTATAGTGCATGCTACAGATATTTTAAAACTTTCTGGACAGCTTAATATAACATAGACACTGTAACTGCTACTCTCAGAGATGTTTCATTAGTAAAAATCTTGAAGTTTAATACAGTTTTGTTTACAACTACTACTGTCTATGGTTAGTGATCTTAGATGGTGGAAGGAGTCACTTTCCAGGAACAAAAACTTTCTCTATTATTTGTAAATTCCTATTATTGGCTTTTGGTTTTGTGACCAGATATGGTGCTCACTCTCCTTTTCGCGGTCTCCTCTAAGGCTAAAACAGGAAGTTGAAAAGTTTTTTCCAAAAATTTGTTTTAACTTTCCTATTCCAGAGTAAGCAGTTTGTACATATCATATATGGATATATGTTAGCCAACAACTAAGCACCATGCAGCCAATAACTCCCTCCCCACACTTAGCAGGACAGAGTAGAGAATAAGAAGAGCAAAAGAAAGAAAACTCATGGATGAAGATTAATATATCTTAATATGCAAAGGAAAGAGGAAAAAGAAAGGGAAAAAAACAAAAACCCAAACCCCTAAACTAAGTGACAAAACAGTCATGACTTGCAAACTCCCACAAACACACTAATGCTGAACCAGCCTCCAAGCAACACCCACCTACCCTGAGATCCCCCTCCCCTCCTTGATGAGCATGATGTCACATACTATTAAGTATTCTTTTGATTAATTTGGGTCAATTTTCCCAGCTGTATCCCCTCTCAAATCTTTGCTTAACCCCTGCCTACTTGTTGGAGGATCAGAGTGAGTGCCTTGATGGTATGTAAGCGTTGCTAGGCAATGGCTAGAATGTTGTGGTGTCACCAACGTTATTTTGCTCACAAATTCAAAGCGCACAGCACCCTACAAGCTAGTAGGAAGAAAATAAGTCCATCCCAGACAGACCCTTGTGAACAACAAGACACCCACAAATTGCTCTCTGACTCTATCCCGAGCTAGGGAGACTGTCACAGTAGTGTAGATATTTTGTGTGAAGGAGCATCAACAACACTACAAAGCTATGGCCATATGGTTTCAGGGCCACAGCAATGATATGATATGATTGTCTTCCACCAGGTTCTGAGGATATAAATACTAGCTTCTGTAAGAGGTCAGACCGGGTCAGAAGTGTTTCTGTATTTCTAATTTTATTTTTGTGATTAATGACAAGACTTATTAGTCCTACAAACATATGGTTTTACTATTGAAGTCTCAAGCTCTGATATTATCTTTGCTGGCAATCGAAAATAAATACAGCTATTGGTGAGTGAGAAGACATAGCAGTAACCTGAGGCGAATGGACACATGGCAGTAGAACAAATTGGTTTCACTGGCATTTTGCTTTTGCAAATAACATAATTACACTCGTGACAAAATTGTCCCTAAAAATTGGCACAATACGTTATTATACTTCCTCTCCACTGATTCCTTTGGAAATTTTGGAAGGGGAATAGTGGAGTACATGCTTATAGCTCAACAAGCTTGGACTTTATAAGTCAAAGTATCATAGAAACTTGTCAATGAAAATAGCTAAGTGAATGGACTATAGAAAAGGCTTGGGAGATAATGTGATTTTATTTCTGTACAAAACTGTTGTAGAGTAGATGGACATGATTAAAGGTTTTCAGATCTTGTCAGAAATTCAATTTTAAAGCTTTGAAAAAATAACAGAACAGAATTTTGAAAGTTTGTTCTGTGTCTGACATGACTGCATCAAAGCACTATATGGTAGAGAATTTTAACCACTATAAAACACCTGAAGTATGTTTTCTTCTTCTTTACTGACTGAGGTTTGGTCAGCTTTACAAAAAGTGCTAAAAACATACATTTCCATGTACGTTACTGTATCTGCTTACTTCAGTGTTACCTGTCCGAAGAATTTCTTTGTGGGGGATTTCCAAACCACATCAAATAAAATAAAGGTTTCCTATTGCAAAGCAGCCTTTGTGCTTGTGTTGTTAATATCCAGCCTTCATCAAATAATCGTGTACTATCTCTAGATACTGTACACACTTGTCAGTGAATATTTTCTACGTCTAAATATTAGGTACAAGAAAAATAGCTATTACTGATGCAGTATAAAAACTGTTGTGCCATCCAGTTCTCCTTCCCCTGCTAAATTAAATTGCACTGAATATCTGCTGTTAGTTATAAAATGCATAAATGCCTCTGGGTGGGCTCTTAATTTTCTTATGGCAAATGATCTTTGAAAAACAAAACTAAAACAAAAGGCATTGTCACTACTTATTTTTTTTTCTTAAAAAAATAATATTATTTTACCACTACAAAGCAGTGAGCCAGGTATGCAACACCATTTTTTTCCCAAAGAAAGACACTTTAAGTTCCGTTTAACACCTTCAGATTCCCTCCAGTCTCATGATATTTCTACTATGTGGGGCATTTTCTGAAAAGAAATATCCTTCAAGATAAAAGATTTCTGCCATAGGAACAATAGTCCCAAGATTTACATATGCATCTGACTCTAAATTAACACCTTCTGATACTGAACCTCAATGCCTTACACTGGAGGACTCAATATCCAGAATATGAACATCTATATTTTGTGTGTTTTTAATTATCAGTCAGACACAATAAGCCGAGGATGATTTACAGATCTGAGATTATTATTTTTTAATGTAATATTTCAAACTTTTTTTCATTGAAATTATGGAATTGACAGCAGCAATAAATTTTTAGTAAACTGTTTGTTCAAATTTTGTCCAGATTAAACAAATACTAAAGGAGAAGAAACGAGGTGACTATATATGTATAATAACTTCTAGAAAGTAGTTGTTGACAGATCATTTAGATGTAAGATAGATATGTAGCTTTTAATATATAAAGTAATACTTCTTACTCCATGTTGTATATAAATCACCAGATTAAAGATTTACAGGATGGTATTGATGAAAGAGTTCTTGCTCAATCGTTTTGTCTTTAGTGTTGATGGAAAATAACATGTGTCTTCCATGACCACAAGTTAATATTGATCCATGAGCCTCCTCCCATCTCCCCTTTCTAGTAAGTGTCCTGAGATTGAAGACATAAATATAGATTATACATTACATGCGTGAAAGTTTAATACTGTACACATACACCTCTTCCACAACCAAATTTCCTATGGCGCTCTTGCCTGGTGGGTAAAACTTCAAACTATGCAAGTTCTCTGCACCTTGTTCATACCTGTCCATGTAACTTGGTCAGCTACAATTGAAAGACATAATATAATATGAAAATTCCAATTAAACTATCCCAGTATATTTCTTCCCACATTCCATCTGATTGAGATAGTGAGTTACTGATGACCCAATAAGCCCTGGCAACACAAACACACACTGGCAACAATAATGTGACCATAATGTGTTTTTTTTCCTTTCATCAGACATTGGTTAAACAGAACATAATTTAAGGATGTGATAATAATCTCAATCAAGCCTGAGAAGATTAGGGTAAGTACTATATTGAGCATCAAATGGCAAAATCCTGGGTACCTCCAATTCCAATAGAAATATGCTTGCGAATAAAAAACAGCAATGTGAATCCGGCTTGTAACAGGTTTTCCTGCTGGTGACAACATGACAAAAGTAACATTTTAATGGATAGGTGTTAAATGAGCATGCTGAGAACACTACAGCAACAGTGACAGAGATGTGGTCTGTACAGTTGTGCAAAAATGCACTTTACTCAGCCTTGGCAAATTTATGTCACAGATCTACACGTACATGAAGATAATTGCTGTGTATGCTGTAATGAAATAACAAGGTTTCTTTCGGTATGTAAAGTGATGGATTTTTTCCTCCTTCTTCATTTTTTCTGCCATTAAGCAGAAGAAAAATCATCTGCTTTTAATGGAGCGACAGTTCACTCTTCAGCTCAGGATAAAAGTTTAATTAAAAAATATTTTTCTTAACTCTTTTCCCCTTGTTTTTTTAAAGTTGTATGCTCTTCATTCATGAATGAATCATGTGTTTTGTAGCTGAAATTACAGAATGCTTACCTTGGAAAAGTCTTGGCATTTGGGGAGTAAATTGGTGGTAACCCAGAGTTTCTATAAGCGTAGTTAAGAAATTTCTCACCAGTTGAGTTTAAGATTGTTTAAGTGTTTCATTTGCAAATTAGTGACCATTCAAGAAAAGGCAATGAAAAGAATAATTTCCAACAATATCTGAAGAGATAACAAGGGGCTACTTTAAGTACAAATGAAAGTGCTTTCAAAGGAAACATAATGATAAATGTTTCTGTCTCTTCCTCACACCAGATTGCTTAGTGTCAAGAGCGCAGCTTAGAAGAAACACAATTTGGCAAAGTTCTCATCCTGCCTTCATGTAGGTTGAAAAAGTAGGATGATACAGTAAGTATTTTTCTTGTTTGGTTGTTAGACTGTTGACGTCTGAGAAGACATTGTAGATTTTTATTCAGATTTGTTCAGATGTTATCTAGTAATTGTATGTGTGAAGGAAATGTTCAGAAATGTGAGGTCATACCTATTGAAAACAAGAGAGGTTTCATTCAACAGTGGTCGACACTTTATAGAATTGAGAACACGTGAATCACCATTCTATTTAGAGAAAAAGACTGAGGATGTCCTATGTTTGGTGAGCAAGTATTGTTAAAAACTAAGCTAGACAGTATGTGAATTCTCTGTCTAAATGGCTATGCACTCAGTAACCATCAACTAACAATAGTGATTGCAGATGGCAGCTGGTGTCAGTATGCAGGTTAAAGTCTTCCCCCTTTCTCCAGTCTCAGTGTTAGTCAGATGCTGTCTTATTTATTTTAAACCTGGCAGAGGGAACTGTCTCATTTTTACTATTCTTGCAGAGTTTCATTGAATGAACAATACTGCAAGAAGAACCATGTTTAGCCACACCACCACTTCACTCTGCAGCCTTGTAAACTTCGTTTAAGACTTCGGTGAACTGAAGTGTGGAAGTGTACATCTACCTGTAGTTAGGAGGTGAAGAGTCACCACAAAGCTAGTTTTAGTCCAGCTATCATGGTCACTGTACCAATAATACCAATAATACCAACACTTAATACCAATCCAACTAAGTGTACAGTATATGTGATGTGGAGATATTTGTATAGTACAAGTCTTGCAGAGGAAAATATTTAAGGCTGCATCTTATTGTACCCTAGGAGCTTGGCTCCTGGGCCAAGCATATAGCTAAAAGCAGAACAGTTGTAAAGCTTGGAGCTACAAATATTTTTCTTCTCCCTTTAGTGACTGGTCAGTGTTTTGCAATGCACTCAATATGGATCAGCAGGATATCCTTTAATCCATGCTTCCTGTGGGATATTCAGTTCCTTAAATCACTTTTTTATCTTTTCACTTACTTGTTATTCTAGTAGAGTGACAGTTCCTATTACTTAGACTTCTTTCTGTCTTTTTAAAACCTGGTTTCAGGAAAACTGTGTGAGTAATGAAATAACAGAGTGACAGGAATAAGTCACAACTGGGAGCAGTGAGTCACAGAATGAATGATTGAACTGTTTTAAATATTATTTTTAAAATTTATTCAATTATTTTAATAGCCACAGATAGAGAGAATCACAGATCATACCACAGGAAATTTGCCACACAACTCCACAGGAAAGTGTTCCCAAGGGCTTCTTCTGCTTTCAATAAAAAGTGCAGTTAGAGGAGGAAAAGGTATTTTCTCTTCTTTTGTGACTGGTTATCTTCCAGGCAAGTATAATGAATGCCAGCTTAAAAAACTCTCCCGTTTGAAATTGTTACTGTGTTCTGCTTGAGCTCCTTTATTATTTGTGTTGTGTTATATTCCTGTTTCATCCCATGTGAAAGAAATGCTGTTGTCTAAGGATGACTGGCTAGAATGAGTACAGTTGCTATTCGTCCTTCTCTTCCTAGAGATTAACATGTGATAGATCCTATGTTATTCATTAGTCAGGCACAAAACTGAAGTCACACAGTACACAGTGATGATTTTGGAACACTTTATTAGTTTATCACCACCAATATACACTATTGTGAGCAGCCTGACAGGGACTATTTTATTTGCTGTCCACACCTAAATTCAAACTATAGCCTTCCATCAATTTTCTAAACATATTCTGATTCCGTCGATAAATTACTCCAATGAACTATAACAATAAGATCTTCCTCAATATTACTCTAATACTGTTGAAAAGGCTGTATCTTTTAGGTGACTTGATGTTCACAGAAGGTGAAAATCCAGTTAAGATGACAGAATATACAGAACAGTTCCCAAAACCTTGAACTTTTTGCCTTCCTTCTTTTCGTATTCTATAACAGTACATTTGTGGTTTTTCATCATTAAATATTAGTTTAAAATTACAGTAGGAAAATTCTATGTTTATACCCTCAATTTTAAAACTCTTTCACATTTTTCCTTTCTTACCCTCTCCTTAATGACTCATAATATTACAATTTCCACTTACATAGCATTTAAAGTTAATACATATCTACAAGAACAACGATAATGTAAAACTGCCCAAGGATGTGAAAAAAAAAAGTGTTTTAAGGAAATGAGACACTGAAACCACAAATCATTATATTATCTACACATTTCCTATGTTTCAAGAGGTTATCAACTTGTCTTTATTCCAATACCAATCATATCTCTCTATGATTCTGTTCTTTTAAGCTCACCAGTTGCTCACTAAAATTGTTTCCTATTTATAGCACACAAGATTTTATGCTAGACCTCTGCTACCCATTGTCGCTATTCCAGTTCAATGCGCTCATTACGCAGACAACTCACACAGCAAAATATGTAAAAATTAAATATATTCTTGTACATAGAAGATTGCTTATCTCTTTTGTGGTCTGATATAAGAATCTCCACAGAAACATGGCTATATTGCATTTGGATGAGAGCTAAGTCTACATAAAAAGGTCCTTTGGGCTTGGGTTTGTACATTGATTCTTCAATAGCTGATCTGTTTTTGCTGTAGATGTGCCTTTAGGAATCCAAAATCACTCCTCGCTTTTGAACATTTGGTTTCCACATCTAAACTCATAGTTTTATTCATGCAGTGTTTGTATTGTATTACAGTTTTGTTTTAGAAACAGAAATATAGTATGTTTAAATTGTGTTGTATTAGGCCTACAGATGGAAAACAAACAATGGACCCTCCTGTTGTTGAAACAGAGCATCAAGCTGGAGCACAGATACAGCCTTTTCTTTTGGGCCTCAAAAGCTTTTACAGAACTGTTCATCTTGACGGTTGGAGGACGCCTGGGATTAAGCGATCATGAGATGATAGGGTTTTCAGTTCTAGGTGGGATTAAGAAGGGGGTTAGCAAAGCAGTCACATTAAACTTCCAGAGGGCAGACTTTGGCCTGTTCAGAAGGTTGATTAGCAAAGTCCCGTGGGAAACAGTCCTTCAGGGCAAGGGAGCCCATGAGGGTTGGGCGCTCTTGAAAAATGAAATCCTAGCAGCTCAAGAGCAGGCCATCCCTGTGTTCCAGAAAAGGAGCCGGCGGGGGGAAAAGCCAGCTTGGTGGAGCAGGGTGATCTCAAGATGCGTCAATAAGAAAAAGAAGCTCTATGTGCTCTGGAGGAAAGGACAGGCATCTTGGGTGGACTACAGGGACGAAGTGAGATCGTGCAGGGAAAAAATCAGGAGGGCCAAGGCCCAACTAGAATTAAAACTCGCTAAGTCTGTGAAAGACAACAAAAAGTCTTTCTACAAGTACATTAACAGGAAAAGGAGGACGAGGGAGAATATCCAGTCTCTAGTGGATGCAGAAGGAATAACAGTGACAGGGGATAAGGACAAGGCTGAGGTACTTAATGCCTTCTTCGCCTCAGTCTTTAATAGCAAAGAAAGTTGTTCCTTCTGTTTACAAATCCAAGAGTTAGAGGGGCAGATTGAGGCTCCCGTGATCCAAGAGGAGGCGGTTAGAGACTTGCTTGCCCAGCTAGACGTCCACAAGTCTATGGGGCCGGATGGGATCCACCCAAGAGTATTGAAGGAACTGGCGGATGTCCTTTCCAAACCCCTATCCATCATCTTCCAGAAGTCCTGGCTGACTGGGGAAGTTCCACTAGACTGGAGGCTGGCTGATGTTGTGCCCATATACAAGAAGGGTTGCAGAGAGGATCCGGGGAACTACAGGCCTGTCAGTCTCACCTCAGTGCCAGGGAAAGTCATGGAACAGGTAATCTTGAGTGCTATCATGAAGCACACGCAAGAGAACCGGGTGATCAGGCCCAGTCAACATGGGTTTACAAAAGGCAGATCTTGCCAAACTAACCTGATCACCTTCTATGACAAAATCACTCGACTACTGGATGGGGGAAAGGCTGTGGATGTAGTCTTCTTGGACTTCAGTAAAGCCTTTGACACAGTTTCTCACAGCATTCTGCTTCAGAAACTGTCAGCCTCTGGCCTGGACAGGCGCACACTCTCCTGGGTTGAAAACTGGTTGGATGGCCGGGCCCAGAGAGTGGTGGTCAATGGAGTTAACTCCAGCTGGAGGCCAGTCACAAGTGGAGTTCCTCAGGGCTCAGTACTGGGTCCAGCTCTGTTCAATGTCTTTATCAATGACCTGGATGAAGGCATTGAGTGCACCCTCAGCAAGTTTGCAGATGACACTAAGCTGGGAGGAAGTGTCGACCTGCTGGAGGGTAGGGAGGCTCTGCAAAGGGATCTGAACAGGCTGGACTGCTGGGCCGAGACCAATGGGATGAGGTTTAACAAGACCAAATGCCGGGTCCTGCACTTGGGGCACAACAACCCTATGCAGCGCTACAGACTGGGGGAAGAATGGCTGGAGAGCTGCACAGAAGAGAAGGACCTGGGGGTGCTGGTTGACAGCCGACTGAACATGAGCCAGCAGTGTGCCCAGGTGGCCAAGAAGGCCAATGGCATCTTGGCTTGTATCAGAAATGGGGTCACCAGCAGGTCCAGGGAGGTTATTCTCCCTCTGTACTCGGCACTGGTGAGACCGCACCTCGAATACTGTGTTCAGTTCTGGGCCCCTCACCACAAGAAGGATGTTGAGGCTCTGGAGCGTGTCCAGAGAAGAGCAACAAAGCTGGTGAGGGGGCTGGAGAACAAGTCTTATGAGGAGCGGCTGAGAGAGCTGGGGTTGTTTAGCCTTGAGAAGAGGAGGCTGAGGGGAGACCTTATTACTCTCTACAACTACCTGAAAGGAGGTTGTGGAGAGGAGGGAGCTGGCCTCTTCTCCCAAGTGACAGGGGACAGGACAAGAGGGAATGGCCTGAAGCTCCGTCAGGGGAGGTTCAGGTTGGATATCAGAAAAAAATTCTTCACAGTAAGAGTCATTGGGCACTGGAACAGGCTGCCCAGGGAAGTGGTCGAGTCGACTTCCCTGGAGGTGTTTAAGGAACGGGTGGATGAAGTACTTAGGGACATGGTTTAGGGAGTGTTAGGAGTGGTTGGACTTGATGATCCAATGGGTCCTTTCCAACCTTGTGATTCTGTGATTCTGTGATTCTGTGAATGGCCAAACTTCAGAGAATATTGCATATACCCCTTATGTATGCCTTCTCTGCAATCTGACTCTAACCTGTCCCATGCAGAAGATGTGTGTCAGGGATGTAAAGGCTACTTTTAAGTTTTTTGTATTTAATAGACTAAAGTACAGATAACTATCCCTTCAAATATATTTTTTTGAAAACAAGTGTAGCTCAGCACTTGCCTAGATCTTTCAGTGACTTTTCCTGAGTGCTTTGTGGGGCTAGATTTCCTTTTGATTACTTTCTTTTTTCTTTTTTTTTTTTTCCAATTTTTTTTAAAACATGAAAGAAAAACATCTATGAAAGTATACTCTCAACAGAAATTAAGACCTAATAAGCAACTCATTACCAAATATTTTAGGGAATGAAACAGGTGAGACTCAGAAAGATAACCACCTCATCTTCTACCAATCTTAGAACCTGTGCATGAAACAGATATGTAGGAAATTTGATAACAGTCAATTACAGGTAATATAGCAGTTTGCGACTTTCTTTAAAAGTTAGTAATAACTTAATGAATTTTAAGTGGATATCTGTGCCAGATGCTTGTCCAGAGTACATTCTCTAGCGCTTATCTTTCTAAGGAAAAATTCACCATTGCCTCTCAGAATTGGGTACCCAGTTTTTATCGGCATTGATGAAAATGATACTACTCGGTTTCGCTCACTGGATCAGGTATATGTGAAGACACTGTACTTACTTAGGATAATTAAGCTCGAATAGCAACAGCTACTGAGTCAATTGTCACAAGTGGTAAAAGTTCCAGTCAGAATGAGAGCACGGACACCTTGAAGCTGGTTAGTTTTTCATTAGAAGTAGGTATTTCACAAAGATATTTCTTCACTCACTCAAAATGGATAGCATTTTCATTTGCTGTAGCTCACATGAGACTAAATAAAGGAATTTGTCCAGCTTCTCGTTCTGTGGCACAAAATAATGCCAGATTTTGCCTGCTTTTAAACATTTGCTCTTTCTGTAGTCATATTGAGCACCAGATAAACCTGCTAGTAAAAGGCAAGTACACTCACTATGGCTGAAATTTCTTTTAATTTTATGAAAATTCCTTGGCTTTTCAACAAAGCTTGACAACAGAACACTGTGTGTGAAATGATGCATGAAAACACTCTCTGCCCTGCCTGCCCTAGTTAAGTACAGTTAATGAACTGGAAAACTGATATTGATAAAACTGGCTCAGGTTATCTATGGGGCACATTAGATATAAGCCAGCCCGTGATTCATGTTTAACCTGATTAAAGTTAAATTACCCATGTTTCTCCTCTACTCACTGCACCCCAAATACTCAAATACCCAAATACTGGCCATAAAAGCATGGCATAGAAATCTCTCAGAATGAGTTAGGTGGAAAATGCAGGATTTCATGAAAAAAAGTTTAAAAATATTGGTGTAAACGGTCATGTAAGTTTAAGCAGTCTTAAATCAATGTCATGAAATGATATTTCATTGATAAAGCAATGTGATTCTCTTAGTTTTTAAAATCATATTGTTTTAAAAGAATTTATTTTAAAATATAGATCAGGCCAGTCAGCTTTACAGAGCATGCTTATACTTGCTTATTGCAAATATATTGTACATGGTCTTTAGTAGAGCTTTTGACAACATTTCTTACAGAATTCTGCTTGAGAAACTGGTGGCCACTGGCCTGGGTAGACACACCCTCTGCTGGGCTAAAACTGGCTGGATGGCTGAGCCCAAAGAGTGGTGGTTAATGGAGTCAAATCCAGTTGGAGGCTGGTCACATGTGGTGTTCTCCAGGGCTTAGCACTGGGTCCACTTCTGTTCAATATCATTATTAATGTTCTGGATGAAGGGATTGAGTAAGTTAGTGGATGATGCTTTGCTGGGAGGAAGGGTTGATCTGCTTGAGGGTAGGAAGGCTCTACAGAGAGACATGAACAGGTTGGATCAATGAGCTGAGACCAGCAGTACGAGGTTCAACAAAGCCAGGTGCCAAGTCCTGCATTTGGAACAAAAAAACCCTGTGCAGTGCTAGAGTCTTGGGGAAGAATGGCTGGAAAGCTGCCTGGCAGAGAAGGATCTGGAGGTATTGGTTGACAGCTAGCTGAATATGAGTCAGCAGTGTGCCCAGCAATGGCATCTTGGCCTATATCAGAAATACTGTGGCCAGCGGGACCAGGGAAGGGATTCTGCCCCTGTACTAGGCACTGGTGAGGCTGCACCTCAAATACAGTGTTCAGTTTGGGGCATCTCACTCCCAGAAAGATATTGAGGTGCTGGAGCATGTGCACAGAAGAGCAATGAAACTAGTGAAAGGGTTGGAGGACGAGTCTTACGAGGAGCGACTGAGGGAACTAGGGTTGTGTAGCCCGGAGAAGAGGAGGCTGAGGAGAGAACTTATCATTGTTTAGTGAAAAGAGGTTGTAGCAAAGTGGAAGCTAGTTTCTTTTCCCAAGTGACAGGCAACAGGTTGAGAGGAAATGGCCTTAAATTGCACCAGCACAGGTTCAGATTAGACATCGGGAAAGTTTCTTTACCAAAATGGGTTATGAGGCACTGGCAGAGTCTGCCCAAGGAGGTGGTTGAGTCATTATTCCTGGAAGTATTTAAAGTATTTATTAAGATGGGTAGATGAAGTGCTCGGGGATATGGTTTAGTAATGTACAGATATGGTTGGACTTGATGACCTCAAAGGTCTTTTCCAACCATGTGATTCTATGATTCATGAAGACATACTCTAGTATTGAGTCATATTTTTTTTCACTTAGAATTTGTATTCCCATTCCCATTCTAAGAATGGTAATTATATTACATGGCTTACTGTTTTTCTTCTTTTTGGTAAATGGCTTACTATAACAAAATAATTCAGAAAAATTTACAAAAACTGAAATATGCAACACAATGTGATATCCATGGACTTTTAGATATTAGCAATGAAGTCCAATGATGAGCAGTGAATTGTATTTTCATGTACAGTCTCTGTTCTGCAGTCTAAATCGTATTTTCCGAAAAATCCCACACATTGTGCAGGAACTCATTGAAGAAGTTCACAATATATTATTGGAAATAAGAGCTGAATAATTTATTTATGACTAATTCTATTTATCATAAGCAAGGCAAGGCTTAATTGCAGGAAATAACTACAATACACATTTTTATGAGTCTGAAGGTGAACTGCATTTATATTTAAAATTAATTTTTAGCAATGCCTCAATTAAAAATCACATTACTTTTGTAGTGGTAGAACACAAATGCTGAAGAAGCTAATAAAAACCTCTAAAAAATACCCTACTCAATACATAAAATAATTTTAAAAGCACTGAAAGAGAGTTTCCTACAAAAAAAAATGTAGGTATTTGAAAAGAAGTGGTTAATTGATATGATTGTATTCTAATCTTTAACGTTTGCTAGTAAACACAGAATAAAGTTCTAAAATTATATTGGAATGAACAAGACAAAGGAGTTTTCAGGGTGGAGCTACTCCTTCACTCACTCGAGGCAGTGTAATCCTGCTGCTACAAGAGGTGAGTTACCCTCCAAAACAAAGTCTCTCAATTCATCCCACAATGGTCTCTATGTTGCTTATTTATTGCTAGAATGAGCCATATTTCCACTCATACTTTGATCCCTTTAGAATGACAGTCAATCTTTCAGGTAATGAAAGGAAATGCAATATTCATGACTTTATATCCAAGCTGTTTACACGTAATATGTTCCTCCCCCTGTAGTCTGTTGGATCATTTAAAACTGTATTTCTTTTGGAAAAAAATTGGAACCATTATCATTCATAAGCTACCATGTTTGCCTCCATTGTTGCTAAACCTGTATCCATTTCTCTTGAATATTTTTCTTCATGTATTAATCATAATTTCATTTTGAAGGAGCAAACATATTTGCTCCTTATGCTTCAACATATGGGAAAGGGCAGTGAAGAACAGTAAATCATCTCAAGAGTGATTTAACCCAGTTGCTTTTAGCTTTCAATGGAGAATTTATTCAACTACTTACAATTTCTATATCTAAGAGTTACCTTGCAATTGAGACAGGGACCTGGAAAGCAACATCGGTTGAGCAGCAACAAATATATCTAGAAATATGCCGAATGAATCTAAAACAAACTATTTGAAAAAAGGGATAGAGAAAAGAGAAGCAGTCAAAGTATACTTTGGGGAGGTACCTTACAACAGCAAAAAACATAAATAAAAAACTAATACTGCTTATGCTAGTGAGAGGGAAGCAAAAATAGACAACGATGACAAGCAAAAGCAAACACCACATTTCTATCTAGTACTCTCCTTTTAATTATCTTGCACAGTAATTCTCTCTAGTGCAGCAAGTGGCACACAGCTGTTCCTGTTTAGCAGTATAAAAGGTGAACAAAGAAAAGAAGCTTTACCTTGCTTCAAGAAGAATCTACCCTGTCTCCAGGAAGAAGTCTGCCAGTCTAAATTTGAAAATTTTGAATATTTGTGTTTAGAGCACACAAAAGACTGGGAGAGAATAACAGATAATCCATGCACAAACATTTCTTGTCACACTGATATATCTGTTCTCTATGCATTTCTACATGAAAGGTAGAAGAGTCTTTAACAACAGCCTGTGACTTTCAAAGCAAAAGCTGAACCAGTGTGATATACACCTGGTTACTCTTGCTATGCCCAGGGCATGAAGCTGGAATGGTATCAAAATTTTTTTCTCACTTTAGTGACTGTTTGGCAGAAGTTTTCATGGCAAAAGAAGCAACAAATGGCAAAAATATCTGAACTAAAATTAAATCCAAGTTCCAAGAAAATGCAAGCCACATGTCTGCTTTTAATTTCAGGTCTCATCTATACAAACCCTAAAGATCTTCTAGAAATGGGTTGAGTGCTTTCTTTCCAGGAAATGGTTATGTTGGAAGAAAAGCAGAATCAGATGTTTCAAATAATTACACTGAAATGTAGTAAACATCTGAATTCTGAGTGGCTTTTAAACCTAACAGTCCAGAAAGCTCTCTCTTTCTAGTGTAATGTATTTAAATAGGAACAGGTTTACAGCGACTTTGACATTAAAGAAAAAAACAACTTGCTATTAACAGTGTCTGTGATCTGCCAGCTTTGCACTTATCCCAGCCGATTAGTCCTGATTTGTGCCAAAGCATGGGAGAAGCATTGCTTTAATTTATCTTACTAATGCTCCACGTTAAAGCTATTCATCACGTGTTCTATAGTTCATGTTCACATATGTAGGCCCTGACAAATTAGAAATTGTGCAGGCCATTTCTCAAGCCTATTCTTTAGCATAAGCCACAATTTTAGTTTCACTTGAAGGTAGTGGTTTCAACATTTCTGTTCAAAATCCCCAAGTCTCTTACTACTCTTGTAATTTGCAATTAGAAAAGAAATCTGAGAAAATCTACAAGTGACAAGAAATCTGCAAGTGACATTTACAATTATCTACAAAGAGCAATATTGCATAAGAAAAGAACATTATTAAAAAACTACAAAGAAACAAGAGACAAACACATTAAGACTGAAAGACATTTTCCAAATTGTTAAAAGAAAAGATGATGCAGTTAAAAATATATATTCTCAAAAGACCTCCACCATACAGACTTCAAATGCCTGACTGCCAAATTCTAGAGAACAGCCCAAGAAAAACATGCAGATAGGAATTCCTTACAAGCAAAATTCTCCTACAAGAGATCATGATGGATCCAGAAGTCACCGTTGTGCGTTACGCTGCATGTCAGAAACACAAAAAACCCTCAAATCAAATAGGATATGTTTTGAGCTATTTAACCCAATGTAGGTCCACTAGTTTCAATATACCTGTATCAATTTTTACTACTTAAAAACTGGTGTTACATAAATGCAAAACTCCAAATTAGAATACAAGTAATGGTAACTCCTGCTTAGGGTATCTTATGGTCATATTTTCCCTTTTATGCCTTTTTAAGTAAACATGGATTTCCTTCTCCCCCTACAAATAAACAAATTAACTCAGCCTACTGAGTCAGCATCATACAGGAAATAGGAACAGGAACAGGAAATACTTAACCCAGGAAAGTCTGGATTGCAGAGACAAATCTTGACTGGAAAGCTCAAGAGAGTTCTCTTAGAAGGACATATCATGCTGTGGTCCTTCCTGTTCCAGTGCCTTCATGGTGAGATGGTCTGTTGCATTTTTCCAGTGAAGAATAAGCGAGAGTGACTGTCAAAACTACAAGCCTCAATCCACTGAAGAAGAATCCAGTCATATATGGATTTACACTAATTGCCGATCCCATTCTTTTCCTCTTTTTTTGCAGCTGCATTTTTTTAACAGTCGTTATGTTAGCCAGCTTGACAGATTAACATGAAAATCTCTGGACCTGAAAAACACATCTACTTTTGAGTTAAAGATTATTTCTTACATGCAAGGATTATAATAAAGTTGTCTACTTTGGGGACAGCTTTTACACTGTGCATTTCACATGATTTCCTCCCCATTCATGTTCAAAATTCCTTCCCTCAGAAACAGAAGTCATTTACTCTGCATAGAGACAGTAGCAATCTATAGCATAGAGAGGCAACTATCAAGGGATTATAATGCCATTGATATTCCTTACACGTATTGCAGCTGCTCTAGGCTAAGCTTTCTTTCAGAGAAAAAAATCAGGAGGATAAAAGGAAATTTATTCACAGGTTTTCTACCCTCCCCAAATACCCACAGATGTTCAAATTGTTTAGTCAGAGCCGTACTTCTTGAGAAGAAAAATATTTTGATTTTAACCCTGAAAAGAAAAGAAAAAAGATATTCAGGTGATAAGGCACAATACCCCAAAGGCAAGCTGCAGCCTACTGAAAGGGGAAATTCAGACTGAAACTAGTGTCAGATGTGTTGTAATTCAAGGCTATATCAAGAATTTGGCTTTTTTAAATTGACTAATGAAATTATTAATAAAGTGACCTTTTCTTTCCTTCTCTTCCCTCCTTGAGAACTTACAAGGCGAATTCCTGATGAAGACATCTAGGCAGCTTCTAATGTAATAAAAACATGTAACACAAAGCCAGTGAATACATCCTTTTCTCCCTAATGCATGTCATGAAATTGAAGTAAAAGGATTTAAAACTCTAGCATTGCAGACAATGTGATTAGAAAGCCATTAGTATCCATATAGAGTATTAGAGCACTGGGCAGTAAAAAGCCCTTATGGAGAAATTTCTTGAACAGATAAAAACGTATTGATATCACCCTTCTTCTATTATTCAATAATACATGCTGGGTTTTGGTTTGGTTTGTTGGTTTTGGGTTTTTTTTTGTTCTTTTTTCTTTTTTTTGTGCTATATCTTTGTGCCCCAGGACTCATAAGAAAACTTTCTGGATTTCTTCTGTCTTTAAGGAATGGGAGAGGAAAAGAAACTTCTCTACTTCAGTAATACCATGTAACTGCTGTAATAAAGCTTAGTCTTGGACACAAAACATTCTCATTCATGATTTCTTTTCAGCTATTAATCATTTTGTCTTTCCTTTCTAAAAAATCCCACCCTTTTCCAGTATTTCAAAGAATTTAAATGTGGTGCCTGCTTGTACCATTTTGTTAAAAGAAGAGAGGGAAGGCAGTGCAATTCTAAACTGGTCTCAAGTAATCTTGCTCTGCTGAAGTGAGAAGAGATGTCTAACCGTATGCCAGTCAGAGGCCAATCCCAGTCATGAAAGGACAAAAAGAAAATACAGAAAAACATGATAGGTAGTTTCTTAAGTCAGCATTCCTCTGCAAGACCAGCTGTACATCTGAAAGCAATAAAAAATAATTAAAGGAATAATTCTCTGAAATGGCAATTCAGACACTGGACAAGTTTACACCTGTTGTTAACAATTCAAACAGTTTTAAGCTATTTCTGATGTAACAAAGGAATTATCCAGACCACAAAGTATTGTTCTTATGTACTATTGGAAACTGGTGGCCTACCTATCCTACAGCAAGATCACAAAGATACATTAGATGTTGTCAATGACAGTAAAAAAAGAGTGCAGTTTGTATCCCAGGCAGGCAGGAAGAAGATAGGAAAGACATGTCTGAGCTGCATCTACAGTTGCTTTCTAATAAAGGAAAATATTAGGAAGGTATAAAAGTACAGGAACAGCTGTCTCTTCTTCCTGTATAAAGGCTATAAAGATTGAACCCAGAAGCTCTCTGAAGACTACAGCGTGGTGCTCTGCAGAATATGACTGGCTTGTCAACAGTACTTATTTTATTTCTATGTTAGTATAGGGTTGTCACTCTGTGTAATGCCCCTGCAGTTGAAGGAATGCTCAATAAAAAAAAAAAAAAAAGAGAAAACAACCAACCAAACCACACACTAATTTCCATCAGTTCCTTTTAATACTGTTGTATTGGACATAATTTACTTAGTTTAATTCCATGTGTAGTAGGAAGTACATCAATAGGTTTAAGATTCTGGATTTAAAAAAATATGTAATATATCTCTTTGTAAAAGAGTGAACAAAACAGAGAAATTAAATATGAAAAACTACACAGACACCTTAAGAATACACATATTTGTATGAATAAATTTACCACATTAGTGACACTTCATTTAACTGGATTAAAAAATACATTTGGAAAGCCTATTGGGACTCTATTACATGAAATTTCCCATTATTAATACTCATACAAGGCCACTGTCTCCTAACACTATCTGTTCCACAATATAGATGTGCAAGTTGCAAGGAGTATCTGAATTGTATTTACAGTAATTAAAATAGATCATATGCTTTCAAGAAGTATTTATGATTACAATAAAATATATAGATTTTTGTGTATATAAATGACAGAAACCAAAGATATTTGTTGGCTCAAAGGACATTTGTCTTTGTGTACAACAGAAAACCCAGGTAAGGAATTTCTTGACTACAAGAGTGTTGAGATGCTGGCACTGGTTGTCCAGGGAAGTTGTGGCTGCCCCGTCCCTGGAGGTGTTCAAGGCCAGATTGGATGGGGCCTTGGGCAGCCTGATCTAGTGGGAGGTGTCCCTTCCCATGACAGGGGGTGGGACTGGATGATCTGTAAGGTCCCCTTCAACCCAAACGATTCTACGATTTTAAGAAACCGTTACATCATTTTAAAAGAAATAGGTTTATGTCCGTAGCAATGACAAGCGGTTCTTACAAGATCTTTTCTTCCTTTGCATTGTCAAGACAAGTTCAGATGCTGCAAAAACTTTTGTAGATTCTCTTCTGCATTCTCTTCTGCATTTAAATACTGTAAAAGAATACTGCATGCCTGATTCCTGAGTTGTTCACATTTAAATGCACACATTTGCCTTTGATATTCCTTACATTTTCCTTAAAAGTAATGTAAACAATTTGCCTTTTATGGAGGCTGCTGATGGCTTTCTCTTTGGTACCATGAGCCCTCAGGAGTCTCTGTTTGCTTCCCCAGCGTACGGTGAATTCTGCTTGACTCGTCTTGGTGGCAGGTTCAATGGGATGGGAATGATAACATGATGGGTGGCAATGATAACATGATGACTTTCTCTTCTTAATTTTCCATCCTAAAAGACAAAAGCCATATAACTTAAACCTGGGTAAAGAATAATGAATGTGTTTCATGAAAAATACGAAATGCCTTTATTTAGTTACTAATCAGTTTTGTGATGGTGGTGGTAGTGGGTTTTGTTGTTTATTTGTTCAGTTTGGTTTCAAAAGAAACAGAAATTCTCAAGTATTATATTTTTGTTGCTTTTTGCCTTGTTTTTCTTGATGTCTGTATTGAATCAAGGCTGCAAACATCGTGTAACCCTACAAATTCAGATATTTAGACAACTATCCAACTTTGACATCGTTGCTGGTCTGGTAGGTTCTTAATGCTTATGAATCATCATTTTATTAAAACTACCATAAAGCCAGGTTGTATCAAATACCTTGTGAAAGTTCTTGGAGAGTAGAGAATTTTGGTTTTCACATGTGTTGTAGCTGCTTTCCTTTCCATGCAGTTTACGTTAGCAATGACTCCCAGTGATTTACACAATTTAAGATCAATCCTGTCTCTAACTCTGATCCACGTTTTGTGTTTAGATTAGATCTTGTAACACCCAAATCTATTTAAGTTCTTTACACTCCTAGCAAATGCTTCAGGCAACTGCAGATCCAAGTTTCTGACAGCTAACAGCCATGACACCCAATGCACACCAGGAAATAAACATTAGTTTAAGTATATGTTGAGTAAGATTAAATGAACAGTAAAGTGCCCTCTAAAAAAGGAGAAGGGAAATCAAAATATAGCATAATTGAAACAGAGAGGAAAATGAGAGGAGGAAGAATACCCTGTGGAGTCTTGTTTAAAGCATGCAGACCTACAAGAAAACCTGACCAGAAGGTTGTTATAATTCACGTGATATCTTGATGACTTAGAGAACTAGTTCAGCTCACCTCTTTCAAAGAGGGCAAGGATTGTGAATTATTTCCATTGCAAGGGTAGGAACAGATGCAGATATTGCCAATGCTTCAGTAAATCTCTGCTTACATGAACAGCTGTGAGGATCTTTTTTTCTAAAATGGGATAATCTGGCTCATCCTCATTCAGGCTGAGAAAAAGGCAGGGTGAGTAAGTTAATTTACTTGCATATATTCTGCAAAATCCACACGCATTTCATATTTTGTAAACTACTTCTTTCTGCAGAATAAATGAGTCATTACAAAGCAACTCTGGGCTCTTATATAAGCCGTACATTACTATTTTACCAAGTTTAGTATTTTATTTCACACAGGTTATTATCCAAAGGCCACAAATATAAAGTGATATTTCCTTGTTGATGTTAGTGCGTAGATGATGAGCTTGAGTTAAGTCTGCAAGGAGACAAAAATGCACTCACTCCTCTACTTCTCATAAAATGTTTAGACATTCCTATTAGACATATTCATGCTTAAATTTTGCCCTTGTTGGTCAATTATGAAGAAATGAGTTCCAAATATCCTACAGAATAAATATTAATTTATTATCATCTTCTCAGCACAACTGCTTTCCCCATCTCTAAATTTTGACCTCAAACCTATTACTCTGTTAGAAATTAAATAATTCTTGTATTAAATTGTTTTGTTATATATTTATCTAGACCTCTTTTTACTCAGACCTCTTTTTGCCTGATAACTCTCTGCTTTATGTCTTCTTTCCGTTTTCCACATGACACGGATCAATTCAGCATAAATTTATAAACGTGCTGTTTTTTTAGTGTAGCTTAAAAATCTCTGATTGTAACTGCTATTCTAAATTTCTTCTTTTGTCTCCTCACATGATGTCCTTGACAACTGAGATTTTTCACCATACTATTTCATTGTCGCAGCTTACCTCCTTTTATCTTACAGCAAAACTGAAGAACTCTTAATTCAGTTTAAATCACAAATCTGACAAACAACTGTAAATAAGAATGCTTTACGAAAGCTAAGCCTGTAATTCTAAAGCCCTGACCTTTCTTATTTTCCCAGCATTTAAAAAAATTCCCATATACGACAAGAAATAGTCATCTGATGGCAGTGATATTCCTGTTTTCTCAGTCACTTAAGATTAGTGAAGAACTAGTCACTTCACTGTCTCAGAACTCACACTTAGTGCTGATCTCAAGAAAATCTTCACTACTTCCCTACATCAGATAGTCCTTAATGACTGTAATGGTAATAAGACACTTGTATATTGCCATAGCAGAGAAAACCTACACCTCTAACAATGAGCACAGTGATTTGGACGTACTTATTACATACTACACCACTTGATTTACTGGAGTAACTTGTTTCCTTAAGATCATGGCTATGTTGCTATGTACCTCATAGAATTAACATTTAATGAGCTGGTAAGCAGCTGGGTGGGAAACAAGTTCTTGGATAACAAGATCACTGATGCCACTACCATATGAAATAAAATGTTTCCTTCAAATGTGAGAGCATATACTGTATCATGAATGAGGCTAGCTTAAGTCTTTTCAAGGGAAGAACAATAGACTCAACGTAATCTGTTAACTGCAAAAATATGAATGTGTATGCACAGTCTTTTTTCACTGTAATTAAAAAGAATACTCAAAAGCTTGGCCAAGGTACTGACAATGCAAATTGACACAGATGACAAGTGAATTATGTTGGAATTCTTCCCAGTTCTGTGTACAGGGATTTCTGTTTCGTGTGTATAGATTTAGAAAGAAACAATGTCAGTCTAATGGTCTTTAAAATACTTCTTAGAAAATAACACTCCAGTTCTTTCATTAGCATTTCCCCTGAGACTAGGAAAAAAACTAAGAAAAGCTCCAAACACAAGCAGCTGTGTCCTTAAACCATGAACAGCATCAGGCAGAGTGAAAACAAAATGTTGGTCTACACACTTCAGGAAAGCAAAGGATAGCTTAACTACTCAGAAATGACTTATACTGAACAATTTACCCCACAGATATATTTAAACTGATATCGTATTTTGAAGAGAAATACAAGATTAATTATTCTACACATCTCTCCTGTGGTTTATTTGTCTGTTCTCAATATTTTTTTCTGTAAAATTTACCTAAAATGTGAGAAAATTATAATTATTTTCTAGAAATTTTCTGGATGTCGTAACCAAAGAAACTCCTAATATGGGATTTCACACTTCTGGAAGTAGTTGACTTGAAATGAAAACTGTTATACACAGATATCCTGGAGAAGATATAAATTTGAATAAAACATGAAAATTTCAATTCCCTGTTTTTTAAACAAATATTTAATTTGATATTTTGTCCTGAAGCACTGCAATGATTATCCCACAACTTCAATATTAGTCAAAATGTGTCTCTAGGACCGTATTTTAACCTAATTTTTAAGTATTGGTAGCACAAGACAATAATTGGTAATATACAGATGTAAACCAGTATCTTAGTATTACCTAGTTAAATAAAGGTCTGTTGCTTCTTCAAATAACAGAGTACAGAAACTTCAAGTATTTTAATATTACCCTGTTTAAAATTGAAGTACCTGCAATAATCATTTGACCTACAGGATTTTATAGCCAGTAAGTGAGTTTGTTCATATGAGTGTATGCCTCTGGACATGTGTGTGTACAAATTTCTTTTCACTGTCCATCAAAATAATTATATTAACGTAAAGACCTCAATAGCTGTGAAAGTTATTCAAAGTTATTTCTAGCTGGGAGTGCAAAACAGTTCTGAGTCTCACTTGAATATGCTTTATTTCCAGTATTCTATATTGTGACTAAGTGCTCTCTGATTTTCTCATTCATACTTAATTAATAAATTGAGATACAGACCCATTTGATTGATGCCAACATATTTAATGCACAGTGCGAAATCAGGAAACACCTCGATATAAGCTGATTGCATATTTTTATCTAAATACTAAAATAAGAAAAATCATGCACAAATCTATCTAGAACTGTATCTTTTAGTTTGCATATAAAATGAGTTTGAAGTGTATTATTTCTAGAATGGAGGTTGACATTTAGAAAAATATAATCCATTAAATAGTACAATAAACTATTCAAGCCAAGAAAATGTGTCAATTATAATTAATCTGGAACAGAAGAAAGCTGATTAACCAAAATTATTCAGATTGAAACTGAACAAAATCTAAGGAGAAAAATATAAATTTACATAAGTATACGGAACACAGAAATTATAAAAGAAGTATACAGATCTCTGATTAGAAGGTTAAAGAAAATTGAAAAATAAGATAGTTATCACACATGAAATCATATCATATCACAAATATAAAATGTCCTTCATCAATTAAATCAGTGTAACATCAGAATACAATTGGAAGATAGCAGAACAGATTTCACCAAGTGTAATTTATAAAGGGTCCAGTTAGATTAGAGGCACTATGAAAAACTATGCTGCTTGTGGCATTGATTTATGCTAATAAAATTCTCCTTAGACTTCCAGACTGTTCAATATTTTGCCTTGAGTATAACTGTATAACATCTATTTGAACGTCCAGCTCTTGCAGAAAACACAGCTGGTAAAAACAAAAGATATGTTGGGGTGCAGTATTTTGATAACAAAAAAATATTTTTTATTACAAATTTTGTGTAATTTTACTATGGGTAAACCACTAAGTTGACTTGATTTGGTTTGAACTGATCTTCCCCAGAGATTTTAAACATTAGAGACTTTAAAGCCCTGTAAATAGCTGAAGCAGTAAAGCCAGAGCCTCGCTGATTCTTTTCTGACTCGATCTTTGAAAAAGTTAAACCTTTGATACAGCTGAAAGAAAAGGCTAGGAAAGCCTTTACCATTATACCATTTTTTTCACTGCTATCTAGAGACAAAGAGAAAAAGTAAGACCAAATCTAACTTGAGCTTCTTTTTCTTCGTTACTTCCTTTTAAACAAACAAACAAATTATTAGCTTTGATGAGCTATGCTAATTTCTGTCAACACTCCCCTCCCCTCGCCTGATTTCTGCCTGAATCGCAGATCCAGAAGGAGGCCAGGTATCTTTCATTAACACCGTAACCAAGTGTATAATATCTCTTTGTGCCTTTTTCACACACACTCGCACATTAATAATGAAAGAGAACGTTTGAGTGTTGAAGATGCTGACATGGGTAGAAATTACTGCTACTGAGTTGAAATTAGCAATGCTGTGACAATTTGTGCCTCCTGAAAATGTCTATCAATGTGTTGTCCAATTTGATTGACTGTAGTTTTATTGAGCTATATTGTCAATATCCTTGATCTTAGTAATACACCGGTGGATATAGGATCTTTAAAAATGGTAATAAGTATTAAATTTGCTCTGTAATAATAGCTCTGTAAAAGTAGATTCTTCTGAAACACTTCCAGCTGAGCACTGCACCACAGGATACATTTTTGGGCTAGGGACAAGTTAATTGAAAATTATCTATAAATTTATTATATGGCTAATTTTCACCATCTACATTAGGGATAACCCTTCATTTTAAGCCAGTAGATATAAACAGGAAGCCCAAACAGGATAAGGATTGACCATAATAAAAAATAAATGAGATGGATCAAATGCTTCTTCTGCCACTTTGTAACTGAGGAAGAACATAAAATGAAAATAAAACCAGCAGGTCATATGATGCAAGACAGTGTATTCACTGCCACTGAGATCAGTCGATGCATAAAAATCATTCTGATTCACTGAATTCTTCATAAGCAACATATTTTTTAAATATCACAGACAAATGCCACTAATTCAAAAAGATGATCTTTCTACTGAAACAAATGATGGAGATGTTCTAGAAGTAGCAGCAGTTCCTAGAAGCTATACTAACTGCTGCTGCTATTATCAACAGACAGACAGGAGAGAGAGAGAGGCTTTTGGTCCACAACTCTTTACATATTCATATGCAATTGTTTAGCAGAATTGTTTAGCGGTCTCAACACCGTTATTAAGGAAAGACCTCATGCTCACAGAAAGGTACAACTTCAGTTTCTATGAGGTTGAAAGCAAGCAAGAAGCTGAAGTACACTGCAACGTGTTTCTGCCTCTGTATCACTGCATCTTTGCCCAGTGCCTCTTGAGAACACCTTAACAGAAGATGCCTTTCCTTCTGTAAACACAGGACCATCAGTAAAAACAACTAGATGAAAAACAAAGAAAATGAGACAGGGTGAAAGAAAATGCAGATCCTTCTAATAGACTTCTTCCTGAAAGTCCACCAAGCAGTTCAGAGTAATAGCAGATTAGTTAGAAATTCAAAGCACTAGTAGACATGAGGGACATCTTGTGCAAACCAGTTTACTAGCAAGAAACTGTGTTATTTATTAAGGAAGCTAGGAGAGTTGTCCCTTATGACTAAGAAAGAAGGGTCTGCAGCAAATAGAAGACATTTGAACACAAGTGTCACACAAATCATTGTGAACTACAGCGGTCTATCTGCAATGTGACATAAATCACTAGAAATCTTAGAGTCTGATGAATCAGTTTGTTCTGGATTATGGGATAAATGAGGTGAAGAGAGGCTCAATAAAAAGACCAGAAACCAATGCAAAGAGCCAAGTTTAGAGGGTCACCTGGATGCATAGACAAAAGTCATCAAGAATAGCTTGGAAGTTCCTAACATCAGCAGAAGACAGAAGGAAAGATTAATTATTCAGAGGACAAACTCACCTGAATGCATGTACCTGCAGTACGGGGCTGGTGTTAAAGGCTGTGTTGATTGGGATGTGAGAAACAAAAGAAGTTTTTTGAAGTTGCAGTAGGGTAGAACTTAAAAATTGCCACACGTTTATTCGACAAAAAGCCAGGGTATGAGTTAAAATGACCACACCCAAATGACTTTCCTGGCAGATTCTGAATTTGGCTTTAAGAAGGAAGAGTCTTGAATTTGCTTATATTTTTGATTAGTAGTGAGCCTTGCACATGAAGAACTTCCTTTATAAAGTCTTACGTCTGAGCTACAGAATTGCTTAGAATTAACTAATTTTCTGAATGATAAATACATGTAGTATTTTGATAAAAGACAAAGAATTTGATGGTGCTGACCTGAATTCTCTTGTTCTGAATTACTTAAATTACGAAAGGTAAAGCCAGTTAATGGCAGCTATAATGTTTCTGTTGTCAAGAATGTAAGTGTCCTGACTTCTCAATCTTTTTTTCTGGAACCCAGGCCCCTATAGCCATAAGTAATGAGCACTTACATCTCATATAGGGGAAAATATACTGCATCTGGTTCTAGTTCCTTTGGCTGGAACTAGGAGATTCTCAGAAATTAATATCTGCTACACCACAAAAAGAACATGATTACACAGGATCAGTCTTCACTTTCCATTTGTGTAGCTATTAAGAAGGTGAATTTATTGACCCATAAGAAACCTTATCCTTCTGAGCTCTGTGTAAAGGGTAGAGAGTGAGTCTGTAGCTGTGTAATTAACTTACAATTATGTAAGCAATAAAGGCGTAATTTAAGGTTATTAATATGTTAAAATTTGTAAGGAATTTTCTGGCATTTAATTAACATTTGCCAAGACAGTCTACAAAAAATTAAATATCAATTAATAAAAATGCTGACATTTAGTTAGATACTTTATTAGTTGTCACAATTATTAACTCGATATTGCCAGCTTTTTAAAATCCAATTAAGAACCTAAATATTCATTACGATTTTTATGTGTGGAAAATCTAATTATATTTGTTGCCTATAATTTTAACTAGATTACACATCATCTTTTCTATTAAAGATCACCCATCATCTTTCCTATTAAGTCTCAATAAATGCTCTTTTAACTGTCAATTGATACTTAATTGACATCACTGCCATAAAATCACAGACTTTTCTTTCCCTTCATAAATAGGTGAACTATTGGATGTATTGTTTCCTCTCACTACGTACGAACATCACATCTTGCTGACTATGCTCTGTTTGAGGCCTCTTCTTTGCTGGCATCTCTTCGTGGACCTTCTTCCTAAATGATTTGAGGGACAAAGTGCCTGAGTGCAGGTGAACACCAATGATGTGAAGAGCCAAAACTGGTGAATCTCACTAAACCGGAGAGGCACCGCTGCTTTTCATAAATATCTGCAGAAGGTCTGGACCAGAATTGCTTTTCACAGAGGAATGAAACAAAACTCTCTTATAAAATTATACAAAATTTGCTAGTCGTTTATTTGATTATTTATCTCACTTAGTTGTTCCTGCACCTTATTTTCCTATTTGCCATTATCTCTCCCTTTTGGTCACCCCTTGGCCTGCTGCTTGCCCTGGTGTCATTTCTGGTCAAGTTTTTCTTTTCACCGTTAGCTTCAGGTGGCTGAATTCAGAAGTTCCTCTGGAAGAAGCTGACTTTATCTAGAGACAGTAAAACACTCTGGCCCACCCAAGTGTCTTTGGAGGCATAGTACAGTTAAAATACTAGCACAGTTCTATCAAAATTAACTAACTATTTTTGTCTCATTCATCCTCTAACTGTACAGACAAAAGGGTATCCATCAGTTTTCCTATCCATTCACAACATGCGGTGACCCTAGCTTTGGAACAGGTAATTCAGTTAATTCAGATAATTCATCAAAACATATTTGATGGCAGTGGCATGAATTTGTGGTCTTTATGGCCTTGACAGGTTTTAGCTATGTATGTCTACCTGCTGCCAAAAAAATGATATGATGTCTTTCTGCTGTCACTAGGAAGTGATGTGGTCCTTTAACACAGCAACCTTGGAAGGAGATATAGTTCGGAAGCTACTGTACTCAATCACTTCCTGGCTACTAGATGTACCAATTACATATATAAGAACCAATTACAAAAGTTGTTTCAGCTGATGCGAGAAACTTGATGACATAGTGACATTTGTTTTCTCTATCTTCCAAAATGTGCTAACAGGGTAAGAAGTGGAAAAAAAGTTATTTTAAAGTAGGTTCTTTCTTTCCTCTTGAAATTTAGTCATCAGGTGAAGAGACAATGAAGAGGGAAAAGAAACTGATTCATTGCTCTTCTATTTGTTTCCTTCTGTGACATGTTGTATGACCACTGATGCAAGACGTTGAGTTTTATGGCAGGAATGACTGTACCTCGTAGTGTGCATAAGGATTACTTATGCTTTTTCCTTTACGCTAGGTACATTCTCCTACAATTCACTTTTAATGAGATAGGAAAGCCAGAACATAATACCTATGTGTTTCATGTGTGGAGAATTCTTGGGATGAAAGTCATTTCCTAACATGGTTTGCCACCATTCTTTAGATACGGCCACAAGAGTAGCTGCTATCACGTTAACATACATATAAATAAAAAGGGGGAAGCAAGTAATTTTAAGACATTGTGGTGTTTCAGCGTAAGTCAAGTCAAGATATTTGGAAGTGACCTAGTCACAAGTACCAGTCTTTATCTCTGATCTTAATCTACTTTCATTTCTGACTTCCTATATCTGTCTAGAATATTAGCCCCTGAGACTGACAAATGTTTGATATCTATGCCATTATAAATTAATCTGTAGTTAAAGCCTGATGAATTCCTAAATTTCCAATAGCTAATTTTACTGGATTAGTAGCTCAATTATTTCTTTGGTAATAACATTCTGTTAAGAGCTAACCTAACCTTAGCACAAGGCCCAGCAACACATACTCAGCAGCCTCTTGCTTAGATGCTTAAATAGTACAGCCATACTGCCACTGTCCTAGCACTATTGTGTGTCCCAAAGATGCAGCCTACAAACTATCATCTTCCTAAAGTTGAAAGAACTTTGGGCATCAGTCATTTATTAAGAATACTATGAATCATGTAACAGACAGTAACAGTCATTATAAAAAAACTAAGATAGAAACAGGTTAGAAAGTGCTAAAATCTTGTTTTCCTCTGGCAATTTCCCTAATCAAGTATTTAACCTACAGAAAAGAGGCAAAAAAACCCCACGAACTTATCTAAAGCAAGAAAATATAACAATATGCCAAGCAAAGCCCTTCAGATAATTCCAGGAGTAATATCCAAGGATAATATCCGTGTTCTCTTTTAGAAAAATAATTTAGAAGCTGAACAGAAAAGTATTAAAGAACTACTTATGTTAGACCTATATCTACCCACCACTCACAACCTCTGATTATTAGAGGCTGGTATATGTCATGAGGCTTTCCAATACATGATTTTTTTGTTAGAAAAGGAAGAATTAATGTCATGCATAAATAAGGAAATAAAGAATCAAGTGATAAAGTCTATAACTACCTCTAAAATAAATAAGCAAGAAAAAAGAAATCAGGTTTACTACACTTTGCTGCTGACTATGTATCCAACCAATGAAAGTAAAGCGCTCACCTTTATTAGACGTAGATTTCCTGGGAGCTTTTCTGTTGCATAAAGATAAAAGCCATAACTGTTATCTTTAGTTTGGGTCAATCAGTCAGTCAGCGGTTTCACATATCTGCTGCACACAGAAACTGAAACCTCATTTTTCACTTGACCAGTTTAGTTTTCATTGTAGGCAGGAGGAAGAGGTAGAGGACTGCTCTTTAAATAGATATTCATTTTATTCTTTATAATTTTATCAGCCTGAAAGAGCCTCTGGCAGCTGCCCTCACCAGCAGAAAAAGGCTTAGTGCTCAGCGGGCTGGACATTCACAAGCTGCAAACGAACAGCTGCCCTACTTCTTGATTTAAAAGCTGTATATTAATAATGCACTGATCGATATAGATTTGCAAATTGTTGTGATCATTTTACAGATCATCACCAGTTGCCGCTGCGGCACCTCTGAAAGCATTTCAGCCTTGCAAAACAGAAATTGTCATCATCTGTCATCTCTCACTATATTTCCTGTCATTAATTGTATTACCGAACAAATTCTATGTATGCAGACTTACACAAGTAAGCATTAAAAATGTTAAAGACAGTTAGATTCTCTTTTCTCATCTTCTCATCTTCTCATCTTTTTTTTTTTCAGAACCTAAGCCTAAACTGTTGAAATTATTTGAAGGTCTTTCCCTTATTGTTTCCACTGGGCTTTTTTCTCTGCTTTGTTTTGGTTTTTTGTTTTTTTTTTTTCATTTCTCCTCTCCACTCTCTAGAAGACGTACATCAGCAGCATGTTTAATACATATTCCTTTATATATGAAAACCTACAACAGAGCTTTCTCACTGATGCTCAGTAGAAACTATCACTGTTGTTATGTTCTTGCTTGTTTGGGTGGGGAAAGTGAAGATAGGCAAGATAAAAATGTCCATTGTATAAAATATCCACGTTCTAACAATATTTGTCTGGTGTATATGGTCTGGATTGTGTGTGCAAAGGACTGTCAGAATCATATACACTTAGTACAAAGGAAGCCTGTAATCCCAACTAAAGTCAATAACTATCAATATATTGCTAGAATTACTTGATTTCACCTGTCTAGACCTTGTGATCAATCTGAACACTTATAAATGCTGCCAGGCAGCAATTTTGATTCATTTGCTCTGTCAGCTAGAGTAGATGAATAAATTGTGTGAGACAAGTCACATATATCCTTGCTCGGATGAAATCGTCAAATTTGAACAGGAAAGTAATTTCAAAATTTTTTCACTATTTTTTTTAAAAAGGAATAATTTTAATTAAGAAACAACCATACAAATTTGCAAAGACACGGAATTCATGACAGTTAGCAGATATGAAGGTCTATCACACCCCACACTCACTCTGTGAGTTGTGGTCTCATATACATATAGCCTGGTAGTTCTTTAGGGTATTACCTTCACTCTAGTTGGCTGGCAGGTGTCATGGTGTCCCATAGTTTACAGGAAACCATTTGTTGTCTGCACTTCGGTCCTTTTGAGACCTTGGGCTGAGACTTATGACATCTGAAGTCTCTTAGCAGGAATGCTACGGAAATGATTCTTACTGTCTTGAAAAAAACCCGCACAAACTTGAGGAAAACAACTAACAGTCTCATTATCCATTCAAACTTATTTCTTTATTTCTCATTCACATGTTCAAAGACTACCAACTACCATCCAAATCACTAAATTTTACCAAAAATATTTTAATAATCCCAGCACTTTCAGTAAGAGAGAAGTGTAAAAGACAGCATTGCTCTGTTAAAGTACAACGATGATGAATGTCTGTCACAATGTAAAGACGGAACAGAGTTTGACACAAAGTGTTCACAAGAAATTCAGTAACTGCCCACCTGTGAACCTCACCTCAGTGCCTGGGAAGATCATGGAACAGATCCTCCTGGAAGCAATGCTAAAGGACAGTGACATGACTCAAGACAGCAAGCATGGCTTCACCAGGGGCAAGTCCTGCCTCACCAATGTAGTGGTTGTCTGTGATGGAGTGCAGTGAACACAAGAGAAGCAATGGAATAAATCTATCCAGATTTCTGCAAAGCCTTTGACAGGGTCCCCCACAACATCCTTCTCTCTAAATTGAATAGATACGGATTTGATAGGTGGACTGTTCGATGGATAAGGAACTGGTTGGAGGGTCGCATTCAGAGAGTAGTGGTCATTGGCTTGATGTCCAGATGGAGATCTGCTACAAGTGGTGTCCGTCAGAGATCCATATTGATTAATATTTTCATTGATGACATGGACAGCGAGATCGAGTGTAGCCTCAGCAAGTTTGCAGAGGACACTAAGCTGGGTGGTGCAGTTGCCACACTGAAAGGCCAGGATGTCATCCAGAGGGACCTGGACAAGTTGGAAAAGTGGGCCTGTGTGAACCTCACGAGGTTCAACAAGGCCAAATGGAAGTTCCTGCATGTGAGTCAGGGCAATCCACAGTTTCCATACAGGATGGGGGATGATATATGATCGAGATCAGCCCTGTAGAGAAGGACTTGGGGTTACTGGTTGATGAGAAGCTTGACATAAGACAGCAATGTGAGCTTGCATCTCAGAAGGCCAGTTGTATCCTGGGCTGCATCAAAAGAAGCGTGGTCAGCAGGTCAAGGGAGGTGTTTCTCCCCTCTGCTCTGCTTTCAGGAGACTCCATCTGGAGTACTGTGCCCAGTTCAGGAATCCCCGACATACAAAGGATATAGAACTGTTGTAATGAGTCCAGAGGAGGTTACAAAGATGATCAGAGGGCTAAAGCACCTCCCATATGTAGAAAGACTGAGAGAATTGGGGTTGTTCAGCCTGGAGAAGAGAAGTCTCCAAGAAGACATTTTAACGGTCTTGCAGTACCTGAAGGTAGCATACAGGAAAGCTGGAGAGGGGGGTTTTGCAAGAGCATGTAGTGATAGGATGAGGGAGAATGGCTTTGAATTCAAAAGGGGAAGATTAAGTCAGATATAGAAAGAAATTCTTCACTACGAGAGAGGTGAGGCACTGGCACAGGTTGCCCAGGGAAGCTGTGGCTAACCCATCCCTGGAGGTGTTCAAGGCCAGGTTGGATGGGACCTTGAGTAGCCTGGTCTAGCAGGAGGTGTCCCTGCCCATGACAGGGGGGTTGGAATGAAGTGGTCTTTAAGGTCCCTTCCAACCCAAACCATTCTATGATTCTATGGTTTTATGATTCTATAGTGGTTTACACCATAGCATAATCTAAAAGTTATGGCCATGTCCTATTGTGCTGTGCAAACCTGTGCTCATGAAAAGTACAGGTTCTGCTCAAAAGTGTTTGCAGTCTAATTTAGGTCTTCACTTAAATGTTTGTGATTAATTTTATTTCAGTGACATGCTTTGTTGTCTCCTTTAGACTAAAGACTTGTAAATAGGAATATATGATTATTTGCTATGCATAATGAATTATAATAATTCAGTGAAATTGAAAGATATCTAAGAAATCTGAAATGCCCCTGCTTCTCCTTGGGCATAAAATATTGAAAAGAAATATTTTTCATCCCTATTTTGTTCAGAAAAGAAAATTCAAATGTTTCCAAGAGAGTTAGATGTCACAGGAAATAATTAAAGTGAAAAATAGCATGAATCAGAGCCCAGAGAAAATAATGGGAATCTTTTTAGTTCATTCTATAGGCTTTGGATTTTGTTGCAAATAAATCAGTTTAATTTGAGGATATTTATAGAAAAGGGGGGTCCAGGGACAGCAGAGACAGATGCCATACATTTCATTCTATGAGCAGAAAGATTTGGAGGAATGAAGTGAGATAATTTTTTATAATGTTAAATCCCAGACGTGATAGCAGATTAAAATAGCGACTGCCTAAGGGTTGGCTAAAGTATTGACTAAGCTTCATAGCTGTCAACTGCCCTGCAGAAGTGATAATTTTTACATCATAATTCTCAGAAGAAAATTGCAAGCTGTTGGACTGCCTTCTAGGATTGCACAACACATGCAGCCTGATACAACAAGTGAACTCAGAGCACCATACATGCTGATGTAAAACCCCTCCAAAGAAATAAAAAATGTCTGTGTATGTATATATGTACAGACTTCTGCATGGTTATTTAATAGTATCATGTGAAGATACAGATCTTTCTAAATAATATCTAAGGACATGAGCAATGCATTCTAATGCTAATAAAGCAGTATATTGTTTAATTCTCAGAAAGAAATGTTTCAGTGGAAATGCTTTTCAGAGGAAATTTATTGCGTTTGACCACAGCTGTAAATTTTGTCCTGCAATACTATAAATTTCCTTTAAATGTTTAATGGTTTACAACTGTAATTATTCTCGTGTGCCAACATTAAACTTTTAAAAGTTTAATTTGGAGACTATTTGGAGAAACTCATCTTTTTTACAGCCTCATAAATAGTTCTTCGATGAAATGAACAGAGGATCAGTGTCTGCCAGAGGTGAATACAAATTAAACTAAGTAGTATCTCACTTGCAAAAAGGGAGCAAATGCTTTGCTATCTCAAGTGATCAGCTAATACTAAGTGTAACAATGGTGAAAAGTGATACATTGCTGGATGGTTAAGCATGGTACACTCAAGCTTCATCACCTCTTACTGAGAAGGTTTTCAGATAAAGCGTGAAAAATGATGTAGAAAAGAAAAACAGGCAATATGCTGAAACCTGAGAACCCACATCACAGAATTAACAACGAACGCCAGGACAGCAGCTACAGTCTGGACATGGCATGTGGTTTTTGGCTAGCTGTCTTAAATTATGTTTAAGAAAAAACATACACTGAAAAATACAGTACATGGTATGAAACTCTATACGATCCGATGTTGTACCCTATTTCATGAAAAGGTGAGGAGGATATAACAGTTAACAAATACTAAGACCAAGAAGGTGGAGAAATGCAAAAGCAAGTGTAATTAGAACCTGTTCTCTCCCTTCAGTAAAATTTCTTTAGGATGTCTGCCTGATCCTATTTCTCCTCATCAGGCCCTATCTTAAATCTTAACCACAATCTTATGAAGAGCATAGGTACTTGGAAGAACCAGCCCAGAATTCAGAGAGTGGCCAAGAAGACATCCACCATCTCTCCTCAATGTTACTTCTGAGAAATTTGAACTTACCTCCAGACATGCAACACTGTGAGTGAAACTCGCACAATTTACCAAGCAGAAATTGCTATTTTTAAGGAAATCCAGAGAATTTTATACTGGTTTGACAGTTTGGATAGATTATTCTGGTTGCATATGTATATACACACACGTGTTTACATAATCCCAAATGGCCCTGTCATGTTATGTTGAACATGGTAATTATTTCTCAAAAAGGACTCATCACCTAAAAAATACTCAAGTAATATTAAAAGATCTGTAGTGACTGAAAGTATATTCTCCAGAGGGTAGACAGGGCTGTCCGTGGGTGTCGTTTTCTGATCTTGTCTTTGAAAAATGGGGCACAGCACAGAAACAGAAAAACTTCTAGGCTTAGGCATCTTATCTTGCATTTGATAATGGTTAGTGACTATATTAGCACAGGTAATATATTTAATTACCCAAACCTCTCTTTTACACATTTTTACCTGTGGATGTTATGCATAAATGATCTGTTATAAATGCTCTAGTAAAAGTATTCTCTGCAGGCTGTTAGAAGTTAGAGATCAGATGGATTTAAGAGCAGATGAAGTAGGTATCTGCCTGAGATGAAGTAGGTATCTCAATTTGAGTCAAAATATCTGAATCATCTGATGATTTTATCTTATAGCTTCATTTACTCATAATATTTACAAGAAAAAAAAGAGTAAGAAAAAGTTAAACAAGTCTACTAACAACATACTTTCTTATGCCTTGTCAGGGTGAATACAAGAGTTAAAAAGGGACACCTACAATTGAGAAGTAAGAATGTACTCTCTTTAACCACCATTCCCATTATGCTGTACAGGTCACAGTACTTCAGAAGCAACTCTAAAATCGTAAGTTGAAACTATTAGGTTATAAATTCTACTGTGATTTATAGGGTTTTGTGTGGGGGAAAAAAAAAAACAACAGGAGAGAAAACACACTTCACTGAAAGACACTCTGAGCACATACAAATCTCCAATTACTTCATAATCACATTGAACATTTAAGTCAGTTCCAGCTGTCAGCTATGGAAACAAAATGAAACTAACAGTAAATTTTGTTCAGTGTGAAGGCTGATGTGGTTCCCTGGGGGATTTAGCAGGCTGTGGAAGTGAGATGCAAACAGTGACACGGCAGTGATTCAAAAAAAGACTGAGGACCACAACATTTGCAAGTGAATATTTCCTTTTAAGGTGTCACCTTGACACATTGATAGTGCCTTTTTGTGTTAATTTTAAGCAGGTGAAGAGAGTAGAAAGAAAAAATGAGAGAGAGAGGGAAAAAGACAAAGTGCTTAGATTAAAGGCAATCTCTGTATGTGCAAAGTATTTTGAATTAAGGTATTATTTATTATTTATCATAGGAATGAGCAGCAGTGAAAGAGACTCAAATAAGAAAGCATATACAGCATATACTTGTTTATTCCCTAAACAAAACTAATGAAATAAAAAACTCCATAATTCTCATTAATCTTAACCCTCTAGTTAAGCAAAACAGGAGCCACTCTGAGCTGCCACTTATCCCTCTGTAAACCGCCTATTATTTGCAGAGTTCCTCCTCTTTATTTAGTATTTCATTAATAAAGACCACCTGAGGGTATTTCTCCAATTTAATCCCCGTTATATCCTGGGTCAGAGCCTTTTGTGCATATCTCTTGGCAAGAGCAAGTGTATGCTCAACAAAATGAATGAGCAAAGAGGGAAGAAATGGGAAAACTGTCTTTACATGATTGTTTGCTTTCTTTCTTCGCATAGCTTAAAGCTCTCATTCACAGAGTATTTAGTGTAAAAAGCAGTTTAATAATGAAAACCAAACAAAAATTAACTACACCTTTTGAGTAGGAGAACAGAGAATCTGCCCTATTTTATGTAAGTTGATTGTGTGTGCATGTTCAGTCTGTATAGAATGGACTTTTACCCCAGAATATGGGGTTTTTAAACCCTAATAAATATTAATAAACCTTGCTACTGTGTGATAACAATGCTCACAGCCTAGCAATGTATGTGATTAAATTAAAATTTGCTCTTAAAACACAGAAAGACAAGAAGTCTCAGCAGTTAACTATTAGGAGCCACTAAATCTAACCATCCATCTCCAAAGTAGAGCAAAACCAAATAAACAAAAAAATCTTACACCCAGTGTGTTGGGTTCCTGCCATGCTAGAATAAACTCAAAAACATTGCAGTGCAACATTATAAATGAAAATGGGGAAATTCCATCCTCAAAGCTGCTGAGTACTAAGAAATGGGCTTCAAAAGTCGAGAAGTCTATACACAAGAATGCATGCTTAGGCAGAAAAGCAGAAGTCTCAGGAGACCTGCTTAGCATTACAGAGGTCCAGATAAAACAGGGAGCATATAGGAGAAGAAGTAGCAAGGTGATACAAGGGAAGACTTTAGAATCATTGTGCAGGCTGGCAGAGATGATATGAGGAAAGCTAAAGCTCAAAGGGAGCTGAGATTGGTGGATAGGCCAAGCGCAACAAGAAGTGTTTTTTATCTCTGCGTTGGTAGTAAAAGAAAAAATAAATTGTGGGACCATTGCCAAATATGGCAGGTGACTCAATGACAGAAGACAGACCAAGCTGAGACGATTCATGCCTTCTGTGCTTCAGATTTCACCAAGCAAGGTTTCCTCTGGCTCTGTACTTAGGAACTCAGTTCAAGGGAGAGAGCAGTTAGCAATGGATATGTGTTGAATCAGGTAAGGCTTGCATGAATATGATGCATACAACTCAATAGAAGTATATAGTCTGCATTGAAGAGTGCCAAGCAAGCTGGGAGATGCATTTGCAAAGCCACTAACAGCTTTGAAGAACAGCGAAAGTCTGTGACAACAGAGGGGAAGGAAGTGTTGCTCCAGTAATCAAAAAGAGATGAAAGGGCGATGCTGTTCAGCTTCATGTCATAGTAGCAAAATCATTGAGTGAAACTTCTTAGAGCACATATGTTGGCAGCTGAGGAAGAAGAAGGTGATGGCAAATAGTGGTCATTGACTTACTCGGAGTAAAAAAATATGTCACCAATCTTGCTGATTTCTGTGATAAAATGACTGAACATGTGGGCAAATGGAGAACACGGGATATAATTTACGTTGACTTCAGCAAGTTTTGCAGTACTCTCTCACTATGTCCTTGTATCCAAGCTGGACATCAGGCTCTGTATGGATGCTCCCTGGGAGGAGTATATCTCTGGTTGTGTTGTTGGTCTCAGAAGTACTGGTCACTTGGTCATATCTGTCTGGAGACATGACCAGTGCCGCATGGGCTCCCACACTGTCTGCCCCTCAACCTGTCTTGTTTAACATATCTGTCCATGATGTTGGAAGGTGAACACATGCACCCTATCACATCTGCAGGTGTTGCCAAATTGGGGGGCACCAGCTGACAGGAAAAAGAGAAGAGCAGTTTTCCAGAAGGACATGGACCCGTGAGAGGAAAAGACAGTGACCCCATGCACTTGAAGCAGGAGAAAAAGGCAGCTTTGCCTTGGAAGGGGTGAGAGCAGGGACAGCTGGTGAGACCACAGGTAGCTCTGGGCAGAAGGCCATGGATCCTGGTGGGTAACAAGATGAGCAGGACCAGAGGGGTTGGGGATAAGGTAAGGAAAGTGTTTTTCCCTGTGAGGATGGCCAGGTAGTGGTGACAGGCCCAGAAAAATGGTGCCACCTCCCTCCTTGGAAGATTTCCAGCCGCCATGGGATAAGGCCCTCATGGCTGAGCCTGCGCTGGGGTGGGGGTTGGAGTGGAGAATTCCCCGCTGGTCTGAATTATCTTGTGCTGCTGTAATCTTCATTGGAAAAAAATATAATGACAGTGAAAAATTTAAAATTTATTTATATAATTATAGAAAAATTAAAGTTGTCTATTTATATTAAAACGAAAGCCTACTTTTAATTGACTAATCTTCATGAAGTTAAGGGAATTTAAACACATGCATTCAATCTTTGCTAAACTGAAACACCAATGTCTGGGAAGAAAAAGGACCAAGGAACTTCCAGTATGCAATTTATCCCTCAGTGTTTAAAATCTCACTAACCCTTTTTTCCAAACCAAAATTTTTCTCATAAAATTTTTCTTCTCTCTTTGTACCTCCTTTCTTCTCTCCTTTGACTTCATTTAACACATACTTATCTTTACTTCTCAAACTTGATCACCAGAGGATGATCTTTTAAAAAGGCTTTTTAAAGCCTTTTTTCTATTACCTGCATTCTAGAAAGCTTCTTAGTGTGCCTGCTTATCTTTTTATCACTCCTTTTATTGCTTCTGAATACTTGAATTTCCCTGCTTTCTAAGATGATCATTTATTTCTGACTCCTACTATTATGATTATTTCATGTTTCACTTATTCTACAGATTTGGTAAGTTTGTGTAAAAATGCCTGTGTAATATAGAGGCACATTTTATAGTATCACTTCTTACATTTAAAAAAAAAAAAAAAAAAAAAGTCTTAAATAAATTGTAGATTATACACCCATTTATTTCTCAGACATAGCTTCTGTGTGATTTGATATTACCAGAAGGTGCTGTAAAGGGAACCTACTTATAAATGAATAATGTCTTAAAAAAAAAGAATGTAAAAAAGGTACTGTTTTAGACCACAAACAATGCACATAGTACATTGTTTAGGCAATCCACAATAGTGTAGTGATTGGGACTGGATTTTTAAAAGTGGTTTTCCATCATCCTCCTTTCATTTTCCTACAACAATCACACTGAAACAAAAAATAAAAGCAGAAGCATCTGCCCATAAACTACACTGCCTGCCTAAGCAATACCCTGTTGTACGCTGCATGGAAGTCTGTCTATAGTGAAGGTATGAGTAAATATACATTGTCACACTATTCTGAAGACACAGAGAACAATGCCTATACGTGTATTTGCACTTTGGAAAAGTAACTAACTGTTGGTTATAGCTATCAGTCTTGTAAACACACAAGTGATAACAGAAAAGGGACATTGACTGATGTCTTCTAGCAGTGCGTGCTATGTTTAAGAGAGGGTGAAAGTAAGGTAAAAAATATTCTGAATTATAGATTTACCATCATGTGACTATGATTTGCATTAATTAATGGACCAAAACATTTGCCGATTTCCTTTCCTAGAAAGGATCAAGATTTTCTTATGTATTTCTTTATTTTGTTCATTTTCAGTTAGTTTAAAACAGCTATGGTTTGAAACACCTTGAGGTATTAGTTGACAATTCACTGTATATATTATCAGTGAGTCAGAACCAGCAGTTTGAAGTGATTTTTTCAATTTAATGACTTATAAACCTACATTTATTGTTCTTGGGAGGAGTCAAAACATAAATTCAGCCACATGGTCACATTGCTGAATATCTGATTTTTTGGCATTGGGAGTGCCATGTAGAGAACCAGTACCAAGAAAAATAGAATATGAATGCATCTAGGCAAAGATGTCATAGTTCTTGAAACAACTTTTAATTAATACTTTCAATTTTCTACCAAGAAATAAAACATGCCTTTTGGAAAATAGAAACTGTTATTTAAAATGTCTTTAAAGACTTTTTGCTGAAAAAATATCTTTTTCTAATTAACTATAACTGCTAATGTAAATTTCATTTCCTAATGACTTCACTTAAGAAAAAAATTAAGAGGAAAAAGATATTTTCTTTTTAGAAAAAAAATTTTGAAACCTTTTAATAATATGTAAAGACAAACTATACAATTCCATAAGGCTTGTAAATTCCTGAGGGGCTTACACTTTAGAGAAAAGTCTGCTAAGTCATTCCATGGTCACCGTGGTCTTCAACAAAGACAAAAAGAGAGAGGGAAGCGTCCTTCCCCCATTTGGAAGTCATATTACATGTTACTGAAGAATCAAGTTTCCATTGTCACATAGACAATATATTGTAATGAGAGCTGATACAGTTTTGTTAGTGATAAAACAGGCACCTCTGTTTCCATCAAGGTGGTGATTTTGCACTGCAGCCTGTGGCTGCATTTCCAAACCATAAGTGACCTTCAAGGCACTCCATATTTCTTTCAGGCTGTTTTGAGTAGATCTGCTTACCACAATTAAGTTTTAAATATCTACAATTTAGTGGAAAGTTGTCTTATAGTTGTCAAAGTGAGTTCTTTCAAGAAACCGTGTCATTATTTTTTATGAAAATACATCCTCAACAGGCAGTGATAATTGCCATGCTTATCTTTATATTTTTTTTTTTATCTTCTCAAGTTAAAAAAAGAAGCTGTGACCTTTCCAACATATTTAAGGGATATGAAACCCCCTAATTTCAGTGCTACAACACATAAGGAAATAGTCATATGCAAGAGGTGTGGGGAAACCATGTTCTTTAATATGCATGCTGTTGTGCATGGAAAATATGTTGGCAGATGACTGAAGTTACTGTATCAGCCGGGATGCACACAGCACAGGAGCTCTTCTACCCACTACTGCTGTCAAAATGCTTCACAACAGTGCAGTTCTTCACTTTCTGGAGCTATATTCCCAAAGGATGGAGAGAATAGCAGAGACGAGAATACCAAACAGCAGATAGTAACAGTACTGCATTTAGAAAGGTATTTTAGTCCCATAGTAAGATGAAGCCAGGGGAGTTTCAGTGGCTTACAGATGTGAAAATAGGAAATTAGATTGTTCATTTTTAAGAGAAAACTGCATATTTACTGCTTTCTCACAGAACAAACACTGTTACTCATGATCACAGTACAACTATTCATGTTTAGCATCTTTCAAAAAAGATTTAAATAAGTCTGAAATCCACACTCCAGAGTAACAATTGCCATAATTAATAAAATTAAAACTGTTGCATAATTAATAAAATAATCTTGAAAAAAAGACTGTAAATTCACAAACTTGCTGTCATTTGTAAAATAAAGTGAAATTATGTATAACTTAGGGCTTCAAAAATGGCTAATCTTTGATAAAACCAAAATAATGGAGTTGATGTTCAGTACCCTTTGGAAAGATTTAATTCCCTTTTCTTCATGGGCCATCACACCTTCCAACAAATAACAGATTCTGTTATGTCACAGTGATGTTCCCAGTATAACTACATCAGCCTTGTGAGAAACTGCAGTATAGCAGTCACAGGGATTATGGAATATACTAAGAAATAAACCTGTATTTCACAAAAAATTCCATTGTCTGGTGAGTCAGTTTCATTGTCTTCTATGAGACTTTAATGATCATCTTCAAAGCATGTTTCATCCTTGACTGTAACTGTGTCTGCCCTCCTGCTTTTATTCTTTTCCTGTTAGTTTGTTTTTTGGTTTTGTGTATTTTGGGTTTTTTTTTAATATATGTCCTATTTAGTGAAGGATCCAACCGGTCCTTCCTAATCTCAGTTAGCACAATCAGCCATTTGGAATTACAGATGGGAACCTTCCTTTAGATTCTCTCTTTTTTAGTCAAAACAACAAAACTATTGACTTAAATTCTTAGCCCAATGTCAAGACAACTATCAGCAACCAGCTGATAGTCTCATGGGGAGGCTGCCAAGCCTAGGGTTGAATGATACTGTAGCAAGATGACTCACAAATATCAAAAGAGACTCAGAAATACCAAAAGAGACTTTATGTCCCTCAGAATAAGCTGGCTGGATTTTTAAACAGAGCTTTAAATTAGATTTAGAGAGAAAGGGACCAAGTTCTAATCACTAGAGAATCACAGTTGGAGTTTTGTGACTGATGTCTATAAACTAATCAGATGGGACAGACAAGGAAGGAGGTTTGGAGGAGCTGCCCTACATGTGAAAAATTGGATTGATTGCACAGAGCTATTTAGGAAGCAAAGTGTAGGGTGAGTCCTTACAGGTGAAAATTGGAGACCAAGCCAAAGAAGGAGACTTCGTGACTGGTGTCTATTGCAGGCTATTCCATCAAGAAAAGATTGATAAAGAATTCTTTCCTCAGCTGCAGGAAACATCATGCTTTCATCCAGAAAGGAAAAATGAAACACCTGGACATCTGCTGGAAAAGCACAACAGTGAACTGCAAACAGTCCAGGAAACTACCGGAGTGCATTTAGGACAACTTCCTGGTACAGGTGTTTGAGAGTTCAACCAGAGGAGAACTGCTGGACCTGTTGCTCACTAGTGCAGAAACTTAGTAGAGAGATCAAGATTAGGTCTTAGGCTGCAATGATCATGCCCTGATGAAATTCTCAGCCTTGAGTAGTACAGGATGGGTAAAAAGCTAGGTCAGGACCCTACACCTCAGAAAAGCAAACTTAGCTGTTTAGGGAACAAGTGCATGGGATCCATTAGGGAACTGCCCACAGAGATGAAGAAGCAAATGAAAGCAAACAGTTTTCTTAGGGTGCAGAAATCAGTCTCAACACACAAGAAGGTTAGGCAGGAGGACAGCTGGGCTAACTCAAGGTCTTTTAGCCAAATTAAATACAAAATCAAAATGTATAGGCAGTGATGCATATTCTGGGTGAGAGTACAGGTATGTGGCTCAAGAGTACAGGGAGGGGATCAGGAAAGCCAAGGCACAACTGGAGCTGAGCATAGTAAACCAAAGGAAGATGAAAGAAACCGTACCACTCTCTCCCCTTCGTGAACAAAATGGGAGGTCTGACTACAACAGACATGGAAAGGCTGAGGTACTCAACAAAGTTTTTGCCTTGGTCTTCATTGGCAAGTGCTCTAGCCTCACTGCTCAATTCACAGAATCCAAAGGCTGAGACTCAGAGAATGATGTAATGCCCACCACGGGAGAAGATCAGATCCAAGACCATCGGAGAACCTGAATGTGCACAGTTCTGTGACACCTGATAAGACACACCCAAGGTTCCTGAGGGAACTGGCAGATGAAGTCATTAAGCCGATATCCATTGTATTTGAAAATTTGTAGCAGACCAGTGACATTTCCAGTGACTGGAAAAGCAGAAACATGGACCCCATTTTCTGCAAAGGAAAAGCTAAAAAATCTCAGATACTACAGACTGGTCAGTCTCGATCTCTGTGCCCAGCAAGATTGTGGAGCAGATCCGCCTGAAACTATGTGACTGGTGAAAGCCAACATGGCTTCAGTAAGGTCCCTCCCATACAAGGACAGGCTGAGAAAGCTGGGCTTGCTTAGCCTAGCAAAAGCTCCACGGAGACCTTACAGCAGCGTTCCAGTACCTACAGGAGGCCTACAGGAAAGCTGGGGTGGGGGACTCCTCATCAGACAGTGCAGTGATAGGACAAGGGGGATTGGTTTTAATCTGAAAGAGGGGAGATTTAGAATAAATGTCAGAAAGACACTTTTTACTTTGGGGGATGTTAGGTGCAGGAACATGTTGCCCAGAGAAGCTGTGGATGCCCCATCCCTGGAAGCATTCAAGGCTAGGCTGAACGAGGCTTTGAGCAACTTGATCCAATTGAACGTGCCCCTGCCCATGTCGGAGGCTGGAACTAGGTGACCTTTAAGGTCCATTCCAAACCATTCTAGGATTCTATGTTTCTGAACAGGATAAAGAAAGAGAATGACCTTGACTGTGTCACCCCCTGCCTAAATTGCAGAGACTTGTAATGACCCAATCACAGCATACACACTACACTTCCAATACTAAACATAAGTACTTAAATTAATTTTACTTCCAGTTTAATTTCAGTTGTTAAAATATAGTCATTCATTTGAACTAGTTTTGTTTTGTTTTATTTTAACTGTCACCTTTTATCTTGGTCTACTAACCATATTGCATTTCTATTCTGTATCAGATACAGGAAGATAGATCTTTTATAATTAATTTGATGATGTTTCTTCCTTCTTAAACCTATTAAATATGAAGGTGGAGACCAGAGCAACACTGTGAAGGTCATGTTCACTTGTTTTATTTACTAATCAAAGGATGGCTTTATTTACTAATCAAAAAGTCTTGCCTGCATGTATTGTGATTCCATAATTGTCGAATCCTCCACAGCCAGTATTTCTTGTGCAAAATTTGCATTTGAGCATTTTGCTTCAAGAAAAGTTTATCTGAGTACTAACAGGCTGCAGTTAAACAAGAAGTTTTGTGTCCATTTCTGGTATGACTGAGCTAAAAGCAGATAGGCTAAAAGATTCTCCATCTGTGAAAGATAGAGTTTTCCCAGTAGCTATAATGCTGTGTCTCCTGGCTATGAATGTGACAAGGTTATTTAATTTCTAACACTACTTCATCATAACAGTATTCAGGAAGAAAAAAAAAAAATGCAAATAATAAAAAAGACAAACCCACTATCATTTGCAAGTCCTAAAGCAAACAACAACCCAGACAAACACTGACTGATCCTAATGTTTCTTCCAGACTCTAAATCACTAACCTAAAGCAGACAATTTTCATAATATAATTAGAAGATATTCAGACACATTTCTGTTATACTGAAAGGTTATAATGTCAAGATGAAGCTGAATAATTTTAACCGGAAAATAAAGCTAACTAAATATCTACACAACTGAAATCATTGTTCTATTCAACTTTTCTACATAATAAAACTTTTAGGAGTATCTTGGCAAATTGCTTTCACTAAAAAGCTACCAGAGTCCGGTATATTAGAAACCAGAAACATTGCAAAAAAGTTCAACCCCAAATTGCAGCACATAAAACAAGACTATAGTTTTTGTTGTGTTCTCTGTGGCTCAGATTCAGCAAAGTCCAAAATCCTTTGTTTAAATGACTTTGCAAAAAAAATGTTGGTCTGGTTCAGCATAGATTTAGGTGCCTTGCTGAATTGTGTATTACTGCAGCCAGAAAAATTATAGACAAAAAATTCCTTGCCATGGAAAAAGGTTGGCAAATTCTGGCAAGAAGAACCTTTATTCACAGAAGGTAAAAATAATTTGCCTAGTCATTGGGATCTGCATTGCTGCTATTTTAAACCTTCCCTCTGTCCTCTGCAACTTTTCTTTAGAATTAGAGGAATATTGCCAAGCATTACAGTTTGTGAAAAACAGGGCATAAGTTTTGATACATTTTCTTATTTTTTCAGTCTTCAAAAACCTGTTTTTTGTGAGAATGATCGAATTCTAACATCCCATTTCATTTGATGACTTTACTAGTTATATACAATAACATCCTAAAGTGTTTTTCGTCAAGAAAACACTTCAGAAGGAACTTTTAATACAATGCTAAAAAGTTTTTATAAATATTTTCCACTTTCCTCTGTTTATCATTGGTCTTCTGATGACTCAATTTTTTACACAGAGATGGTGTTTTGATGTATTGAGCTAGTATCATGGAGATTTTTACACTGACTGTTCATCACTGTTCTGTTTAATAGATATGGTCTCACTTTTATAATGAATACAAGATTAAATCTAACTTTTAATCTGTTTCCCAAAATTTAGTGCCTCTGGGTGAAACATATTGAGAATGAAACATTAACATAGTTGGCAGTGGGAAAAAAATCAAGGGAACAAAATATTCACTTAAACATTAATGTTTCTGAATTCATGCTTGTTGTCTCTCTTCCTTTTGTCCGCGCTTTCCACAACTCTAGTGTACGTTTCATAGTGTGTTGGAAGACTCCCGTGTATCTAGAGGCAAAAATTACTTTTAACAAAATATTTAATACTAGTGGAGAAACAAATCTATGTATGTGAAGATATTTTAAATCTACTAATTCAACAAAATATTCACAAGGTGAAGATAAACCCACTTGTCCTTCAGTGTAGGAAGGCAACTTCAGGCAAAAGAGCACAGAAAAGCCCTTAAAAATAAAACACGTTCCGTAATTCTTTTAGCTTTTTGTAACAGCAGCCAGCATGGAAAATTTGTCACAAATAAAATGTGATCAAGGCCACAAAGGGATAGTTACAGGCTGTTACTGCCATGTGTTCAATGCAGCGAGATACATTCCCAGCAAGCCAGGTCTTCCAGTAGTGTAAATCAGCCAATCACCATTGATGAATATAGGTACATAAGTGAGTAATTAAAAATAAACTTACTTTGCAAAACACTTTAGTTGGCAAAAATAGCTTAAGCAGGTGACTGCTGAGATACTTATCCCTGTAGGTCAATGATTTGGATGCTTTCCCTTTCTGAAATGAGAGGAGTTACGATGATTTACACAAGCTGAGAACCTCACCTGCAGTGCTTAGTGGGAGGTCCAACTATGTAGTCCAGGATCCAAGGCTTTAAGGAAAAACAATCCCTAGTAAAAATTATTTAAATGTGTAAGGAGTTTAAATATATATTAAAATATTAGTTTTATATCATGATCCTTAAGATCCCTTCCAACCCAAACCATTCTATGACTCTATGATACCAGAGCTTCCATACCTAAAGGGGCTCACTAACAAGGAAAATGCTTACATCTAAGTTTCATTGTCTGAGCATGAAACACACAGATTGTCACCTATTCAAGCTGCCTGAACTTGCTTAAAATATTTTCCTGGCTAAGGCTAATATTAACTGATGTGATTTTGTGGTGATTTTTGGGTAGTGCTTATTCCCAGGATAAAAACCTACAAAAAGACAATGTGTTCTGTGATTTGAATGAAATCTTATGCAAAAGAAGACATAGCTTTTGTGAGGATTTCTTGCCTTTACCTGTGCTTAGATTCTGAAATTCCCATTCCAATATTTTAACCCCATAATTATTTGGGCCTTCTGTTCCTTATCATACTTTAACCTATTTAACTCTTTACATGCTGGCATACATATGCATTCATATATGTGTATGCCTGAGCCTCTGTCTCTGTGTCACTACTCTTACAAAGACAAGAAAGTCCCCCAGAGAGAATAAAGACCAGATCTCAAGGTAAAAGCACAAAGCAGCAATCCACTGTCTTTAAACTACAGACAGTCTGTGGCTAGAAGTGCAGCATATGTGCCTAGCAGGTTGCAATCATTGAGTTCCAGGAAAAAAAAATCTATTAACAGAGCACAGTCAGGTACACAGAAGTAACCAGCAGTATCTTTCTGTCTCACACAGTGTTACTCTCCTGTACAAAACAGATGTGCCTCTTCCTCCTTACTACTGTAGACAATTCAGATACCCTCTGTAAGTGTCCTGGGAAATGTATTATATTAGTCTCAGCAAGTCTATGGATTATTTTTTTTTCACAGATATCTTCAAATACATGTTGAATAAACAGTTCATATACAAAATATGCAATTGTTTCAATTTGCATTCTCTCTTCAGGCAAACAGGAATGGATTCACTTAATTTCTAATATCTTTTTTGAAATAGGATTTGATAACTAGTCTCCTCATTTGTCATTTCCAGCAAGAATTTGCAAAATCTGGGTTACCTTTGTAGCAGCACAATAGCAAGGAACTATATTCAGTTCAAAATGTTGCCTCTGATAGCATTTTTTAATTCAAAATACACATATGCTTGAATGAAAGAGCTGCCTTTTGTGGAGAACCAAATACTACCTATTTTATCTCTTCAGTTCCTTATTAAAGGGGCAAAAGAAAAGGAATATTCTTATAAACATATGAGCAGGCATATGAATATAACTTGCAACTTTTCTTTGGAAAATCCAAGAAACTTTTCTGTAAACTGATGGAATGACAAAATGCCTTGCTCAAGGAGCAATACATCTTCTTAACATATGCTTAGTGTGGATACTTAATAAATAAGATATATCTAGTTATCTTCTAAGCAGTTGTACAGTGCTCTTCACATTGCGGATACAGGCTGAATCAATAGCCTATTACAGTAGCTGTGCTGCTAATAGAGTTTATGCTTCCCACTAAACCCTGTTCATATTCTCATGAAGAAATTCTGAATAAGATGTGTTAACACCAGGAGTGGAATTACAGAAAAAAAAAAAAAAAAAACAAACCCCCAAAAAACAAACAGCCTAGCGTAAGCTGGTAGTACAAGGAACATTATTGTTCTGTACTTTAGCCTTATCTTTGCACATTTGCAAGGACTGAATAATTTAAGTGAAGCCCTATTTTCTGGATTTTTTTGGATTTGTTCTTTACACTGGACCTTTAAAGTTTCACCCTTTACTGGTGGAACTAAGAACACAAAGAGATGCATGACTCAGTTTATGCAAATCACTGAATAGAAAGTGCATGCAGAGAATATTATTGTGGAAGAATTCAAATTTTCAAGGGAAAACAGGGGAATTTCTATTATACTCAAGCAAATTTGTCCAAATGAAACATTGCCTAAGTAATGTTTGAATAGTGTATAAATTAAAGTATGAAAGCATCTAGTCACTCATTTTAATTGCTAAAGTGCCTCAAGGGGGTTACATTAGATGAAGAAGGACCCTTGGAAGGCTAATAATATCTCTCATGGCAATACTGATAGCTAAGAACACAGCAGCAATTGCTTTTACACCACACAGAGCAACAAAGTTCAGAAAGGGATGCAACAAATAAACTATTTTTTATGTGGATATGAGGACCTTAAGAGTCAAACACAGCACAGATGTGTACTACCTGAAATGGGGAAAATTACCTGTAAAGTAAATCTCAGTCTTGCGATTTTCCCTGATGGAGCAAAAGCTTGTGGTTCCAGCCTTGGTTTGATAATATTCTAAGTAGTAGCACTAACTATTTTCCCTTTGATGTATAGCTGCAGCAGCAAAAGAAGAACTGATTTATTAATTACTACCTAAAAACCTGCTGTATAGGCTTTTTTGTCTTCATAGTCATATATTTCAAGATGAAGATAAAAAGTAGTAGAAAGAGATTGAAAAATGAAATAGTTTCAAAAGATGCAAGTAGCCTGAAATATAAAAATGCGATGGTGAAAGTTAAACAGAAATTTCTAGAAGTAGTTAATTTAGCACAAGATATATATTGCACTAGGCCAATCAGAGGCAGGTTTTATAAAAAAAGCATTTTATAGTACCTCTTACTATAAAGACTATGCACAACATTGAATCATGTTAACATTTATAATAAGACCACTTTAAAAAGAAAATCCATTTAATAAAAGAAAAATGGTTACTTATTACTGACCTATAGAGTCAATATATGTGATTAAATCTGGATGGCAAGACACCACAGAGAAATACGGGAACAAATACACATCAGTCAGTAAAGAACTGTCATTTCTTCCTGTGATGTGATTGCTGAAATCTGTCAAAAAGAAAGAGGTTTGTTTCCTTACATTTAAAAGAAAGCATGAAGATTACAAGGAAAATGTCTTATCTACTGTCTTGTCACTGAGTTGTGAAGGAATCGACCTGTATGCACTACAGACAGAGGAGAAAAATTGTAAATGATAAAGCCTAGATGTTTCACATCTGCAAAGCATTGTTGTTCTATCATAGCAAGTAAAAGAGTAAGTAGTATGAATCATATTGTCCACATCTGCTTTATGAGTTTCAGGGCCTATTCCATCTGATTGCTTTGCTATTAGTTGCATCATCTGTTCTAGCAGGGATGGTTAAGAGCTCCAGCATCTCTCAAGGGCCTATCTGAACGGCTGCCCGACAACCAGAAAGATGAGCTTCCCGTATACATGCATTTTTCCTCTCCACAAGCAGGGTGTCGTAGAAGGCTTTTGCAATTTCTTCTGCTCTTAAGGCAACTCAGGAAAAGTACTTGCTGCTTGAATTCAGGAACACTGTATGCTCTAAGGAAATCTGGGATTAAACATCAAAGCAAAGTCCATAAATTCCAGGAATCCCAAGACAGGCAAAGTGGGTAAGTGTTTGATTACATCATATGGGTGTAAGATGGCTGTGTCACTGTGGTATTGTTTAGGGGCGTCCAACAGAACACAGGAATGCCTATTAGTATAAATGTACCTTCATAAGAAAACTTGGATTGCAGCTTTTCTGACTAGTCCGGTTGGAGCTTATAAAATTCATGATGGTATGTCACTACTCCTCAGCTCCATCATGGTGAAGGACACCATTGCTCTAGCAGCTGAGGTGGTATGACACACTTACAGAATGAACCACCTGAACAAGAGGAACAAGGCAGGAAAATAGTACAAGACTGGAGATAACTTCATAGAGAGCTGCAATGAGATAAAACTTGGGGAATACCTGGGCAATTACATTGTGAGGTCTGTTGTGTGAGTTACACCTACTTCAAGATGTACTTTTGTGTCCAACACTTGCTAAAGATGCCTAGTCATGGACTTGGAAACTCTTCCTCTCCTCCTCAATCTGCTACAGATTCACTGTACAACATCAGTACATCCTCTCTTCTTTCTGTGCACCGTTTTCCTGTCTGCACATTGGAGGTCATATTTCCACAACTTACAAAGATATTGCAAAGACCAACTCATTAGTGTTTGCGACACCATTGAATACTGCAGTTACGAATTTGCTAGTTCATAATCAAGGAACAAGGTCTGGGTTTCCATTCATTGCCTCTGTTGAAGTATAACAGCTGTGATGCTCTTCATCCAGGTGTGTGAGAATAGAATTCACAAAAGGTTTGCAAGTATCCATGTCTTTGAAGAGCATATCTCTGTTATTTATGTGCTTTTCTCTTTTCACATGCAAGTTTTCAAGGCTTAATGGCTGATAACAACAAGTAATTGCATGTCACTTACATTTCGTGTTATGGAATTAATTCATGCTGTTTATACTGAGTTTTCACCATTTCTGAGACACTCCCTCTTGTCCCACCTTCCTGTCTCTCACAGGAATAGTTGCTCTTGTTAGGAGGCAAAGCAGAAGCATGAAGAATGAGGACACATTACTTTAAAACAGAGGAGTTGGAAGACATTACTTGCACCATACAGGAGGCACTGAGGCAAGAGGCTGGAATTGTCAGTCCCACATCAACAGAGATACCTTCAGCAGAAAGGCCACCAATAATCATGCAACCTGAGTGAGTTAAATTGCTTTATGCATAGACCATGCATGTCCATTGGGAAGGCCTAAAAGTAGGGCCAAGTTAAAAATCGTAAAGTGAAAGTGACGATAAGCAATTCAAATTCTCTTGTAATCTTTATGTTATGCTTAACTACTAGAGAGACGTGAGCAACGAATTATCCATGGTTTTAAACTAGCTATAGGTTATTGAGTTGACTACTTTAAAAGCCTATGTGACCCACTTAAGTGTTTGACAAAAATATGGATCAAATGCAGTACCAGTTCCTGAAACTCTCTTTCTTCCTTATCTTTTCCTATTCTCTTTCCAGCTTTTGTGCCTGAGAGCTACTACACCAACTCCTTGCTGCCATGTCCAGTTGCATCGACTGTAAGGCACTTATTGCACAATAAAACAAGACAGTCAGACTATCACTTAGGTTAACTGTAAAATAGGTTCCATATCTGGAATCAATAGAGAATCTTAGAGTGGAAGATGCGATTAAATTTTATGTTGTCATTGTAAACTGTGACAGGTTTCTTTTGGGCTAGCATTTTTTTAATTTTTAAGTAATTCCATACTGTAGTTACCACTTGTTGATCAAGATCTTCTATTCAAACTTCTTGTAGACATATGTAGTGAAAAATTAACTAGGGCCCATACTAAGGCCACTTGTCTAACGTGCATATTAGCTCTCTACCCTGAAAGGTGGAGCTGGTCAATGGAAAAGACAACAGATGTGATCTGTCATTGGCTTTGTTTTATTAAATAAAATATGAAAGAAAACATTTTGCAAAATTAAAGTTAGACTCTCCTTTCTTGCACTCTTCTCTTTTCTTCTTTCCTGCTGAACAGTGATAGGTAAAAATCAAAATTTTATTTTAAAACACCTAAATATTACATTTGAAATGCACGGCATTTCAGAATACGTTTTCATATTAGCTCCACAGAACTTGCTGACTTTAACATCTTCAACAATGCCAAAACAAGCTGTATGAGACGTCTTGTGGAAAGTTCTCAGGCAGAAAAAGAGAGGGTCTTTTGCACTTAGCCTTATTGAAACCTTTCCTGAAATAGAAGTATAGAGATTCTACTGCTGTTACAGATCTTGTCATCTAATCATTTAATGATACTGGTAACTAATACCATTAGTACTGTGCCATCAATGTGATTCTGGATGAAAACCCTAGCAACAAAGAGTCCTGTGCTTAAAGCTTGCTTTCATGTAGTTTAAACAAAAAAAAAAACCCTGTGAAAATATGTAAAAAAAAAAAAGTCTTTTTCAGGAAAAAAAGAGGTTTTATTATAATTTTCCTTCTTTTTTGTTTATATTTTGAAATCCTAATGAGGAGTCCATCCTTTTGCACTGGAAAAAATACTAAACTGAAAATGTATACTGCATTTCCCTAATACTCATAGTCAGTAGTAGTTCACAGACAGGATGTGTATGAAAATTGAAAGTTATTTCCTAAGCTTTGAAGAAATTAAATGTATATTCAAAGTGAGACAAAATTTCCAATGATTTGTGCTCCTCTGAGATCTGGTGGTTCCAACTTGGAGCGTGGAGAAGAGGAAGGGAGGAAGCTGCAAGTTTAACCACTCACAACTTAAATCTTCTTTCTGAAAATAATCTGTATGGGCTAATAAGTTATGTCACCATTCCATATTTGGTTTAGTATAAGCAAACTTAAAGCACTAAGGATTGGATCTCCCACCTAACACAGAAATCAGCCATCTGCAGCCAGTTTAGTCCAAAGACAAGGAAGGTATTTCAGAAAGTGATTGAGTCAGATGTCTTTATAAGAAAGAAGTATCACCCCCCCAAAAAACAAACTGTGGCTTATCTTTTGATGTCAAGCACAGACACCGGACAAAAAAGCAAGTCTCCTAGGCTAGCAAATCAAGACGTCTCCTGTAGATGCCCTTTCTAAACCATACACTAATACCTGTCACCAATTGTTTCACCACAGTCTGTTTCCCAGCATCAGAAATACTTGACTGCAGATAGTAGCCCTACATTTGTTGATGAAGATCACACTCTTCTGACAGATAGACAGTATTTCTCAAAAAATTGAAATTTTCCTCTCAGTATGGCTTTCATGTGCCCTTCCTTTGTGCTAAATAGGCATAGTTTGAGCATTAATCTGTAAGGAGGAGCCAGCAAACCTGTGAAGGAGCACAAAACCACAAGAAATTGGAACATGCAGACTTTTGCCCACAGTGTGTGTAAAGTCTGATTGAAGGGCACAGAAATAGATAGCTAAGGCTGCATACAACTCATAATAAGTGTCTGTAGATTTTGCCTGTCCTCCTGCACCCTACACTCCTCTGTCCCCAAACATAGTGAAATAAATTAACAGGATGGTCAGAGAAGACATAATGGTTTTACCATTGCTTTTTCTAAACATTTTAATCAGAGTATTAAAATGAAATCCATACATATCTTACTTTTTAATTTATGTTTGCCTAGTACATTAAATCATGTATGAAGGTCATTATTCCTCTGTGGGCCTTTTTAAGTACAGCAAAGGAAAATTAATCCCTTTAAGTGGAAGAAGAAAAAAAGTTATCCTATTTCATCCTATCCATATCTTAAGTAATAAAATGCAAAACTCAGCTTTATCAGTCTCCGCTTTTAAAGTCACAATAGCACAATAGTGTGTTCCAAAATAACCCCTCTTTATAGGCAATGCTGTTATTCTGTCAACACATTTGCAGTCTCAGAAGACAAACAACCAGAGAAGAGACAGTTTTCTTCAGTCTAAAACTTTTAGACACAATACATTTACTCTAGTATTGTATAAGATTACAAAGCAAGTTCTTTTGTTTAAAAAGCATGGTTTTAAGTCTGCAACATTTGAAAGTAAAATCTTGGTGGGATATAAAAAACCCCTCAAACTTGTTAAAATTTAAGTGAAACTGGATGTCAAAATTCATTTAAGATCTACTTCAACATCAGGCGATTGCTGTTCCAAAAACTAACAGCAAATATATGTTTCAGTGGTGTGCAAGCTAACAAGAAGATCCATGACAAGGTTTGCAGTCTCTGTTGAAAGAATTTCAATCTAGAATTTTATTAGAAAGCCATTAGATTGCTGCAGTTTTTAGTAACAAGCAAAGGCTGAGGTACTCCGTGTGTAAATCTGTCAGTGGATCACCTAGCTGTCTTTTCTTCTCACAGAAGAAACACAGGAAGGGTGTGATCAGATTATCAAGCTCACATTACAGATTTAAAAAGATTCAATTCACAGAATGCACTGTTTAGAGAAATCTAATTTTTTTCATGGTGTGGAATATGCAGGTACTGCTACATGTAATTTTATTTCTTTTGTGCAGACGTTTCCTCCATAAATAGTTTTTCATGTATAAAAGTGTTGTATAAAAGTTGATATATTTTTTCATCTAGAAATAAAAAAATATGATTGAACAAAGCTCCTATACTGTTTCAGAGCTTCCTTACCAGTTATTCATCAATTACCACTGAACCTGTTGTGTGCTGCAGTGTCCTGCGACCATAGGAAACTGCAGAAAAAAAATCTAGTCTTAGAAAGACTGCCCATTAAAGAACAGCTAACTGAGTGCTAGCTTCTGGTATGTAAGCAGCTTTTACAGCACCCATATTGCTAATTTGCCTGGTAATTCGTTATATCCTTAATAGCTGATTTGAGCTTCTCTGCCAGGATGGATTCTGTAGTTGTAGCTAATAAGTGAGCAGTTTTTTAATTAGTATCTCTGAGGCTCAGAAGTATCAGGAGGAATCTTTGATCTAGCAATGCTAAAATGGCAGCTGTGAAAATGTTTGGATATTGCACATGTGACATTTTAACATGTCAAGTAGTGAGTATGTACGTACATGCGAGGAGGGCACATGTTTCTAAGGGTACAGTGTGTGTCTTTGAAGCAGGTACCCACAGGCACATTTGGAAGATATTAGGCTTAAAGAAGGAAAATATCACAAGACTAGCTTACCATCCAATGTCTTTTGCAGGCTATTGTTATGTAAAACTCAATTGTTTTCAAAATTTGCTTTTTACCTTGCTTTTCTTGTTTTGATTTCTTTGAGTATATATTTCTGTTCATGTTGCTTCCATGATCTTTTGAATTATATTATCATTTCAAAAGATACTTCAACAACAACTAAAACGCTATCTACCAAAAGTTGTTGTTTCTGTAATTTGTTTTATAACTATACAGCTCTATGATGAGCGTGACTCTTTCTTGTTCTTTGTTTTCTCTTGCAAAATTACAGCTTGGTAGATAGTTACTGTATTTTACGGAGTTTTTTCTTTCAGACAACACGTGCAGTCAAAGACCTTTTATTTTCCTTTTCTTTTTTACTTACAGACCACTTTTTTTTTGTCACTTTTTGACTCATGTTAAACTTACAGATCACTTTAAGACCAATAGTTGCTGCTTGCCTATTTTTCTCCACTTCCTTATGGAGACAATGCTTTCTGTTGTGCAGAAACACTCTGTACCTTCTAAAGGAAATTTCCCTCACAGATCTTTGAAGCATTTCATCAATCAATATTAGGTTAATATTTTCTTTTTAATGACATTCAAAGTCTTTGTAATCCTCTCCACTTCACGTGTAGCAGCATGTGATTTTTTTTGGGAGGATAGTGAATACTTGCAAACCTAACACTGTAAAGATCACCGTTTCTTTGTTTCTCATTGGTAATTTTTGCTGACTCCAGTTTTTCACACAGTTATTCATCAATATTACAACAATTCCATTTGGATCAGAAATTCCCCTGTTATACAAGATTCTAACTTCAGTAAATATATATATTTCAAAGGTTTTTCTCTTATTAACTAAACCAACTATTTTATAACAAAAGAAAACCGAAGTGGTAAGACAGGATTTATCAAGACTGGATTTGTCAAGACAAATATATGTCATAGGTTTCTCATCATCTTGTTATTCCCCAGTTTTTACAGTTTCATAAGAAGAAATACTTAATTTTCTTGTATTCATTGCTAGAGTGATTACAGCTATGCCTGGCAGCCTTTCTTCGTCCATTTTCCTGTCAACAGTATGTGTTAGTATTCCCCATTTGATGAGAAGAGCTTATATATTCTGCAGTTTAACAGTTTTAATTAAATGATCTAATGATTCTGCAGCTTAAAAAGAAGGGCAATGTACTTTTAATTTCCTATTAATGTTTGAAAAGCTCTAAAAATAAATTATTTTAATGAATTCAGGGCTTTCATTTAAAACCACAAATGTCATAGTTATTCTAGGGTGATTCTTTTTTTTGTTGTTGTTTGCAGTTTGATTAGCAAAATAAGTGATATTTGCACTTAAATTGCTTCTGTGAAGGAGCTGAGTATTGTACCCTTAGAGACAGATGTCAAGGTCAACTCAGGTTGCCAACAAATCTGTTTGTGGTAAGTGGTCATTACTTTTCTCTTTCTTACTAAAACAACAGTTCTTCCTCTGAAATCATTAGCTCAATGTACAAGATTTAAGAACAGACCAGCCTGTAGAAACTGTGGTTCTTCTGCCATATTTTTTATTTACTTTTCTCATGAAAGACAAGATGAATTGGTAGAAACAGGTTGCATTTTTACCATTTGGTTACAACCTTGTCAATTACTTCTTTGCCTCACTCCACATACGCATATATATAGTACTCAATAAGTATTTTTTTAAAAAAAATGACCTTTACTGTTAGAAAACATCAGCATTTTACAAAGAGGATTTATCTGTTGCATAGTTTACACATATCCCCTAGACTACTGTCCACAGTTTTGTTTGCAGCACTGAAGAAATTCTGGATGACTGAACATACTAGAGAGAATTTCTTGGAAGTTGAAAAATTCAAGACTTACTTACCAAGGACTGTAATTTGACAGTGTGCTGTTAGTTTGAACTCATTAGGTGCAACTGATGGTATCTGTCTTTTTTTCTCTCAACATCTACCTGTCATGTTACAAGAATTGTTCCTTGTTCAGGCAGAAACTATTTTCATTTTATATATTTGAAGTGACTGTGCAAAGGTAGACCACAACCAGCCACTTTGTTATGACACAGTCATTACCATCTTTAATTACGTAAATCATGAACTTCTACTCAGAAATAAAATCCCTGCCTTTCAGGTTAGATCTTCTTTTCTGAAAGCAATTTGATCAATCAGGAAATAATACTAGAACAGGAGTAGTGTAGATGTTTACAAAGAATATCTTTTAAGCTGGTCTTAAATGGCCCCAGAATACGCTATGCATCACGATAAAAAATGCTATGTGAAATCTGAAGGAGAGTAGGAAGGAACAAGAGAAAATAATTTTGAATCTGGATATTTTGTCACCCCTGGTGAAAAAATGTGTATCAAAAAGCAAAGTACATAGTGAGCTATATACAGATGGAAAGAAGAACAGCTTCTGGAAAGTGTCTTTGTGAAAAATAAGACTGGGGAAAAAGATAATTGGATATAGAGGACTACACACCACATTATTTGGTATCCTACACTACACTAGTTAAAAAGCTTTACAGAATTTCATTTGATCTGAGAAGAATACAATTAAATTTCACTACTCTCCACTGGTTTCAGGGCAAATTTTAAGTCTGGGCCATCAGCAGGAAGTATCCAGGAACAATGAGTTCATGGAAGATATGTATTCAGAGTGATCTGAAATAATGTCCCAAATGTAGGCCAGAGAATGCTATTTAAAAGAACATCTCTAGTGTTAAAAAAACCCAAGCTCTGTCTAAAAGAATTTCATAGAATTTTTGTGTAATTTTATAAATGTATATTTATCCAAATTTACAAAATCTAAAAATGTGACAAAATATTAAAAGCTAATATTTTAAACAACACAATATATTACAGACTGCAAAAAGCTTAAAACAGCAATTCACATGCAGAGAATGCTACTATCTTACCTTTCTCAGAAACCTCAGAGGACTTTAAAGTTACAAAGACTACATAAATGTCTGAGCTACTGCTTAAGACAGGCTATTGAGATCCAGTCAACTATTTCCACATTACACCCACAATTTCTGGTTTTGTTTCATGGACAAGTATCTACTTTATTGCGTCAAATTCTTATTATTTACAAAACATAAGTAGCCTGATATATGTGTTCAGGAAGGGGACTTTTGAACAGTTTTTAAATAGCATTAGTTAACTTCAGACTGGGCTATCCTAATTCACTGGGTTTAAGTATTTTGATAATTTTTGCTCCAGCATACATTAGAGTGTGTAACTTTTGTTTTAATTTATGCTGTTTTAAAAAGCTTATGAAACTGTCAGAGTTACATCTATTTTAAAGCATTATAATGTACAGACAAAGGAATCAAGCTGCAGCTCTATTTCCGAATTAAAACATAAATTCTGTGAACACGCACATGCATAGGTACTAAGAAAATATTCAGAAAGGACTGAGTTTACAACCACTCAGACCAGGGCATCTGTACCTAATTTTAAGTGCTAAGGAGGTGTTTCACAGTGGTTCCATTCAGAACCATGTTGTTTCTGCTGCAGTAAGAAATGCTTGATATAGCATCCTATGAATTCAATAAGTCTCAAAGATCAGAACTGAAAACTTGCACAGATCCCTATGTACAACCTGAAAGTCAACAGTGGCTAATTTTTTTAGGGTACCAACGATGATTCTTACTATGCCATTGTTAATGGCAAGACTGGACTTGTATTTACCTTAAGAGAAACCAAGATAGATCTGCAGTTATTTACTATTTTGAGAAGACATAAACCGAACATTTTAAGAGGTTAATCAAACAGAGGAAAACCATTACTAACCCATGATTGGCTACTTCTAGTTACTGCAGGAAGTTCCATATATCTTGCCCTGCAAAGGAAGGAAATTGTGATATATTCCTTTTTCTCCAACTTGCTGAACACCTTTCCAGGCACCACAAAAATATTTCTCCCTGACAAAAATGAAATAACAAGTGTGTAAAACCTGTTTAAATAACTCTTTTTTTTTTTTTTTACTTTTTAGCTGATTACATTCAGTAAGATATATTTTTTCAAAGTGACAGCTGGACAAAGGCATTGAACGTGCTCCCCACTTCCTCCCTTTGTTAGCCTTCTCCATGTTTTTATATCAAACTCTGCACTTTGCTTCCCATATACATACATCTAAAAGGACAAAATCATACTTTGAGAATTGTTTCATCTGTGTGGTAAGGTTCATGAAAAAAGAGAAGCAAAATGAAGGAATAAAAGAGTGGGATGAAAGTATATGAAACATAAATTATAGATCTGTGATTACTGATATGGAATCTGATGCACAGTGAGCTAGAAGCTAATCTGACACAAACAACATAATGATAGTCTATTCCTTAGTTCAGGCTGAATTTAAAAATCTTCATAGCTTTTTCAGTCATTTGTAGACATAATTTGCTCTTCTTGCTTATTTGTGGATACCATTTCTTTTATTTCTTTGTTTTTCTGCCTACTCTTATTTTAAGTTCTGAGCTATAAATAATCTTACTGCTACTGTAAAAAATACTATTAAAAATCCCCCCTTTTCTCTTATCATTCATCCATATAAGCACTGCAGAAGACTCATCTTAGATTCTCCCGAAAATAGCTGTTCCCATGAGTTTCTCAATTCTTTCTAGGCTCAGCCAGACAGGAAACAAGATATTGTGGACAATCACTGTGACTTATACTAGCTTGGATTAACTGAAGAAGACTAGAAGGAAAAGCTGCAGCGGAATTGATTAGACAAACCTTGTTGAATTTCTGGGGGTAAATGGCTACTGGCTCATAGGAACTGGTGAAAGCATATGTTAGGCTTTTCTGTGCTTGAAAAGGCTTTCCTCTACGGTGAGAAATCTAGATCTCTTTTTCTGATCCCTTACAGCTATGGGCCCATTATATCAGGTCAAGGAACCTATCTATCAGTCCAAAGAACCATATTTTTATTTATGTTTTCATGACTGGGTGGCTGAACTACAAACTTGTGTTTCAGCCCTTTTTTCTCAATCAATACCTGAGATCTTGGAAAGACATTTGAATAACAGTGCTCTTAAAGTACAATGAAGAGAGAAAAGAAGTCTTGCCACTTTGAGGAATGAGAAGTGTTCTGCATAATACATCTATTTCTTACATAGATTATTCCTTTTACTGGTTTCAGTTGCAGTTTGTCCTCCTGATTCTACCATTTTTTTCCCAAGCAGCTCTCCATCCATGGCTAAGACTGTATTATTTTTATTCACTGCATTAGCATTTAGAAGCTGAAACAGAAGATCAAGTCGCCATGTAACTTGCAAGCCTATTGTTAAAAGACCATGACTGCGCATGAGTCTCAGTGGCCAGTTCTACCAAGGCCAGCAGCAGTGTGGATTTGTTCTTTTATCCTCATGCAGGCCTCTCTGGGTGCTCTTGTTAGTTTTACCTTTTCACTTTCTATAGACACACATTTAATTTTCGATGCTTACTCACCATTAATCACCACTGCTATCAAGTAGTTATTTTAAAGCATTTTCTGCAGAATAAGCCTTATAATTTGTTAGCATCTTTCAATAGCTGGCTGAATTTTATTCATTTTCATTTGGAGCCCAGAAGAGCTGAAGCTGAACATCTAAATAGTATCAGTCAATGCCATCATCAGCTTCTGTTTTACTTTTCTCATTTTGAGTAAAAATAACAAATATTCTTCAATGTTTACACTGCTTTCATTTTCTTCATCTGTTAACAAAATAACAAAATTAAATGAATCCACTACCAGGATTTAGAAAACAGCATAATGGATAAAATTTTAAGGAATTTGTCTCTCATCTTAGCCTAGAGGGCAGAAAAGCCTTGGTAAATCACTTTGCAACTCTGTGCTGCTAAATAATAGTTCTTTCTTATAAGCTGTTCTGATTCTCATATACCATTTTTTATAATAACTTTCATATCTAGGTGGAGTAGTATTGCATGTTGTGAAGAAATTATTCTGTTCCACTATTATTAAGAACTGACAGATACTTCTTTAGAACCCTTCCGGTCACCTACAAGAATTTCTTTCTAATAAAATTCTCCTCTTACTAATGCAGTTATAAAATATTAAAGCAGCACTGAATCAACAAGACTTTCTGCTTGTTGGAAGAAATAAAGAATACATTAAACAAAATGCTAACTAGCCTTATTAATAGGAAACATCAGTTAAAATAATGCGTATGCACAGTGTTATTGCCCACTATATGCCCTGTCTTATTTGTTCTACATTGTTCTCCATTGCACAGCTTGGAAGCTATTTACTGACAAAGAATTACTGATATATTCACCCTAGTGCGTTTGGTAGAATAGAGACAGCATTTTGTTAATTTTGAACCTTGATTTTTATTTGCGTCTAAAAAGAACTATGTTAAAAGAACACATTAGAGCTGTAAAATCAAGTGCTTGAAACCTGGGAAATAAAAAATGGAAACTTGTGCCCCCACAGAAGGAGATCTTGTATCTCACAGCTGCACTAGTGGTAGTAGTAGAAATACTGGTCAAAATCAGTAGACTTCCTAGCTCTGTGCTAGGAACTGTTGAATTGTATTTTCTGTAGGTTTTGGGTTTGGAGGGAAGATTTTTACCATTTAGACTGAGGTACCAAACCGAACATTTATATTAAAATGGCTGGATTATAGCAAAGCGAAAATAGTAAGAAGAGAGTCTTGTAATGGATCAAGCAATCTTAATGCTAAATTCTTTTTCATTAAATTGTCATGAAAAGTCTAACGTGTTTTGAAAGGCAGATCAGAAGACTGAAAATGGCACTTCACTGTTATCCAATATTCTCATTACAGTGATTAGTGAAGTGTACTTCACATAATTCTCAGAAAGGAGAATGCTGTTTCCTTACCTTAATGCTAGGGCACTGGGACACAAAAGATTGCAGATAAACTTTCTGACAGATATGGAAACAGGGTCCAGATAGCCTCACTCAGTGTATGAGCCACAAGACACTATTCCCTTAAGCACAAAGCTAGGTAATCATATAAGAAGTCACAGAAAGTCAAGTTAAGAAACTCAAAAGTAAACCTGAAATGATGAAAAACAACATGAACTTTGCAGCTGATGTGAGACAGGCTAAATGGAACTTGGAGAGGAATTCTGAAAGAATGAAGACTTGTAAGAAAAGTAGTAATGGTAACAATTCCTACAGCTAAGGGCAAAGGAGCCCCATAAGTATTCAGAAGGGAACATTAGATGTTGATGGAGAACATTATTCTTGCTGCAAGAAATACTGTCATAAGAAACTTTACTAGAGGCTGAGGGAACAGAAATGGTCTTTCTAATAACTGAGGTAAAGGCAGCTGCATACAGACTCGGCTTTCATGCAGGGACAGATCATCATCGATTGGATGTACAGAAAGCTCCACGCAATCCTGTTAATGAAATGTTTTTCAGGATACAGTTAATTTTCATTTTGCAGAATGGTACAGTAAGATGTCAGTGAGGTGGCTGGACAATGCTGCTACTGTAGCTCAGAAAGGAAATGCTGTTTATCGGCAAAGCTGGAAGCAAACTCACAAGTCACTGTCTGAAAGTTAGACAGCACATAAAGCATTTCAGTAGAGGATTTCCCTCTTCACTGGACAGATGGCAAAATTATATGTGTCCATAATCAGCATAGATAAACATAGCATTAGAAAGTTAGGAAGGGAGGAAGATTTTAGCTTAGTTTAGGATTTCCAAAGGAAAGCTTGTCTGAAATAATCCTTTTTGTTAAGAATGGAAATTTTAACATCCTAGGCTTAGCCCTTTTGTATCACTGCAACAGAAGAAAAGCAATTTACTTTAAAACCAAAAGACTCTAAGCACAAACAAAGCAAACTGCCTGACCTTTAAGCTCAAAATTTTATTACTTTATATGGATTGCTACAAAGAATATTCCTTCATATTGGGGAAAATATTTGGTAACATATTTGGTAAAAAAGAAAGTAGAGAAGATAATAAGTGATAAAACCAGAACTTTTGTTCTATTTCTATCTAAAGAAAAAAGATCTGTTTGATTTTTCCAGTAACTGAACCTGTTGTTAATATAAGAATAATTTTAAACTCCTTCAAGAAATAAGAGTTCAGTTAATCATGCACAACATCTCCCAAATAAGACCCTGCATGTGAAAGGTTTAAAAACATACTGAAGAAAAAGTTTGTTCCATGAACAATATGACCAAGAGAGCTTGTATTTCAGAGGACTGGAGTGTACATTTTCATGGCCTGCTCTAGAAAAACCTCACACTCATTCTTCTCCACTTCTCTGTAGACCACCTCTCCCTCCTGTAGTTTATATACCAGATTACTTATGTATATCCCTCCACCACATATTTTTGGAGCAGTTATCTTCCATCCACGTCCCTCATGGGCAGAGCTATCTCTGCTCACTCTGTGGGTGACCTATTGTTGGGCCAGTGCATCCTCTTACGGCCTTTGTTTTAACAGAACAAGATTTCTGTTCCTAGCTTTCAACCAGCTTTACATAGTTCAAAACTTGGTGGAATGTGATATTCCTGAAGTTTATTAGCTCAAAAAACTGTAGAAGTCTAATTTTCTCTGGAAAACGGGCTAGAGTCAACTGTTTGTTGTGCTGCAGCAGGCATATAGCTTGGCTGTAAAAAGTTAAAGATCCACCCCTGGAAACCTCTTAGAGATAACAGGATCACCTCAGTTAGTTGAGTTCCTGCAGACGAGGACCACATCATAGAAAGTGCTTCTTACAAATGTTTTTCTATATTCTGTATGCAGAACTGCTCCAAAACCCCAGAATGCTGCTGACAGGTCTTTGTCAATGAAAATTCCCTGTCATCATTTTAGCACTAGCATGGGAACGTAAATGAGAGCAGACTGTTGTTGGGCATTTGTAGTCATAATACTAGCCCTATTAGCACAGATTTATACAGGAAGCAAATGGGAATATCCTTTAATTTTCACCTGCAGATATCTGTGTTGTGGCCCTCCCCTGTGCCCAGCCTCTGCTTTGTCACTGATATAGCCACACATCTTCTTTGCCTTTGTCAACACTTAGGACTGTTTAAAATATCACCCTGCCTTGCTGCTGAATAAGAATACATATGGAGATAAGAATTTGATTAAAGTATGCAATAAGGGGAATGTATGCCACATTTCTACATCTCTGCATTCAGTAGCAGAAAAGCAGTAATACTGATGTGCAAATACTTATAATGCCTGAAATAATGTGCACAGGTAGACCATAGAAACTGAAATCACTGGGGAAATTGATAGTCAGCGCATCCCAAAGGTTATTATATGGAAGAGAAAAAAGAAATAAATCATAAACCTTACTTTATAAAAAAATGATTATTTTTATGTTGATTTAACAGATGTGGCCCATGTTTCCTTAACAAATTTTCTGAGATTTATATTACATCTATCAGAATATTTTAAACAAATGTTTAAACAACACATGGTAGATGATTTTACAAAGTGAGCAAATGAAATATTCTAATTTCATTTTCAAATAAGTTATTTTATATCCTGTTTTGTAAAGAAGTCAAGTTTCCAATTGTTTTACATAATGGACAGAAGCTGCTGACTGTTCTCTAAATGAGGTAGTGAAATTGCCTATTGTTCTGGAGAAAGAATTTTTCAAAATCATTCTAAGTTACATATTTGCTGGCTGAGCCTATCAAATTTACTCATGGAATAACATTCATAAAGCTGCAGACAGTAAACATATTTACCCACAGCTTCTGTGTAATGATTCATACAAAATCTAAACAATTGTTCATATTTCATGTCTTACATGCATATTAGGAATGATTAAATTTTATGCTTTAGCTTGCTGAAATTTTCATATAGGATAAGCAGCTTTTAAGAATACAACAGATTGAGCCCAAAGCTCCAAAGAAAACATTTTACCCCACCCTTTTCATTGTATATAAAAAATTCTCTCAAAATTTTATATTCAGAGGATTTGAATTAAAATAAAAAGAAGACATGAAATTATATGACTTTGACATTTCACATCAAAGTCCTCCAGAGATTTTAGTATCATGAACAACAGCCTGGGCTTTAGCCTTAAAGGTATATTTCTCAAATCAAATTCTGAATCTTATTTTAAGGTTACAATCCAAACATAATAGAAATATTAAAATATACCAAACTTAAGGTATACATGGTCTTTTCAAGGAAAGTTCAAATCAAATTTTCTTGACATTACCTGTCCACAAAAATAGGTAGTGCCTGGAGTGTTGTGATGGAGAGACACAGTTTTTAAGTTAGGAGACGTTGGCAAGGAAAGATGAGGGATTGACACTTTCTGTAACAGACCATTAGAAATGCATAGACCTCTGCCGTGGGGTGGGTCAGGAGTCAGACAAGAGCTTATGGATCGATATTAGCAGATAGACAAATGTGGGTGTCATTGTAATGGATATCTCCTTAGACCACCTGATCAGGAAGAAGTAGAAAAGGTTTTCTTCATACAACGGGAAGAAACCTTACGTTCACAAGATGTGGTTTTCAGGAGATTTTTACTACCCCAATATCCGCTGGTAGAACAGTAGATAAGGGTTCAAGCAATACGAGAGATTTCTTTGATGCATCGATGGCAAATTTCTGAGACGGGAGACTGAGAAGCCAAAGAATGTGCTCTGCCAATACTTAAAGATTAAGGAAGAGCCAGTGAGGTGGAGTGAAAATCAGAGGCAGCTTTGGCACTGATGACCATGAGGTGGTGGAAGTCAGAATCCTAAGGAGATCTAGTACAGTCAAACCACAAACACAGCCATAGATTTCAGGAGAGAACACTTAACTTCGTCAGAGATCTTCTTCGCAGTGTCCTGTGGAATACCCTGGAGAGAAGAAAGGGACAGCCACGTCAGCTGATAACCAGGGATAATCTCCTCTGAGCTCAAGAAGGGCCCATCCTGACAAGTAGAAAAGCAAGCAAATGCAGTAGGACTGTATGAATGAGCAAGAGCTATTGACCTAACTCTGACTTAAAAAAACAGAGTGCATGAGGCAGATGCAGGGGCAGGTGACCCAGAAGCAGTATAGTGTTACTGTCTGATCTTGTAAGTATGAGGTTATGAAGGCCCAGGCCAACCTAGACTTGAAGCTGGCACAAGCTGTGATGGGCAACAAGAAAGGTCTATTCAGACATATAGATGACAAAAGGAAAACTAGAGAAGTATTGGACCCACTGCTGAATAGGTCAGGGGAAACAGTGACTCAGAAAAGATTCAGAATGACTCAGAGAAGGTACTTAATGTCTTCAAGAAAGTATTGTTAGGAGTATTGAAATCACATTAGTAATGTGTCTCTCAGCTATTCAGAGCTTCATACAGCTGTTAGAATTACATTAGAACAATACCAGACCATCCAGATTTTCATAGTGTCTTACAAAACCTTGTATCTACAAGCTATTACTTTACTGCCTTAGATGTGGCCATTGAAGGCTTCACAGTCATCTTTCAAAATATTAAGCAGAGGTGGATAAGAAGTCTTTTGCCAGTGCAGAGCTGGGCAAAGTGAGAAAAGCAGAAAGAAAAATCACTGAAATCCAAAACTCTTGGGTATTTCACCATCTTGTAGAATGCTCTTATTTGCAAGGGACAGAAGCTTTTAGAATGGTTATGTCCTCTTTTGTGTATCTATCTGCAAAACGAAAGTTACTCTTCCTAGAAGCTGGGTTAAACACTTGGAGAAATGTAACACTTTTTTTTTTTTTTTTCGGTAACATAGGCAGTAGATAAATTCATGACAGACGAAACTGAGTCTGTGGATGTATATATCCCTGTGTTTACCACATGGAAACCACAATTTACCCATAATAATAAAAACCCAACCAAACCTAAAGAACTTAATGCACCCAATCTTTTCTTACCATACAGATAGTATCCCAACAAATAATGAAACATTTTCCTATTGATATACAACAGAAAAGAAAACTAAGCATTAAAAAGATCCTTCTTTCATGAAACCTCTTTTAGGATTAAAAATTGGTAAACGAGTTTTTTAATTCTGGGTCATGGATTTGAACAAAGATCTGGGCAGACATTTTCAGTTTGCTGTTCACTTGCAGAAACTGATGATCTAAATGTGGAATATTTTAGGGATGTTTAGATTGTTTATCCTATTTTTTACATAGAATTACACAACTATAGCACCTACTTACATGAATGGAGAAATAATGACACCATGATAGGTCTAGGCCTTTGCACAGAGGATTCATGGACTAAATGTCTCTCCAATTTACAGAATGACTCATTTTGATCAAATATCAAGGTCTCTTTATAACTGAAGGAAGGAAGCCTCACTCTCTTCCTTCATTAACACCACAAAGCAGATTTAGCACATTAGTAAATGTATTTTCTTGAAAGGGAAATTAGGAGTGAATATTGAAAATACAAGACACTAATTTTAACCTCAGTGCTGCGTAGGTAACTACTGATTTTAATGTCAAATTCATTTTTACTTTCTTCAGAAGTTATTCCACAATTCATTGGCTCTGCTGGCTTGCACTGGCATCGCTCATCATAACTGCATGTAGGACTCTGTTCAGAGGGAGAAAAATAGTTGCTTAAGTCAGAAGTTATTCTGCTTGTCGTGCGAATCACAGCAGCAGGCCTAAAATTAACACTTTTCAACATATAACTAGCACAGAGTGTGTTGTGATGGAGAGCATTTTACACCGATTTTGTTTAATATTCCCATCTTTGGCAATTTTACAATATAAAAAAACTATAAAAATATTTACTCCAAAATTCCAGAGCTTTGCAGTTTTTGAGAAATGTACACAACTAAATCAGCCCCTGCAGAAAAAATAAAAAACAACCCAAAAAAACAGACAAAGAAAACTTTACGTTGTCTCTCACAAAAGCTTCAAATAAATCAGTGACTCCTTTGTGAGAAGACATACGAATAACAAATATATAATGGCTGTATTCAACATCCTGACCTCATGGAAAAAAACCTAAAAGCTGGAGATGCACCACTAACCTGTGATGTTCCAGATAATCTTCACTAAGGCTTTTGTGTAATGGCTGGGGTATTTTTTTCACAAAATCTTCATACTTTATTTCATGTAAATTTTCCTTATGGTGGCATATGATAGAAAACAATGTGTACAAGTGAAAACAGAAGCCCTCTGTATATTCACCTCCATCATTAATGAGAAAGTCATGGATTTTTGGCTCACAGACTATATTCCTCTTATGCCTACACTTGCCTCCGTTGTGTACTCTTCACACTGTGTTGCTGTGTTTACTAAACAACATCAACTAAAAGATTTGAGAGGGCAGGAATGCCAGAATTTTGTGTGGTCCTCTTAAACAAAAGCTGATTTTCTCTTTTAATTTTTCATTTGTCCAACATATTTAGATTCAAGATACAAAGAACCAATTTCAGATTTCTATGGAAAACAGCTTTTTGCCTTCAAGTCACTGAAGTATTCAGGCTATATATCGTGCCCATTCCCTATGTAATGTCTTTCTCTTTTATATGCTTTATTTTTAGGACACCTACTGTGCTAAAGTCTACATTAGTATATTGCTAAGAAAATGAAACACTAACTGGATATAGACATAATTTTGAAGTAAAAAATACTAAATTTGTGTAGGATGTGCTAATAAAAATGAAAAATCAGTATTAACTAGTGAGCTGGGGACAGAATACTGAGATGTTTACCTCATTATACATGTTTATTGACATTAATTTAAAAAAAATAATTCTTGGAGCCTGATCAAGAGAAAAATGTAGCAGCAATTAACTAATCAAACAACATGCACCTAGTTTGAGTACAATGTGTAGTAATTAGAACTTGAAATAACAGTTCACAAGATTTGTCGATGTGGATAAACTAAAATATTATGTGATCACCCTTCTAGTAGCAAGACTTAATTGTTTATATTTATTCCTGTGAAATAATTAGAGATGTAAGGCACAGTATTTTGGAGGTATCAGTCCACAAAATCTGAATACTAACAATTTTTTTAAAAGAATGAAGTATGGTTTACAATTAATCTTCCTTGTTCATATATATTGTTATGTGTACTTATTTGAGTTGTCAAAATTTAGCTTGAAAACATCCCTGTCACGTCATCTTTTACACAAATTAATAAGAATTTACTATCCTACTAATAGCACTAATTAAACATATCCAGATAACTAAATGAGCTTCAACGTTTGTGTCCTAGTGCTTTAAAGGAGAATAATGCACCCACTTATCAGGATTAAGCCAGAGTTATCAAGGAAGGGGTTTTTTGTGTATTTTTTAATTTTAGCAACTTTTTTTGTATGTGCAATGTGTAACTAACTGCCCTGGAAGAATCAAGATCAAATATCATTCCATAATTTATAACTGCCAACTTTTTTCACTCTTCTCTATCTTCTTTTTGTAACCACACAGCTCATTCACTCCATGTTTTAGACTGTTTTCTCAGTTTGTGTTCTCTCATCGTCACATCATCTACCACTAAGTTCAGCTCAGATCCAATAGGCCATAAGAAACTTTTATATTTGGTCAAATAAACAGATTATCTTGCAACCTTAGTACAGGTGAAAAAGGACACTTGAAGCACCGGGGAGTGAGTTTAGCTTCCCCCTTTTGTTCAGCCTAAATTTTTTTACATTTAGGCTGTAGTTAGAAAGTCCAGATACACAGGACCAGCTGAGAAGAGGACAACATTTCTGATACTGTATTGTGAGTAGCTTGATGGAGAAGAAAATGGCTTGTGAGAGTATTCCTTGTGGATTGTATGATCCCAAGAAGTGACAGCAAAACAACTAAAAAAATTGTTGTGTCTATACCCTTCTATGACATCCTTCCACTTCAATAAATATGTGCCGTTTAACAAAATCTGTACAGAAGGAAGCAGCAAATTTATGTAGAAATTTCATCACACCATCATTAATATATGGCTCAGGACTAGAAGGACAAATGGCTCAAATCAATTGCAGTGATAATTTCTGTTCCCGTATCGTTGTTCTGTCATTCACTGTAACATAACCAGAAACACTATGCATATGAATGAGACTTGACTGCCATTACCTGTCTCCAACTAACCAGACTAGTCTAGTATCAGCTAGATGTCTTGTAGACAGAGATGCAAACCTGATCTCTCCCTTCTTTGAAACACCATGAAGCTATGTGGCACCACTTCCTCTTCTTGTTTAGATAATCAAATGTATTATAAAAGAAAATGATAGAAGAAATAAAAATTATAATAAACCCCTGAAATTAAACTACTGACAAATCACCTTTGGGAAATTCAAACCTCAGGGTTCTGATGCTGAATTAGGCAGATAGTTAGCCTGATATAAAACTACAGTACTTAAAAACAGGTTAATTAATGCATTTATTTAAGCCAGGAGAGAAAATGTTTGGAATCCTCTTCTTGAAAGAAAAGCCGAAATGAAACATTTTTTAATTGAAAATGCAGAAGTCTAATAAAGTGGTCAGAGGTCTGGTGATGAGTGAAGACCAAAAGTTTGTTATAATAGTAAGCACAGGCATCAAAATCAATACAGAACCTGGCATAGGAATCAGAAGTATGCAAAATCAAATTGGTTGTGGATATAAAATGTGACAACATTTTCATTGCTAACCTTCTATAAACTTCTTCCTATATTTTTGCTTATTTTATAATAAGATTATATAGAAAAGCAAAGGGATCAATTAAACAAAAAGAGAATCTCTGTTTAAGAAAGTAGTTATGGAGAGTGTGGAGGAGATGCTCACCACAGCTCTCCCGAGCTATTTATGTAGCAACACACTGTTAAAAAAATGTTTGATTGAATGTGAGACTCCAAAATTGTCTCATAATGCTCATAAGCTTTAGTGGCAATAAACTTAGTATTTAGCAAAGTTCGAGAAAATGCTGTGCAGGCAGATGGTGAATATGCCCCTATAGTCTATCCCAGAGCTACTAACACTGCCATCTGCTCCTGCAGTGATCTAGGTTTTGCTCAGCGCCATTGTTCAAACTCAGGGATCAAATTTTCACAGCATTGCAGTTTGACACAGAAGTCATATATGGGACTTTTTTGCTTTGTCCAGATCAGACTGATTTACATCACTGGGTACGTTGCCTCAATGGCAGTGGAGAATACCATGGTGCAGCCCTGAATTCACGCATGGGATAAAAGTCTTTCCATTCCCCCAGTCTGAAGTCAATTATGTGCCAGGCTGGTGTCTCAGTGTAGCTCTTTCTTAGGGAAGACATTTAGGATATAATTCTGAAAAGAAGTTTAAAGATATATGATAATATATACAGTTAATATATCCTTCCTTTAGCATGTTGAAACTTGTAATACAAAACAACATATTGCATACCAACACATCTAGCAAAGTTTAGTTTGTTCATTAGTTTGCATTTTATATATGTTTGCATTTTATATATGTATGCATTTTATATATGTTTGCATTTTATTTATGTTTGGTTTTATATTTGCCTAACAGCTTCTCTCCTTCTTGTGCTGTTACTACTCTAGTATTTGTATAATTCCTACAGCAGTTGGTGGGTGCTGATTGCTGAAATATAGTCTAAGGGATTCTTTGGCTATTTGAAAGGTAACTACAAATCCAAGACAGATTCTACTTGTTATTGGTAGAAGACCTTACAAGTGTCACCCACTACAAACCACCGATTGCGCAGGTCAGGTTGGACAGTAGGTGATTTCTAGCATGGGAACAAGATGCCCAGAGGAGCTAGCTGGATCTTCACTGTTGGAAGTTTTCAAGATTTAGCAAGGGCACAAAGTTAGTTCTGACCCACTTTAGGACTGGAAATGACTTACTCTGTGGAGGTTGCACGTGAGATCCATCCCATCAGCTGTGCTGTGATTGGGTCCAGGATTGAGCTACGACATTAGGTTAGCATTCTGCAATTTTCTGTCTAGAGACTTTCAGGCAGGGAAAAATAATTGCGTTCATGCAGATGTCCAGGAAATCCTGGTCCTCTTGTATCATGCTGTAGAACTCACCAGTGCATACATGTATAGAGCAGGACAATACCATGTGGGATACAACTAACTTCCTGGCCATATACAGATTGGCTTCACTGAATATGAGTGGTTGGTCCAGTGATATGTTTCCCAGTGCTAGGGGCTATGATACTTGGAGCTGAAGGGAGAAAAAAATCTGTAAAATAATCAGTTTAGATATTTCGAGAGTTAAGATGCTCACAAAATTGGTCACATAAAGCAGCAGGATGATGTAAGTTGCATCCTAGAAAAACAATAGCTGTTCTTATTAGCTTTTGTTATCTTTGGTGAGCTTGTTGTGTTTTGAGTTAAAACATAATTAATATGTATTACACAGAGGTTAACACAATATTGTCCAAGACTAGATCACTTTATAGAAAAAATTAATTAACAGGGTTCATGGATTCACACAAATGTTGTTATCTATCAAGTATGTGTTCAGAACACATATACAAACAGCCCTAAGAAATACATATGCATGTGTGATAGGCAGAAGATTGCCATAACAAAATGTACTTTTTATTTGCAATTGTAAAGCTATTCATGTCTGTAATTGCATAAGCAGCCCTTAAAACTAGATCTAAATAATCAATTACCCCCTGAAATTGATGCTCAAGAGAAATATGATTACTGTAAAGCTTATTAAAGTAAGGACATAGAAATGACATTTTCTTCTTCATTAAAAACTGACTATCTTTATGACACATTTAAAAATGCATAAATGTTTTGTTTGTTTTTTAAAATGCCTAGAGGGGACAATTGGTATTTTTCTGTGCTTTTTCTCTTCCTTTCCTTTCATGACAAAATTGCCGTATTTCCCCTTTTCTTCAAATAAAACTATAATTTTATTTTAGCATTCAATATTGATATTTACTTAAAATGGAAATACTTATTTAAAATAAAATTGCTGCCAAGATACAGCACAACAGAGTGGAAGAAGTAGGCACAAGAAAGAGCAGGCAGAGGAAATAAAAATGTCTACTTTTGTTATATGGTATTCTGTAGTCATAGATTTCATTTAAAAATACAAAGACTTTCCTCCAAATTAATACAGTTGCATGTTTAGTAAACCTAGTTTGGATAATTTGCCATTGTCTCTCACAGTCAACAAGATACTAACTTAGTCCAACCCAGAGTTTAATTACACCCATAGTCTCAAGCTTTGTAAATGGGACCTTTGTATAACAGCCAAGACCATGACAAACCTGGAAGACAATATCTGTGTCTTTTTCTGTGGCCGATGCAACAAGACAGCTGCAACAGCAAGAGTGACAAGAACCAGGAACATTAACTGGAATGGTAAACAACTATCTAGTCATGCATGTTGTAGGGTAAATGACTATATCACCACCTTTCCTTACGACATGTCTCATGACTATGCTGTAAAGATTATACTTCACTATATAGATATGCTGTAACTTATATCAAAGCTTGTTAAACTGGCATACATACTTTTGGTTTTAAAGCAGCATGAAAATTTGTCCTGTGCAGGTACATTATCAATGAAATCTAAAGATTTATCTCATTCCTATATGTGTCACACCTTTGAACTGAGCAGACCTGTGGCACCTACTCTTCACAGGATCCAAACCCTGTCAAGAACCCGCAGGAAGATATTCATCACAGGTTGGTTTGTTTGGGTTTTTTGTTTTCATTTGTGCATAACTAATTCAGTCCAAGGCAGGACATTTTGGAGCCTATTTTACTCATTCAGTTTCAGGAGGTTAGGCTTCAATATTTCAATAGTACTTCAGTTATGCTGTTCTTTTATCTCACGGAAATTACTTGCTACAATCAAGAAATATGATGCAATTTTAAATATGTCAGGGTAGCAGAATCAGAACTTTAATTCAAAATTTGTTGCAAGTAATAGAATATAAAAGACAAGTGGTGTATTAATACATATTCACTAAAAATTATAATAAAATATAAAGAAAACATTTTTCATAGTTTTATATGTTTTGCAAAACAATATTATCCTCATTGAGACAGACTGTGTTCACCTGTTCTGCTTCACAGCTAAAATCTCTTTTCTTTAGTTGTGGGATCTTCTGAAAGATAGATGGGGGAAAGGGAAAAGCAGAAGATACATGGGTTGAAAGTATGAATAACTGCTTTATGACAACAGGCAACCAGGTTTGTAAGATGTCCAGATCTAATCTGGCTGTTGCGATTAGAAATCTTTTTTCCTTGCTTTTTATTCAATTTGGAATTGCTTTTGCATGCTATCTTCCATGTTACATTGTCAGTGTGTTTCACTTCATGTGTAACCTAACTCCTACATTTGATTTTGTTTCACCAACAAAGTGTCCAATAGCTTGGCTGTTTATCTGCTTAATTCCTTGAGAAATTATTGCATCCCTGGCACTCACGTGTCTTTTCTATAAGAAGTCAATTCTCCTTAAGGTGACAGTCTTGCAAGAGTGTTCAATACTCTAAGCAGAACACAGGAGTTGAGCCCAAAATTGAGGGGCAGTGACTCTGCAAGGACCGTTTTCTTTACTGACATAAGCAGATGGAAAGCTGTAGTTTCTATTTTCTCAGTAACAGTGTGAGCTGGAGTGCTTGTTCACATGTGAAATCTTTCATTGCTACAACTAGCCACATGATTCTATGATGTCTTTTTGACATATGATCTTTTCTAACACCTCTCAGAAGTCCAGATTTAGCTCATTTAAACCATATTCTCAGAGTTCCTGTGAAAAGATTAGAAGACCTATTGATAATAAAGATTTTCAGACACGGAATGTGGGAAGCTTCATATTAGTTACCACACACAGGGTTGTATAACACCAGCAATTATTATCAAAGTATACTTGTGTAAGTTTCAGGATTTGGGGTGGGGTCTTTCCCTGCTCTTCAATAAAACGGAGAGGTGGAATAGAGTGAAAAATGAAAATAAGTTCCTTCGACAACTATAGTGTTCTGATTTTATAGTATGTATGTCTTCAAAAATTTTTTGCAAGTATTGAAAGTAAATTGGAAAATGGAATAGAAAGGCCAGGTGCTTTTTTTTCTTTTCTTTTTTTTTTTTTCCAGAAATACTATATTAAATACATCCCCTTATTTTCCGGGGGAAGAATTCAGAAAAAAAAACATTTAAAAAAATATGCATAGGAACTCCCAATAAATAAGGAGTTTGTTGGAATAGTTTCCTTTCTGCAGACATGTTTATAGTGATCTGATAGATATTCTCAAAGTTAAATAATCAAAATAAAATAGAGAATAAAGTTGATAATCAGAAACTTAGAAATACAATCAATAGCTCAATTTGTTTTAATATTTTCCTTAGAATGTTTGTAAACTCTGGGTTTATTAGAATAATTTCAAGGAAATTAAAATTGTCCATCAGAAACTTAACAATGAAGGAAAAAAAGTACTGGTTGTGAACCTATTAGTCATCTAGATTTTAATTTTTAAAAGATATTTTGTAGAAGTTCAGAATCCTTACCTAAAATCCTATGAGTCTGGTGTGGTAAAAATGATGGAAGTGACTGTGATGTAAGAAAGATTAGGGGGGTAATACGTTAGCATTTCTACTCTCACTTGGATTTTCAAAGAGGTGACATGTTCTAAATTTTCAACTCCTTAAAAATATAAAGATTTTAATAAATAAAACATTGTTATCATTCAGATAGTAGTAGAAACATTCCTGCTTGCTGTCATTTTAACTACAATCAAAATAAAGACCTTGTGTTCAAAATTCACATAAAGCCTTCCGAAGTATAGCCATATGCTTGTGTATGTAAATCAACACGGCTGAATCAGCTCCTGCAGTAGCAACAGAAAAGGAGGAGGGATAAAAAAGAAGGAGATGTCTTAGGGAATATAAATGAAGTCGCAGATCCACTCCTTCACTCTTAATTGTCTTGAAAGTAAGTAGTTTTAGATAGCTAAGTATTGGGTTAATTTCTTGAGCAGAAGCTGACAGCTACAAATATTTACTATCAGGGCGCTTTGGAGAGCAGTGGATGATCTATACCACCTGTTTATTTGGATTCTGTAAGAGAACTGTTATTTAGTTTCATGACAAAGATAGATTTTTTTAAAAAATATACCATATTAGTGTTTGCTGCACATAAATTCTAACACATATCTTTAGTCTAAACCATCATTAGAAAGGTTTAGTGCTAGCACTAGGACTTACAGCATTATATGTAAGGTTTTCTTCATATTGGTCACATAGGAATTTTAATGTAGAAATTAATTTTAATAACTCATATGTTTGCAACTCTTACATTATTACAGATGCCAAATCTGACTGTCCTAGAGAGGAAAGAAAGACCACGTTTTCTCAGCTAATCTATGCCCATTGTCTTTAAGCACTGACATTAACCACCAGATTATCAGTCAAGACCACTGGCTGAGGTATTCTAACCTTTCTAGTCTTTAAAAACAGAAATATTTGAGAAGTTCAAGGTGGTTTTCTGTTTCTAAGCAGTTTTGTATATTAACATTTAGCAAGTTAAAACCACTGAGAGTAGACATTTGTGCTCCAAACCCATGTTTAAATACATAACTATCATTATCTCACAAACAGATGAGAGATCTAAACAGAAGTTAGAAGCACAAAATAAAGGAGAAAACTGGCTACGTAGTGTGGGTGTCCTATATGATCTGCAATATGTAATGCAATCTTTTTTAATTCCTTCCTTTGCATTTTTAAAGGAATTCCCACTACAACCATTATTAAATTAAACAAAGTAAGTATCATGGTACAGAACAGGTGGTACAGTAACACCTTTGATCATACTATAAACAATAACTCCATTCCATAACAGACTATTAGAAGTGTAGTGGAAACATAATGAAGGCAAAGTTTTTGTGTACCAACTGGTAGCATGTAGAACAGCTAATTGGACTGCAGTGTAAGATGTTGCAACACAAAGAGAAACAGCTAGGTTTATAGTTACAAGTAAATCTGCTTTATTTCCCTCCATGGAGCTGCCTGAGGTGTGCCCCATATTTAACCTTTCAAAATCAAAAGTTTTGCCTTATATAGATTACATGGAAGGCTATTAGAGCTGTTATTGAGAAAGGAATAATCTAACACTCTCTACATGCTCCTTGAGACCTGCTCTTAGAATTTTGTATACAAGCCCCCTAAGAACATTTGTTCTTAAGAAACAAGGAAAGGTGACATGGGAGGACTACAGGCACACCGTGTGGCCAAAGCTCAGTTAGAGTTGAAGTTGGCCAACATTGTGAAGAATAATAAAAAGTCCTTTCTAAAATATGTTATTAACAAAAGCCAGGCCAGAAATAACACTGGCCCATTACTTCATAAGCTTGGACACTTTGTAAACAGGGATATAGACAATGCAGAGACACTTAATAATGCTTTTTTTGCCTCTGTCTTCAATATTGGTGATGCAGTCACCCCCTCCCCAGAGCCCTAGTCTAGAGGACCACCACTCTACAAATTATAAACTCCCAGTTACCCTGAAATGTGCAGGATTTGCTGCTCCAGCAGGATCTCTATGAGTCAATGAGGCCTGATGGGATTCATCCAAGGCTACTTAAATAGCTGGTTGATTTCATAACAAGACTTCTCTCAATGATTTTTCAGTGCTCTTGAGAATCTGGAGAGGTACCGGTTCATTGGCAAATGTTGTCCAAATCTTTTAGAAGGGCTGCACGGATGCCTCAGTAACTACAGGAATGTCAGTCTCACATCAGTGCGTGGTGAGATTACAGAGAAGATTATTCTGGGAGGTAATGAAATACACCTGAAAGAAAACATGGTCGTTGGTCCCAGCCAGCACAGGAAGAAGCATTTGGACAATGCACCCAGACACATGGTATAAATTTTTGGGTTGTCCGATGCAGGGACAGGGTTCGAACTTGATTATGCTTGTGGGTCCCTTCCAATTCTGTGATTCTGTGATTCTGTGAAAAATATGAAGCGGAGTGTTAACTAAACTAACATATTCTAGCCATTTAAAGAACAGTGCTGTATTTGTCTTTGGATTTTATACTGGTACCTAGCAGCTATTTTAAATTTATAGCATAAAGAGACAAAAGTTTTATCATGTCAGTGGATGCCACTGTACTCTCAAATGCCCCTAAATTGGACCCATGGGCAAGAACTACTTTGAATTCTCAACACTAACATTTTTTTTTTCCTCAGTATTGCCTTATGTCGGATTTAGGCTTTCAGCCTTCTAAAAAATCTTTAGAGAATGTTTTTCTCCTGCTCAGGTGAAGTACACCGAAATTTTTCCTTCCCCATTGTGAAGGGTCCTTAACCACCTCCCACACCACTGGCAGAATGGGAAAGCACAGCAGGGGAAAAGCTGCCAGAGACTATTCTGTAACTGCAAGTAGGCTTTGCATGCATTCTTGCCTGGAAATATATGGGAAATAAGGAGAAAACAAGGGAGAAAATAACTGCATACCTTCAGGCTCTGTGGGAGGTGGGTGCAACTCACAGAACATTTTCCTGTTTCACATTGTCCAGCAAGGGACTCCAAACAGATAGTCTGAATAATAGATTCCTTGGGCTAAAATTTGAACTTGACATCATTATGTTTTTTCAGCTCAACTTTATAAAGCTATCCAAACTGCCACCTTAGGGCCCTAAAATGAATATTTTGAGAATCACTTACAAGGCTGCTGCTACATAGCGATCTTCTATTCTTTACATATCACCTGTTCTTTATACCAGCAAAAGACATATTTGCACAAGCTGCATCTTTTTACCTTTTTCTTCAGTGGGAGAGTTTTTCAGACATTATGCATTTCACAAGAGCACAGCTGGATTAATGAAAAAAGAAGAGGGTTTCCCACTGACTGCAGCATGAAAGCAAAAGTCTCCTTAGTCTTCCAACAAGAGTCTTAAAATATCAAGCTGTAAATTAAAAATTTTTAGAATCTATTTTTAGTAAAACACAGCACAATCACAACTTTCTCTTCCAGGTGTAATTTTCAAAACTTGTTGGCTAATTAGTGAGTACATAAAAGATGCATTCATATCTTCACAGCCGATTTTGTGAAATTATTTTTCTTGTATATTTATGAAAGCACAAGTTATAAAGTAACTGGTTGTGATGTCAAAAATCAGATGTCTCATCATCAAATAAAATAGAAAGAATACACTCTGGCTAGCAGAAAATACTTGTTAATATTGAGTAATTCAGATACTATGGAAAACAGCATAAAAAATAGCTCAAGTTTGCTCCCATGTTAAAATTTATCTGCAAAGAGAGAATTCAATGCTTCTAGCTGCTAAAATTTAATGAGAAGGAGGATACTGCCCAATGAAACTGCAGCAAATGAAAAGGTCTTGCCACCCAGAGTACAGATGTTAATATCAGAACTGTCAATTAGTTCTAAGCAGTCTGCTAACTTCTGCTTACTTGAACAATGTCACAATCCTATTTTGTTACTTCTGAGAACTTAACAACAAAATTTTATCTGCCGGATTTAGTCTTGTTCTGTCATACAGGTAGGAAATATATAGATGGTGAAAAACTAATTAAAAAACAGCTTTTAAGCACCGCACTGTGTAAGACAAAGAAGCTTTTGAACATCTGAGAAGGAGATTGGAAGAAAGGAAACTGGAATCTGCAAATCTTATTATGAAGGGTAATTTAAAATAGCCTTTTGAGATTTAAACAGTACCTTTCAGCTAGCAAATCTTGTAAACAACAACACAGTAGTATATGTACATCAGGAAGAAAAGGTTAAATTGATTACAAATGAAAAGCAAATTATTTCATAATATTCGTTCCCAAGTAAAATATTATAAAGTACAAACCATGTGTTTGGGATATGAGGAAATTATCTGTTACCATATTTCTTGAGTTAAAGGGTGGAAGAAGAGAGGACAAATGTGTCTTTCCACAGTCCCTGGGCTCTCTCACAGTTGGCTTGAACCTTGAAGTTATAAGACAACTGCAGTTTATGACCTGTGTCTTCTCCAGTGGCACTTTAAATGCAGGTAGAAGACAAGAATATGAAGAGTTATGGCTTCATTTTCTTCAAACATCAAAAAGACCCTTCACTGGTGACCAACAAAATGACAGGACACCAGGAGTCCAAGAAAAATCTGTCTAGGAATAAGCCACTGGAAAGAAAAGCATGCCTGATTTTTCTGAATATCCAGTCATTCCTCTTAGGGAATAAAAGGAATTACATTCTTAGTGGTGGGAAGTGATAAAGATGGACAGGTTATACTAGCCATAGAAAAACAAAAAGGAGCAGAGTCAAAAGCACCAGGGGGAGTTAGGAAAACAAGGTTTACTAACAAATTCCTCCTGGCAACATTAAACGTCCTGAGTAAAATGGATAATTATTTGACACTTTTTAAAGAAGTTGTAGATCTTCCAGCTATATTTGTGCTTTTACCTCCCAGTACAGGAATAGGAGTGACAGTTATTCTAAGAACGTATTAATTGACTCATCTATGCATAAAGGTGCACAAGGGTATGACCTTCTTATCTTAGACTAGAAGATCTACAAACAACTTTTGTCAGACATGTCTGATCAGGAAACCTTCAGCAGGGATGATTTTGAATTTAGCCAAGCCTTGAACTGCAAAATGGCTCTTCAATATCTGATGCATCCACTGGCTTAGCACAGTAAGAGACCCATGATTTCAATCTCACAAGCGACCCTCTAATTGGCTGATCACTTATTTAAATTAGTCATTATTCTGTAGCATTGTTGCCACCTCTTTATTGTTGGAGCTTCAGTTGTTTATGTAGAGCATTTTCCAGCAATTCATTTGATTTCACTACACTGCTTTCTTTGCATAAATCATTTTTATTTGAACACTCATTTTCTGCATAGCCAGGAAAAAAATTCACTAGGAGAAAATCATTTTGACACTACGGTAAATGGGTGACTCCTCAGGTATTTATTATCTTTGATCAGCCCTTTGACACTTACTGTCAGAGGAGCAGCAAAACAGTCCCAGTCCCTTAGATAATCAGTTCATACTAGTGAATCAAAGACCCCTAAGTATCTCTATTCCCAGAATCGACAAAAAGAACATGTGCGAGGGGGTAGGCATGCATGCGTGTGTGTATGTTTTGGGGAGTATGTGCTTTTGTGTGCATGAGAAAGAGGAGGATAAACCTGGCAATCCATGCTTGCACACATTATTGCGTGATCTGCCTCCTTTTGCTCTATCTATCTTGCCTTATTGGAAACTCCTTAATTGATGAATGAGGACTTTATCAAGCCTGGCAGGAGTCATTATGTCTGTGATTTTCCTTGAAATGTATCTGTCATGCAGCTCAAAATTAAATCGCCAGTTTTGGTCCTAAGCGGAGACAGGGCAGTGACTCAAAGCACTCAGAAGGGAATGAATGATTAATGCAGTTTATAGACAGAATAGCGCTTACTCTGTCTCATGTGCTTTTTGTGTGTAATCTCCAGTGGTTCAGCTTTGGATGGATCTAATGAAAAAGGACTGGATGTTTTCCACCTTCTCTTTAAAGCATGCTGTACGATTTATCCACTGACAAAATGTGCTAATGAAATGTCACCTTGGACAGCTTTCTAAAGGATTGATGAGCTGAAAGTTTTGCACTTTATTTAACTTTTGCAGGAAAAATGAATAAGTCCTCCAAACTCTGTATGAAATAGACATCTATTATGGTTTCCCACTCAGGAAGGTGTAGCTGTACTGGGATAGAAAAGGAGGCTATGGCAAAGAGGTGAAAATAATGTAAAACCAACAATTACATAAAAAGCTGGTCCGTATGGCTTCATTGATTAAATCTGAGCTGCATAACTTTTTAAAATTTCTTTCTTCAATATTATTTCTGTCCTTTATGAAATGATATCTGCCTAAAAAATATACGCATTCTATTTATCTGAGTGATATATTATTTTAAAAAGCCAAATAGTGATTGTCACTGCACACCAGCCTTTTGTATCCCTTCACATTAGGGATACATCCAACGATTTAATACTTATATAAGATCAATGAATAATTAGCTATTATATGAATTTTAATATGATCATTCTAGTATGATTCATTTGCTGACTTTCTCTAAGAATAAAAAAGGCAAACAAACCATGAACAGTACTTGAACTCTAAATGCTCACCACTGATACCTAAAGAATTTCCTTTGTATTTTTAACACCTCTTTCACTTTCTCTTTTCTTGGAAACCTGTATAACTTGCCTAGCCAGATAAAATATCCTGCACCAAGTGGATGTCCAGTGTGATACAATACAGGAACTGCTATCTTCCCTATCCAGACATACAAATATTCTTATATTTAGATCTTGGTTCCTACTCGGTTTCTACACAGTAAATGCTTTGAGTCAGGACTTAAATCCTTTCATTAACAATGCAATCGGTGTACTTTATGCCACTTAAAAAGTACTAATATTGCTATTTGATAGTCATTAGCATTCATAGACATTCATACCAAATATTTTTCCATTACACAAGAATTCACATATCCTTTGAAACTTCTGTTTTTCAGGGGTAAAATATGACCATTTCACAAAGCTGGTATTTGCTGGTTGTAAATTTGTTGTCTCCTTCCTGAAGCCAATTACTATTCATTCAGGAAAGCTTTGTTCTCAGATTTATGCAAGCTGCCACAATCCCACCTCGCTGTGACCCAAATCCATAAGACAGAAATTGAATTTAGCAAATTTTTCCACACAGAAATGTTGCAGAGGAGCATGCAAACAAGATTCTGCCCTCAGATCATTTTTCACTCCAATATTAAGATCAGGGGTTTTCTTCATCTCCAAATTCAGAGACATCCTTGGTCTTACTTCAATCTAAAGTGATCTTGTATGATGATTCTCTTAACCTTTCTTGCTCCTGAGCACTATGCTCTTAGACGTAGAAAAAAAAAAGGAGAAATATCCAAGGACAAGCCAGTTCTGAGATCTTCATTACTTTCTCTGTCCCACTGTTTCCCCGTTTGCAGTCAGTTTTCTGCCTCACAGAGACCTGCTGAATATTTAAGACTGTCAGATGCCTGAAACTCACACTGAAAAACAGAAGTCCCTTACATCCACTGCAGATGATAACCCTATGCAATCAAGGCTTCCTTACTTGGACAGAACAAGCTTTAAATACACGTTAGGATAAGCATTATATTAAGTTGTGTCTTTGTAATTACTCAAGATCCTCAAAGAGAGGTAATAGAGGGATATCTGCTCAGAAGAGTAACATAGCTCATCCTTGCCTCCTGAAACCCAGCTCTTTCTAGCCGTTTTCCCAAATACACATTAAGTCATGGCAGACAAAAGCTGAACATGTTATTTTGTATATTCTTTTCTCAAAGGGAAATATTCTACTTTGGACACAACAACCATGTTCTCTAAAAGAGTGTCTGCTGAATAATACTCGGGGAAAATCAACTGATGTTTCCCATGAGAGTTTTTCTTTTGCTAGCAACAGCAGTATTGTATATTTAGTACGGTGAAAGCACACCACTTTTTGTACAGATGCCATATTCCATAAGCACCATTTGAGAGGGAAAAATTTGAACTTTGCCTCAATTAGAATTTAGGCTTATACAGCAAGAGAGATCATAAAATAAGTCTCCCCAAGCAAAAGGACTGTCTGGCTTGTGTTGGTCCACACTTCTGCTGTTTCTGGTCCACATTAACACCCATCTCTTCTACTTCCTGAACCTTTTACCAGACTATTTTTGCATTGTCAATGAAATCCACAGGAAAAGCCTCTGGACACAGGGCAATCTTCCATACAAGAAAGACTTAGTTTAATTGCATAGTCTGTAAAAACCAGTTTTTAAAAAGGCACTAATGGAAGTACTGAAACATGAGCTAACCACACAGTCTACGCGTGTCCTCTTTCAGCTAGATGGCATTTACCAGCCATCTAAAGTTTATATCTAATGAGGGAAGAGGATGAAAATATGAATCTTTTCACAGAGCAAAATATTTTCTTTCCTTTCTTCCCCTTGCTTTTCTTATGTCATGCAAGCATATTTCCAAACACTCCAGAGCTTGTTATTTTTAATTTATAATTGCATAAAAATGCCATTATCATTAAAAATATATCTATATACTCAGTAAAGGACTTTGAAATAAAGATAATGGAATCCTTACCACATTTTTAACATGGCAGCTCCTTATACCCTAATCAGAGTAGGTTTGTTAATACAGTGGGTTTCCTAACTGTCCATTTCTTGCCTCCTTTTGCTGTTGTTCTGATTATAGGCTCTCTGGGAGAGAGACACTATATTTCTGATGTGTACATGTCAAGAACAAGAGGAACCATGACCAGGTTCTCTCAACAGTATCAATAAAAAAGTACAATGATTAGAATAAGAATAAATCCAGTATATCCAGTTGCAACTGCTAAAAGTTGCATTTGATTTGCAAGTTATCAGCCCTAATCAGTTTTCTCACACCATTAGTTGCCTGTGTAGTAATACCACTCAGCAAGACTTCCTTTAATGTTTCATGACAAGTATGGTGTGAAAAACAAACTAAACCTCTGACATGCTACCTATGTATGTTATACGTATTTGCCTCTGTTTGTCTGCACATACACAGCACAATGGACTTGAATACAGTGAGGCAAATATCACCTTTCATGCAGGTCTATGAATGCAAAAGGAGTCAAAAACAACTTGATTCACTGAGTGTATGCTGTTCTTACCAACTTTTTTAAAAAACAGAGGAAAAGAATATCTGTGTTGAACTGTTCAACTGGCTACCTAAAAGACAAAAGTAAGGATAAGAATAACTCATTTCGTGCTGCTATGCCCATGGTACTGTAAAGCTTTTAGACGGTAGCGTTATCTTACATATTATTAATGTATAAAGTCTTAGAATATTCATGTACAACTAGGTGAGTTAAGGACTAAATTAAAGAAGAGCATCTCCTCTGAAGGCTCTTGCATGACAAGCTAAATATAAATTTCAATTTTATTCTACAGCAATTTTTACAACATTGTTTCTCCAATCTGTATTGTGGTTAAAAAAAGGATTAGACGTGTAAAATACAAAAAAGTATTCCCCAACACTATCTTATGTAATTCATGCAGCCGGCAGTCTTCTTTTTACCACATAGATAAGGAAAAGGTTAATAAATAATTCTGCAACTATAGTCTATATCCAATGCAAACACATGGAGCTGTTATTAGGGTTGCCTGAATTATAGCCTTATTATTGAAGTAAATCAAACTGTGATAAGCACTAAGACAGACATTAGCAATATCAAAAGAATTCAGAATCCATGTACCACCTGCAAATTGTGAACCTCAGGAAACAATATATGTCACATCAGCCTTGGGTTCAGTCCCACAATCCCTGCTTGTTCTTTTGATGCCAGAGAAAGCTATTGTGTGAGCATGGTCTGCTTCAGCACACCTTCATGCAGACTGCTGTGGAGCTTGTAGGAAAACCTAACCAAGACATTAGTTACCTTTCCCTACGAGAAAAAAGAAGCCATGAAGAAACAAAAGCTCTCTCACACGAGGGCTGAATACTCCTCTGAACATGATATTTCTCATTTATTTGGAGTAAAAACTCTTTTGATATCAGATTAATTTAGTCAGCTGGAGTCAACCAGCTTCTTATTAACAGCAGTGACAATATATAAGAAAGTCTCCACTACTTCCCATGAAGACATTTAACAGGAAAAAAGTGAACTAATGGCAAGTGTTGTTATAGAGAACACTTTAGTAGGATACTTTATCTTTGCAGAGAGTACTACTCTATTTCCAATCCTATCATCCTACAGCATAACAGCAAACTCTGTGCTCAAAATCAACATAATAATAATAATTTTAAGACAACAAACACCCTAGAATATTAAAATTCTAGAACTAAATTTAACTGTACAACCTTGATTCAGACTAGTGGACTTACGCCTTTCATTTTCAAATCAATACAAGCAATATTTGGATTAAAGGCTGGATACTTTTTTTCTTTTTTAAAGACCTTTTACTTCACTGAGAAGTGCTCAGTTACCTAAACATAGGTTCAGTATTTATTTTCTCCTTGATGTTTTGTTCATGCTTTACTTATGATCCTGCGTTCTAGCACTATCATATCACCTAATATTACATACATATAATAACGAGATTTCTGTTCCTACTCATAAGCTTCCCGTATATATGTCTTATTCTTGTGAGAAAAGGAAAATCTCTAAAATCTCATGTTGAAGTCTAACAAGGTCAGAGTCAAAGGTACACATACATTTTGCCCAAGTCAAAACAGTCGGGGCTTTTAGAGAATTTAAGACTATATAGTACTTGACATATTTAAAAGATAGCTTGCACTGGTTTCTATTTTAGCTCTAAGCACTCAGCACTTCTGCAAACCAGACTTCAGGGCTCTAGTCAGGCATTCAGAAAAGCAAGGCACACCAAATCCTTATGGTTTAATTTTGTATTAGAGACTCAATACAATTTCTTGGTGTAGGTTCCACTTGCTTTGGCTATTGCTTACCTCTCTACTGCCTCATTTATCCTCCAACTCTGGAATATTTGAAGAAGTCTGCCTCACTATTGCAACATCAAGATGTGAAATAGGAAATTTGAGAATGTGAATTTGTAATGCACGTTCATCAGGTAGATATTAACCTGACCAAGAGTAGAGATTTTACTCCTTCCATAGAGCCAGCAGTAGTGTCTTCACTTGTAGATCTCTTGTGGGAATCCTGGATGCAATGAAAATGTCGCTTTATTTTAAAACTGACATTTGGTGTGTTTTCAAGGAGAAAGCAAAAAAACTCAATAAACATCATTTTGGCCTGAACACTTAGTGGAATACGAGACTCATAATGGTAACTACCAGGAAACTGGATTACCAAAGTGCTAGCTGCATCTTCATACTTGAGGATTAATTTCTTAATAATAGCAAATAAATTACTGAAACAGAAGATACTGAAATTTCCTATGACTCCTCATATGCATGAAGAAATGCAGATACAGAACCAGCTATAAAGTCTGTGAATCAATTCCTGCTTGCTTCTTGCTACATCCCTGACATTTTTTCAGATAATATCACAGCCCTTCAAATTTGTAAGAAGAAATCTGTCTTCAATGTTACAACTCAAAGGCAATGCAAATGAAGGTTTGAGTATAGCTGCTAAATTAGCAGGGTTTGTGATAATTACTTCATTTCAGTCTGTTCATGCTGAGTATTCTAATATCTAATACATATATTATCAAGCACACTCAACGTGGCTCACCTTGGTGAATATTAATAGCATTATTAAAACAAAATTACTAAATACTATACATAGTTGGTAATAGCTGCTAACACTTTGTTTTATGGAATTTGTTCAAGGTCTTGAAATCATTTAGTAGGAAGTTATAAATTTCAAGAGTCAGACACTGTTGAGCCTTAAACATCCAGCAGAGTTAATGGAAATTTTCCTCCCTAAAGTTTTATCATACATGAAAATTGTTTTATAGTACTAGCAAACATTGTGATTCTGCAAAAAACACTGATTCTTTTGCATTGAGAAGGGCATTCTTCTGACATTTGCGCACACAAAATGTTCAATATGAATCTCTTCAGACAATTTCTTTACATTGCCAGAGACAAACACTATCAGTTTTTATGTTTTTATGTAAGCCAGTAACTTACAAGGAAAAAAGAAGAAGAAAACTTTGTTATTGAATTTAGACTAAAATCTTGCTCCTTACTTCCACCACCTCATTCAGTTATGCAATTAACGAGGACAGAATCAACCATTAAATTTTGTGCTTATGATTCATATTAATGGCACTTCCTAAACAGACTCTTAATGAGCCTCTGATGCATTTACTGAAGTCCAGAATATTACTCAAATTTTAAATCTTTACACTAGCAATGTGTTCTAAAGCCAAAATTCTGCCTACATAGATTTTGCAAGAACATGAACAAAGATAAGTTTGTAAAGGGTAAATATACAATTGTCACTGAGATTGTCAGAAATAATCCTTCTAAGATAAAACCCCGAATTATTCAAGTTGCATAATAACTATTACTAAGAAACATGGTTTTAAATTTTGCAGTGTTTGATCTTTTGGAATAAGAGAGCAAAATGTATTCTAGGGTAAAAAAACTGTGCACATGCTAGTAGACAGTAACTTAAGAAAGTTCCAAAAGATAAAGATTTAACTACATGTGGAAAGCTCTTTAAAGTAGTAGCTAACCCTACTCAAAGGAGTCCCTTGAAGTGCTACATATAAACCATGAGAAAAAAAAAGAGGACTAAGCAGAAGTCTGTAGTTTGTTTAAACATTAATTATGCTTAACCTAGCATGAGAAAAGAGACAGCAGGAAACTTAAATTAACATATATAACTGAGGAAATATAACTAACCAATTAACAGATAATTTTTGTTTTAAATCATAAGAGGAAAGGTTGTTAAAGAAACTAGAATTGCATAAAAATGGAAAGAGTGGTAGAATACAGTCTTAGCCACAGAGGCGTGTATTTTTACCCTCAGGACTCTCAGAAAAGCAGAGGAAAATATATTTCAAATACTAGCAGAGGAAGGCTGACTACCTCTGGGTGAAAACAGGGCACCAATACACTCTAAAAATGTTACTCTCACATGTATCCGTGTTTACGGCAATATTTAGTCTCTGTGGTGTGATGTGTGGGGAGATATACAACTCAAAGGAACATCCAGCAGAAATACACCCTGCTCTCAACTCTTACAAGTGCCTGCATCGGCTAACATATTTCACAAAATTGTCACGTTTAGTTTAAACTCTATTGGACCTTCAGTTTTTGTGTTCTCAAGATTTTAGTCATCTTTTCAATAGATAATTTTGGAAATAAACAGCTCTGGAACATGAAGGGTTGGCCACCATTAAAGGGGGAATAAAGGCTAAACTTTTTGCAAGATCTTCAGTATGAATTAGAATGAGTTCCTGGGACGTTGTTTGAAAGATTCAAAAGCTTTATGAGCCTAGTGCAGAAGACTGCCTTCTGTAGGAAAAGCTGCGAGGTTGCTACTAAAATCACTGGGGAGCAAAGGAATTGTAACAAGCAGGAACAGAAGTGACAGAAAGGACTGAGAAAATGAGAATCATAAGTGCGTGGAAGAAATTTTATCAATACAACCCAGCTAATAACATCAGTGAGACTAGACTATAAGTGCTTGTTCTTGGATACAAGTAGGAAAGCTTTAGAAAGCTTTAATATTCTTCAGTGTAGATCAAGCACTACTTTCAGTACAGAAGAACTGTGACAAACAACTTCTTTTCATGTAGTCTTTATCCTTTCATTTATGCTAGAAGCCAAGAGACTAAAATGCAAACGAGGGGTTTTTGATGTACTCCCTAGGGCTGTTTCAAGCCACCTCTTGTGAATAGCTTCCACAAAACAGCTATAATCCCTGTTTTCAGCTGTATATCAGAGACCAAAGAACAAAGCCTTAGCCATACAACTCTGATCTTTCTGAGACTCTTCTCACTCAATACTGTGAAGGTTGGACTCAGCCAAGGTCACCAGGAAGGACGTGATGAAATTTAGTGTATGGACAGGTGACAACAAATTTCCTGACTGCTTTTTCATTTCTTTGCTGACCTTGTTGCTGTTCATGTCACAGATTTAATTTTTAATGTATTTCACACTCTTACAGAGTTTTGTGTTCTGCTGTGACTAAGTCATACAATTCACACTTGTTCTGGCACAGGCTTGGGTGATGTTTTCAAGTTACCATGTGAAGGAAGTCAACTTCAGTAAAGGTACACCTATTCAAATTAAATATCCTAGAAGGAATATTAATTAAATATTAAGTAAAGAAGTTTGTTCTTTTGTGACTGAAGTAGTGGTAAGTCATTTGTACAAGTGAAAATTTTTTATTTTGAACTGACATGTAAATGTTCTAAAGAACCAGTAAAGCATCCATCCAAAAGAAATCAAAGTATGGGTTTTCATCAAAGCCAGAAGAAATTTGGCACTGATTTTAATCTGAGAAACAGGAGTAAACTTTATGTTCCTAGAGGAAAAATTAGTTTGTGGGAACAATCCTTCAAAAACAGGGATCCTTGAAAGAGTTAAGAATGGTGAAAAAACACCAGATTTTCAAAGAAAAAATTGTGCAAAAAAATTTATTGCCTACTCTCAGATGTCCTAAACCACAAATATATCACAAGCCTGAGTGAAAATGCACAATTATAGCAGAATGCATTGTGCAGCCATTTCTACATGAATATATAAAACAAATGTAGTTTGCTTTTTGCATCATTGAAATTTCCTATAGAAAATGCAACCTCTGCAAAGATCAGTGTTGACACACTTTTTTATAACCACCAGAAAAGTTTCTGCAAATAAATTTTGAGGACAGAAACTGCTAGTCACACCAGCTTGTATTTCCAGTGACTTAGGTCGTGTATATAAAAAACAAGCACATGGACAGCGTCAAACAGAGCTGATGTAAACAAGAACCAAGTATTACAAGTTACAATGGGTACATAGGGAATGTAGGGGTAGAGAAAAAATATTGTTCAAACTAAGTACTATCCCAGTTCTAACTGGAAAATAAGATAACATAGCAGTAAACATCACTAAGATTCCTACTGGATGTTGAAATACTGGGAAGGGCAGAAAAGAGAAGAACTGCATGTCATACTTTCAAATACTACTCAAGGTGAACATACTATTTTGTGCCCAGTTTTACCTCAACATCAAAAAGCACACCCCTTTTTTCATGCTAGTCAGGATACCAACTAAACTACTATTCTGGACATAGTACCTAAAAAAAAAGTTCCTGCATTTTCTAGTTTTTTTCTAGATTTTGACTAGTTTTTTTCTACAGATCAGTAACTGAAGATCCTTTGAGTATAATCCTGGGATTTAGATTGGGATCTGATGTGTGTCAACAGTGTTAATGTGTTATGTCTAATCACATACTTCTGCTATTTTTCTCTTTTTCTCCAACCTGTTGTTTGTTTCCATTTCCAGATTTTACTTGGCTAATGTAAACTGCTAGGTACATACGCTAACAGGCTTTTGCCAGCTTGAGTTTCAACAATGTCCTCTGTGCTTCAATCCGTCTTTTGATACACCTATTTTATCCATGTATGCTTTCACTTCAAGCTTCACATGGTCTGTTTTGCAGACATCATGTACTACTGCAGGTCTCCGGGAGAAACACTCAGGTTCTGCGCTGCATGGCTACTCTTCTGCTGTAGACTCCACTTTCTCTGTCTTTCAACACTGCAATGCAGAAGATAAAATGCCATTTTGTGAAAATAAAACCTATGATGAGCTGAAAGAAAACTGTGTTATGTGGTATAAGCTATCTGCTTACATGCTAGAAGAAAACAGACTTCTCTGAGTTCAAAGAGAACAAAGAAAAACAAAGTTGACTACCTCTGTGCAGTCAGAAGACGTGTCAAAATGTATGCTGTGGAGGGCTGTTTCAGAAGAAGTCAGTTTTGGTTAAAGGACCTCAAGATTCATAGTTTTCTCTCTACAGAACTTTCCAGCATATCAAAAGTGAATGGAATCCCTTTTATTCATTTCAGTGACAGTAAAGACTGTATTTAAGCCTTTAAACCCTGCAAAAGCCCCTAAGAAGACTTAAAAAAAATGAGACATTGAGCAGAGCACAGTAGCTCTCCCTAGCATAGTGAAAATACACATTTGTGGGTATTTTTGGAGGTTAAGGCATTTGTCACTTTATGCAAGGGTCTATGAAAAGTATGCTTTCACTCTTTAATTTTTCTCTTCCACAACAAGGCAAAGAAATTGTTACTTATTTTAATAGAAATTAATTTTTCTGACATTCCTCTCATGACATATTGCTGAGAGATGCACATCATTTCTGATCAGGCATCACACAGATGGTCTAAGAAGTTTAATACACCATGTCAGAGGCTTTGAGGAGACAAAAAAGTCTCCCTCTATTTTTTATCCTAGTCGGACCACTATAAAGAACAATGTTTAAACATTAAAGAGTTGTTTAAATTTTAAAGATGACATTTTTCTTTTCAATGTTGAAACACTGTTACAGAATGTTGAAGCTAGTTTACAGGCTATGATAAACCCTACTAGTAGCATCAATGTCATTTCTCAGCAAGATGGCCTTCACAAATTGGCAGCATATAAATGACAACTGTGATTATCATAGAATACACTTATGAACTTCAGTTTCTATTCTACAGAAAGAAATGTCTTTGCATACTCCTTCCTGCCCTGCAAACTGCTATTGTTTAATCAAGAGCAGTGATGATAGTGACTTTCCTTTGCAGAAGATTAGGTCAATCCCTTCCTAAGAAAATAAATTATAAGGTACCACTTGTTATGTATTTGTCAGCTGACATAAGGACAGTGTTTGTAACATAACACAACAAGCACTGAATTTCATTTAAACTCTAATGAAAATGACTGTAAAAATGATAACGAAGAAATCCAAATACTCTGCGTACAATTCATATATATATAAATATACTTTTGACATAGACAGTAGGATCTAGCTTTTCTACAGGTAGATCACAAACAGCCTCACAAAGACGATGAACATGCATGATTTTCAAATTATAAATATTGAAATTGATGCAGTGGAAAATGAACAGACTTGTTCAGCCCTGCCTAGCTAGCCTAGTGGCAGAAACAAAAGATTTTTAAGTCTCAGACTGCTATTGTGTTAAAACACAAGACCTAGTCCCTCTGCTACTTTTTTTTGCAATTTTGAGAGAATTTCCTGCCCAACTATGTCAATTGTCTCAATTAAGCACTACTCCACAAATTAAAATTAGGAGCTCAGATTCAAAATGTCTTTTGTCTTATAGTGATAAGAAGAATTCTGCTGCAAACTCTTGCTCAGCTGACAAATTAATCAGGTAAGAGTCCCAGTCTGCTAATGCAGCAAGGTGACTGCAGGTTACAGCAACTGGCTTAGCCCTGGGAAATTCAGACCTGGTTCCCTGCTTTGCTTTAGGCTTCTTTGTAAGGTTGAGCAAGCTACAAAGACTCTTTAGGCAAGATTTAGCCTGTACCTGTAAAAATGAAATAAAAGCAGTCCCTTCTTTTGAAAAGTTGTTGTGCAGGTAAGTCAATTAATGCTATAAGCCACATAGATATTACGGCAATGAGGAATACAGAAATAGACGTTAGTGTGTGCACACACATTCGCACCTGCAACAGCTTTGTAATAATAAAGACTACCCTTTTCGTTTGTCAAGAATCTCCCCAGGAGTATACTGCTCCATGTCATTTTTAAAGAACTGTGAAGTACTCCATGTGCCTGAATGACACCAAGTTCATAAAGCTACATTGCAAACCACTGATGGTGACAAAGCTTTGCTCTGCTCATGTCTATATGTATGTGTTTGTGTCTAAGAAAGAGAGAGAGAGAGAGAGAGGGGCTGAAGTGGAAAGAACTGTTTCTCCATACCTATTCTAGATACAGGTAAAACAAACATCTTGTTTTAATTTAAGAGCAAATGACAAATAATATCTCCAAAAACAGCACAGGAGAAGAAGTGAGGAAATTAATCCTGATTGTCTGTTATTCCCTTTGCAGACTGTGGCCATGTCTGGAAGACAACATTTTTCTTTATATGCTTTTTCTGGTTTATATTAATATTTTTATCTCACAAGGACAAAAAAAAATATAATTATTATTTTTGAAATCCTTGTCCTAGATGCTTTTACCAATGGGTTCAACAATAATTGTATTTCCTACAGAGTTCTTTTACTTAAGAATAAGAAATTCTTTATTGATTAGAAACCACCTGAAAAAAAAATTGTCAAAATATTGCAGCAGCAACCATCGTATCATATGAACTATGGCACATAAATATATGCATCGAATTTCACCTAACTGTGACCTTCACTCTGCCACTTGCTTCTACAGGTAAAAGAAATTGAATAAAATACATGATTTGTATGATTGCTTAATGTAGTAATGAGCTGAGGGGATTAAACACTGTAATGGACTGTATGATATAATGGATGTGTTCCTCAGTTGTCTGATAACAATTTTTCCATGAACTGAATTAAGTTCATGCAGAAATCATAAATTTCAAGAACCAGCAGTACAAAACCATAGAGAAAAGAGTCTACATGGCCTAATTCCAGCCTCTGATAGCTGAATTTGTCCACACTAGTCTGCTAAACAACATATGCATGGCTTTTTGTAAAAGTTAATTCTAGTCTTTTTTTGTAAGAGGTGTACCAAGTCACTCTGAAAACAATTACAGAAGACAAACTATTGTACTAGCTGTACCATGAAAAGATCACTGGTGTGTTGGCAGAGATTATTCCGTCTTTTTTTACTTCAGTCATAGTGTTGTCTTGCTATTAATTTCCCTAGTGTAGTGCATATATTATGATGATGAATAATCCTGGAAGTAAGTTTCTGTACTACAGCATTAGAATAAAAATATTCAGATCACCTTCCTATAGCAAGCAAAACGAAATAAAAAGATTAGAAAAATGTTCTTTACATTTAACATAGCTATCTTTACTCATTTGTTCTACCAGCTGCTGTCAAAGGCCATGTTATGCAGGTAAGCACTATCAATATCCTGCAATTGTGTGAGCACTTCTGATTTTGCAGTTCCTCAGCCCTGATTGACAGCTTTGCCTCGGAGAACTAAAACTGGCTACATCATCATTCAAACTGAAACAAGAAAAAAGGGTTTTAAGACCATCCTTCATCCTTGTTAACAGCTCCTTGATCTAATAACAAACTCTTCCATGGCTTTTCCTCTGATATTTGGCCTTTTCCTCTGCTCACTCTGCCTAATTCTCAACATCTTCCTATTTCCTAGCCAGTAAAGGAAGAATTCCTTCTATGTGAACTACCTTTAGTGGCCATATTTGAAAACTCTTCCTAGTTTCATTTAGTCACATTTCTGGAAGATCTAGAAATCCTTGTTTTTACATCATTATCATGCAGAGGAACCTAGCAGAGTTTTTGACATCAAGAAACTACAGAGAATTAGAACTACCAAGCTCAAAGAAATGGGATTCAACATGATATTAATCATATCTAAATGACTTCAACTTTTGGAGCTAGGTGACTCACCAGTAGCATAAGAATCTATGCATCAAGATCACTTGCATAGCTTGGACTTATTGCCTGAGGATGTATGTTGTTGAAAAAACTAATATTAGAACTTGGACATTCTGAAGAACTGATCCCAGATTTATAAAAACTATAAGCATTACACAATTGGCACCCTGTTATTGTACAGAGATTGCCCCACAAGTCTCCATTCAACACCAGAAGAGTATGTTCTTTTCCCTAAAATGAAATGTGCCTCAAAAGACATTGAGTTCAAAAAAGAAAAAAAAGGAAAATGGGGAAGGAGTATCTTCACATTTGTTAGAATGTCAAGCTGTTCTTCTCTATGTATTGCCATTTTTTAAGTGCAGCAGTTCATTTGCATAGTAATTACAAAGTTTTACAAATAGCATTAATGGCTGAAAGAGGTACAGTCCATTTACATTACTGACAGCATTACATTACATATTTTTAACTGCAATTTAAAAAAACGAAAGATCTTCAATCCACATAGATTACCAAAGTTCAGCAATATTTGTGTTTTAAGAAGGTAAAAAGCCTTCCCCAGTCCATTGTGAAAACTCTGCTCTTGTGACTTCGAAAACCCTATTCATAAATACTGATTAGGCACTATATCACCATACGGTGCAGCACTACTAGCAGAGCTCCTTACCCAGGGCCAAATTGGAAATGTTGGTATATTAAATCAGGCCAAATGTCCTGGTAATTCTATACATGAAAGATCATCTCTAATAAATAGACTTTAACTAGGGACTCAACTAATTTTATTTTTAGTTTGTAAGTGTCAAATTCCAGGGACAGATTTAAAGGGGAAAAGCTATGAGCAAGGAATACATAGTGTGATTGCACCATTTAAATAGAAAAAAGCTTGAAGGCACAGACCATTTGCAGTGCAGCTGGCTGACAAACAGCAGATTGGATCCAAGAGACAATTCATTCTGCTAAATAATGGAACACACATGTTATCTGCTGCCTTCTTGAAAGTGCCGCAAATTAACCAGTTTTACAGCTTGTTATGAAACGATTTCGTACACCTGCAGAGCTCTTTGACTGCTCTTTGGACTAGTGCCTTATAACATCCTGTTAAGCATAAAATGTATTAAATGCACTAGGATTCTTGTTTTAATTGTAGAATGGTTATAGAAGTGTAGAAATTAGGGAGCACATTAACCACCGGTCATACTTATAATCACTAAGTACATTATCAACAATTGCCTTCATTTTGTTCTTAAACATAGTATTTCATAAGGATAAAAACCACCACATTTCACACAGGATATTTTGGACCAATTACACTGTTAGAGCTATTTCACTGCTCCTGTCATAGCTCTGCTTCAGGCAAGGGCTTTCCTTGAAGTATGAAGGATTGATTCTTGAATGCTTGGCCACGCTGGAGCCTACAGTTCCTGTAGAGGTCACCTGAGGGAGCATACCCTCCTATTGTAGCAGTTCCTTCTTTACCTAGAGAAGCGCAGGTAAAGATACCAAAAAATTGTTGCACGTTTTTCTTTTCTGATAAGCTTATCTTAAAAAATGACACTTCCAGAAATGATACCACAGCTTCTAGTAAATAGCAGTTCCAACATTGTTTCCACAAATGTCAATTAGACGTTCTGGAAACACATCACAAATCTGGAAAACTGATGATCATTTCACTTGGAGATTTATAACAACCCAACACCATTTACCCCATCATTACCTAAGAAACCCATTCTACTTTAGCAGTCAGAAAATAATGCAAGCCTTGGACTTTATGGATTGTTGTCTACCATCTTTGAAAGCACCATTCTTAATGCAGGGAAATTTGACAAGCAAGTTAGGGTTGGCTGCCCTGAAGGCACTCTCCTTCAGCCAAACGGTCTCTGATGAAAAGGGGTGAAGCCTGGAGAAGACAATTTACCTGTACCTCACCATGCTTAAGTTCCCTGGCTCTAATACAAGTCTTACAAAATTTCTTGACAGAAATTGAAAGTCTTTGCCACATTAGAGATTGCACTGAAGAAGCAACTCTCCCTGTTCTAGTGAAACTCATACCCCATGTGTGATCCCAAGTGAGAGACTTTGGCGCTTGGAGTATTACAACTACTTGCTTTCCACACCAAGTCACCTTAGTAATAATAGTAGATGCGACAGAGCGATGGATGTCCATGAAGTTAGCATGAAAGACCAGCAACCAGCATGCCTAACACTAAAAACAGAATAAGACTGCCTTGCTGAAGTTTTGTTCTTAACTTGGCCAAGAAATTACTTTTGCAACTTATGGTGCCTTTGACACTCTGACAGGTCTTTCGTTACAGCTTTTCAGAGAAAGGGAGGAGGAAAGCAGCATTCATGAGAAACAAGAATTCAGCTTGATGTGGTAAAATATCACTTAACATTATCAGCCATGACGGACTGTCCAATTTCTTCCAGGAGCTTTACTGTGCGGGGAACTAAATACATTGCATTTTACTGCACTGGATCTTTAATTTTTTGCAGTGCAGAATGCAGAAATTTCTGCAGGGTTTTAAACAGAGAAATATTGTCTTTTCTCCAGAAAATACATTTTTCCCGTGTGTTCCCTACCTTCCCTACATCAGAGGCCTCAGTTTATCAGAATAAGACTTGTTCTTTTTCCTAAGCAGTGCAATAAATTGGACTTTTTAGGTATAAATGTGACCTTTTTTTGTTGTCATATGAACTGTGTGATATCATGAAAAAAATAGTCATACAGCATTTTCACTGGAAGAAGAAAAAGAATACAGAGGTTACTTTTTTTTTGGAAACTCTAATTGCTCAAACTCAGTTCAATTATATTACTGTTTTTCATGGGTCAAAATAGACTGTGATGATACCAGAAAGAAAAAGTCTCCTTTTTCCTCAGAGTTCTTCTACCCAGTGGCCATATCAGAGTATATGACCCTTCACAAATTTGCGAAGAAGTATCATTCTTGTTGTCCTTCTGCCCATGGAGGAATACATATTCATTAGTGACTTACACACTATTCACAGCTCCACCTCTATTTCTCCCAATTTCTAGTGTCAACACTAGCTAAGTGAAGTTGAAAACACTTTCAAATCACAGTCATGTTTCCTGATGGTACCCACAGAGAATGCACACATACATAATCATAAGTAAGAAAAGGAGTCACAATTTGCTGCAAGAAAAGGCTCTTGTTAGAATTTAATCATGCTTATGTAGCAGTTTAAGAAGGCTATAACAGATAGTCAAGATTCCTAATCTCATTCATGAAAACAAACATGCACGCATATTTTTCATAATGTTGGAATACAGTGAGCCTCATTTTAGCAAACTACTATTTTTGCTTAGTGCTATTTGCACCGTAACATGATATTCTACAAAAATATTTCTAAATATTAATATAATTTATACAACATTTTATTAAATACAATTTATTCTTTATAATAAAGGATAAATTCCTGTATGTTTGATATCATTTCAATTTTCAAAGGACAGACAGTAACAGCCTTGGCATTGCTTTTGCTGGCATTTGGGTATATTGACTGTATAATTAGTCCTTTGTTGTCCTTAACCAAAACTTTATCGGACAGTTTCATTTACAATGCTTGAACAGAATGATCTTCCAATATGGCTTAGAGCCCCTTAGATTGTTGTAAATATGACCTGACATTTTCTTATGGGTAAAATATTAGATTATAGCAAGGTACAAAATAATATAATTTTATTTCAGATCCTAAGTGAAAGTGATGGTCAAACAGATTAAAATGTAAAATTCCTCCATAAAATTAAATTATTTATAATCTGATGCATACCCCTTGTTTTATCTGCCATATAATACAATTATTTTATACAGTGTAGTAGCTGTATTCATTGGTGTTGCTGACAAAACAATAGTATCACCGCCAAGTCACGGTCAAGAACTTCAGAGGGCAGTCATTCTGGCTTCTAAAGTTTTATGTTTAAAACAAGAACACTTGCAGTTTTTGCTGGTTTTTGTAATGGTATTTGGTCATTAAGCTGATTTACCTATGTAATTAATCAGAACCACCAACTCCTCTGCAGTCTTTTTACAATACTAATGTTTTAAATGACTAGATATTTTCATACTTTCCACAATTTATCAGTCACTGTACCTCAGACTAATTTTTTGCAGTTTCGTGTCCACAATCAAATGGATTTCCTAGAGCTGCAAGGGCTTAGACATCTAGATAGAAGTCTATATCTTTGTTCCACTTCTTCTTTGTGATGTGTGAACTTGCACAAAGCTTATTTTAAAAAAATAAAACCAAATTAATCAATATTAATTGATTACTACTATGAATTAATTAGATACTATGAATTTCTAGAACCTCACAGTTTATTCTGACAATTCAGTATCAATACAGAGAGAAGCCCGAGGACTCCATTGTGCTTAATGGCTGTGCTGTGCTCTTCTCTTAATGAAAGTATTGCACACACACAAACAACAGCAACAGCAGAGCAAAACAACACAAAAAAAAAAAAAAAACCAAGAAAAAGAAATGTCAAATCCTGGCAATGTTGTGAAATGAGCCACTAAGGACACACCATCTTTTGTCAGCCCAGTAGTGCTTAGTCACTACTTAAAAAGTTTTTCTGCAATTCCAATCATAAGCTCCACCAACAAAAGGAAAAAACAAAGTTTCTCTCCTTTTCATCTTGGAATATTTTGACAGTAGAATTATTTGGCATCATGGAGCACTTCTCATGTTGTAATTCTGGCCCAGACATTTCCTTTTCTCTAAGCTGCTTTAATGAAATGAGTAAATGAATCCACTATCAAACACTGGAACAAAAATCTGGCCAGCATAATGGTTTATTCAATCTCACCTAAGCAGGTAATATACCGTGTTGTTTTCTAAACTGTTATCTCTGTATTGGATTCACATTTCTGTCAACATCTGGTAGGTAACTGCATGTATTATCTATATTTGTGTAATGATTTTCTGAAGAAAACTTGTGGTTTCTAGTAGCACCATATGTTTCACGCCCTCCTAACCTACTGCCAGCCTGGTTTTTTTTTCTGTCAGTCTTTGGAACTGACAAATCTGTAATTTTCTTAAGATTGTATTTAATAAACTATCAAAGGTGGCATATTTTCTTAATAGGAGATCAGAGTTTTGAACCAGATTAAAAGAATCTGCTGTCTGTACTATGAGCAACCAAAGCTTCTCTTACTCCCTAGTTTATATAGTTTTGCCATGTAGACTGCATCTTCCTGTATGGCAGCAAAACTGAATCATGAAAGCTCTGCATTTTATAGGGGACACTCAGCAAAGTTTGCCATAACATACCAGAGATTCCCAAGGCCACCTGCATAGTAAACTGTAGTAAGTGAAATACCCAAGGACCATTTGAGAAAGGGGAAATGCTATTATTTATTGGTGTGACTGAGAACACTAGATGTTTGAGCTGAGGTCCTTAGTCTCCCTAAACAACTTAATACTGTTGTAGGTTACCTTGCTACATAAAACATGTTTGTGAGGTCACAGAATGCTAAACATTTTTCTTGTCTTTTATTCTAGTTGTAAAACACTGCGTGTAATGTGCCTTCAATATCACATTGCTCAGAAAGGTGAAGGTAACAACAAGTAATAGGTATCCTTCATTCCTTGTTCCACAAAAATAATGGCCATGCACAAAAATAGTGCCAAAGCTCCTAGAAGTAAAATGACATTGCTCTTTCCTCGTCAACAAGCTCTGCATCTTTCACAGAGCTGTCTTCCACCTTGGATTTCAGAGCTGAAATTCCTGCTGCTGATACCAGATGTCATTTCTGTATAGGATTAATTTGATCTCAGTTGGCACAACACTGATTTTGGGAACAGTCTTAGGGATGAAACTAAGTACATAAAAATAATTCATAAACATAGAGAGTTTCTTAACTACTTTGCAATATCCCAAAATAAAGATTCATTTTTTTACAGCAAATTGGTCAAAGGTATATTTAAAAAAAAAAAAAAAGAAGAAAAAAAAACCAAACAAATAAACAAACAAAAAAGAGATAATTCCCTTAGTGCTTTTAGAATATTAAAAACAATACCAAAATAAACCAGCCAGACCCTCCTGCCACCAACTATGGGCACTACTTCTATTGCATCTCTATTGTATAACACTGTATTCTTCCCATAGCAGACATTCAGCCACGTGTAAAAGAAAAGGGGAAAAATCTTTGACATCTATTTCAATATTTTCTAATGAACAGGATGTCTTTCTCACTTAGAACACACCTTAATTACGTTTTTAAAGAGTATCTGAATTAGTTGAAAGCAACTTAAATAAAACTCATATTTTATAGCGAAAAGAAATGCAAGAAGGGCATATTCTATAGCATGTTTGTCACAAATAGAATAAGCAAATGAATAAAGGTACTAGAACATTTAATGAATGCTGGTAGTAAACAGAGACACACTGTATTACTGTGCTTTATCCTTCCCTCTCTTTTCACCTATCTTGCAGGAAATTGCCGATGTTTTCCAGTTATACTGATCACATTTTTCATTCAGATCTGATTTCTTTATTAAAATAGACAACCTGCTTTGGGACAGCAATTGCTATTGAAATTGAGGAAAAATATTCTACCAAAGTGGATTCATCTTCAGCAGGTATACTTGTGTACTGGGTTTTTGGAAGCATATGCACAATCCCTTTTGAAGATTGTTGCTTATGTTGAAGAGACAGTTGGGTATCTAATGAATTAAATCCTGAACCACTACAGTTTTAAATTAAATCCAGCACTGATTTGATTTCACTCCGCAAAACAAGCCTAACAACATGTAAAAATTCATGTTATGCTTCAACTGTTGTTTTGCCACCTCTGCAAAAAGCAACAACAATTTCCAGAAGCATTGCAGGGCACTAACCTCTGTCGTGGTCCCTACTTGTCCAGTATCTCCAGTGGGCAAGACGTCCCATCAAAATATTTAAGCAGTTCAAACAGCAGCATCATAGGTGTGATGCCCAAATTAAGATAAGCCAGTGCTATATACCGATAGAAAAGCAACACACACCCCTGTACATAGTCTGGGATAAAAAGGATGCACAGAAGAAGTTTCTACACAGCAGGGGACAGGTTGTAACAAGCCAGTTCATTCTGAAGGAAGGTGTTTAATTTTTCACAATCCCAGCAAAAATTAAAACAAGGGGATCTGGCATTTCCATGTGTGATTTTTTTCATGTAGATGGAAATATTCATAATTTGACTATGTTATCTGATACTGGTTGGAGTTCTGATTCAAGGATTCAGTGCTTTAGCAGAAATTTATTTGGTGTGATGAAACATAGTGTATGTAGATTTTTGGTTTAACTTCCTATTTTTAAAAAATCTTTTTGAAACCTTACTGGTCAATCTATTAACAAAAAGTCCTAATTCTATCAAAAATACCCCATTTCAATGATGCAATGCATAAAGCTCCAAAGATTTTTATATATGATTGTAATCAGTCTAAGTAATAACATTACACACAATTTTCCATTCTGATTGAAATTAGCACACAAGAGAAAAATTGGCTTAGAATTAAAAGCATGGGTCAGCTCCCTGTTCCAGTGTTGACTGTCATTTGTAAAGGCTAAATAGTCATTAGCACAGTGACAGAGTAATAAATAAATTAGATTGCCTTTTACATTATGACAAAAAAGGCCATAGCATCATTTTTGCTTCCACTCTCTACATTAGGAAATGTTACTTTCAACTTATTGTCTTGATTTTCTCTTTACATAAGGTCAGCAGTTTCGCAGATACAAAGCAAAGCCAGGACAGTTAATTAACTATTGATGATTGAAGAAACAATCATAAAACGTATGGTGAATAGCCAATACAATTTTGCAGAATTTGGATCTTCTGGGTATGGGCAAATTTCAAGCAAATGAGAATTTCTTTAAAGAAATGTGAAGTCATAATTTAATAAGTGTAATGGTAAACACTGTATGCTTAAAAACTAAATGAGATTATTTTGATCCAAAGAATTTTGTAAAGGTGAAGCTTTACAAACAGTAAAGGATCTGTCCTACAAATGAAGCTTGATAACACATCAAAGGCAAATATTTTAGATTATTCATGGTAGTTTGCCTCATAATGCCAAGAGATGGAACAGAAACAAGTGGATCTTTTTGTAAGTTAATAAACATAGATACCACACTAAAATTTCATGTCTGTTAATGAAGGTAGAAGAAAAGCATAAAAAAATCAAGATTACACAACTGTGTTGGAAAAGTATGTACAGTTTAAAAACTGATATTGCAAAAGTATAATCTAAAAGTCTGAGGTAATAGTGTTATTGTATAGAAACTACTGTGTATGTAGACAAAAATCTACAAACTTTTATCGTGTCTTACAGTCAACCACCTTCAAAACTTTTTTCACAATCTTGACCAAAATTACTAGAAAATTATTAGAAAATTTTAAGGAACATAATTAATATTTATAAACTCTTAAAAATGGTCCAAGTTCTTGTCTTTTGGAAAGAAATTTTATTCTAAAGTTAACACTCATGGAAACATATTCATAGGATGTGTTGTGGCAGTAAAGGCTTTTGCCTAGTTTCAGGTATTTTTTTTCAGCTTTGATTTGGTGTCCATGTTAAGGTGCAAATGCTAAGGACAAAAAAATAATTTACTTCCTTAGGCTAATGTGCCCTTTAGTGCCCTTGACAACACCGATATCTGCATTTCTAGTTTTACTAGCTCCTTTTTTTTTTTCATTGCACACATTCTGTTGAAAAGTACTGCTGCTGTGATAATCTCAGATCGAACGTCCCTCTTCAGAAATGAACACCAAGTCACTGAATCATTGCACATGGGTAGCTTAAGTACCCTGTGGTGGTTTAAGTCAGTTTCCTGCCAGGAAGAGCTGACCTGAAACTTCATTGTGTAACAGTTAAAGAAACTCCACAAGTATTTTTCTGGATTCCTATGACACCCTAAATATTTGATGCTCACTTCTTCTGATAGATGTAATATTGCCAGCAAAAGCTAACTTTCTTTATGTGACTGAAACTACTTGCAAGTGATTGGCAGTGGGAAGAATGTTGCAAGGAGAGAAAGAAGGATGTCAAAGTCAGGCTGAACTATTTTTGTAATAGACTTCTAAATGAAAAGTAATTGTGACTGAGTTTAAAAAATCCAGAGTAACAGGTAAAATGAATATATTTTTTTAAAAAACTGCCCTATTCCTCACTCCTGAAAAAAAAATTTAAAAATCTGCTAAGTGACAACTGCAAGAGGGAAATAATTTCCTTCTTTTTATTTGAGTAACATATGTAATAAAGTGGAGAAAGTGGAGAAAACTGAGTTTTTTCTTCATATGCCAGCTAAAAATGTGAGGAAAACAAGCTATATACAGACAAAACCTTCCCCAAAAATGAGTACTGGAAAAATGGAGAAATGGAGACTACAGTTACATATGAGCTCATGTGAATTCGACCTGAAGATGTGCACGCCTGTCTCCACTCCCAGCCTGCCTTCCACCCCACCCAGCAGAGCCCAGTGCCTCCCCAGCTTGATATGCCTCTCGTGCCCAGTCCTCCTCCAACAGCCTTTTGCTCTGCTCAACACCCTGCAAACAGCTCACAGCTGTTCAACAGCTGTCACTGACTGCAATCAAAGCTGCACAACAGTGGCTGCATTTTAGTCATTTTTCACACTGCAGTAGTATTTTGGATCTATGATACAAGTTTCCATGGACCCACCATTTAGAACAAGTTCTTTGGTAACATGTTTAGAAGACACTTATATTTTGTTCAGCTAAAAGTGTTTCTTCCGCTCACTCCCCTGCCTCAAAGGAACTACCACTCGCATAAGAGCTCATCTTTTGCATACAAATTATTGACAAGATATAGTGGCATTAGCCAGACCGTTTGCCAAGTAATTATGTATGCTACCTCAGAATACATGGGGGGAAAAAACAGCAAGACTTTCCAGATGGTACAAACTTTTCCTTTAGTCATCAAAATTAAAAGGCAAATCAGGAATATGTATGCAAGTGAAATTGGCATATTAATTTAAATCACTAGACAACTGTAATTTGGTCAGGATATGTTGAAAGGCTCATAGTTTTTTCCAATCAAGATGAGAAAAACTAGAACCAAAACATATTTCTCAAAAGAGGTGTTCTATGCAAGCCTCTGTTAGCAAAGACATTCAGAAAAATCGGTGACTGGACAACACAAAGTCCTTTCCCTTCCTTCTGAAAGCCAAGCCACTTTTATAGGTTTGAAATTAGGTACCTCATAAGCTGCATGAACTTAACGGTCCTCTTATCCTAATGGACGAACCTCAAAACATTGGGAAATTGTGTTAAGTCTCCATCTGTTCAGGAAACTGATATTCAGAGGGGCTTGGTTTCCACATAAGTTCTTAAATAAAGAGGCCAGGCTTTCTAAAGCTTTCGGTCACTTTTATGGCCTGCATAGAAACCACTGCGCTGGAACAGCTATGGTGCTAGAGCTGAATTTGGTTCCTGCAAAGCAACAGCAGGAACACTTGGGAGGCAGATCTAGGGCAATCCTTCTGGTTATCCTATCTGGTTATCACTTGGGCAGAAAGGTTTCCCTGGAAAGAGGAACACTGCGCCACATGGGTGGGCATATAATGCAGGCAGGCTATCCTGAGGCTGAGCCTGAGCTCCTCAAAGACAACATGGTTTTGAATTGCCAGGTGACATAAGCATGCTAAGCTTCCTGTATTCCCTGAAGGGTGAAATGTAAACATAAACTAGTCTTGCATGATACCGAGGGATTTTGCCTTTTCCCTGCTGAACAAAGGCAGTACCCTGTTCTGTATAGAATATTCTGTTTTATTTTCTAATCTCTAAACCTGTCATCATTGCAGACCCTGACACTAGGCATCAATATGTTCAGCAGTAGTTGTAAAAAGCGTGTTATTGCTTTTGTTTATTGGTATTTAAAACTGCATAGTACAAAACAAAAACCTTTTCCAAACTCCACTATTGCAGCTTTTGTACCTGTAGAAACTGCAAGGAGAGTATTTACTGTGAAATTCCTGTCAGAGAGCACCTCCTGCTTTAGTGACAGGGATGTTTTGTGTGGATTTTCTATGCTCATGGACCTGAAAACCTAATTACCATGCCAGAATTCATACCAGAGATTCCTTTCAAAAGTCCTGTTCCTGCAGATATAAATGCTTATTGGATTTAGTTATTGTGAGTAAATAGTCAATAACACCAAAATGTCTAGTGCACATTTCTTTACTAAGAACTGCATGCTCACGTTTGTGTTGAGGAGCAGTGTACTCAATAGCTGAGATTACTGAGTCAGACACAAGAGACCTAGGTTTCAACCTAGCTTTGCTGTGATCTACTGTGTGATTCCTAGACAATCCCTTTAACTTCGTAAACTTGTGCATCCTTCCTTTCTAGTGCTGCAATTAGAATACTTTATCTCCCAAGACAAACACCTCCTTTTCTGCATTATTTTCTGAGGTGAAACCTCAAAATTTGGATTGCGTAAACTGTAATGATGCTGCAGTAAAAAAGAAGCATTAACATAAATACTTTTCTTTTTTCTTTTTTTTTTTTTGCTAAAACCACACCTAACATTTCTTGCTTATTTCAGTAATGATAATTATTGCTGAATGCAGTCAGGAGTGCAAGCAGAATATGCTTTAATTTTGCATTTGATGCAAAGCACTTTGGTTTTAAACTACCTGTGTTTATATTCCAGATGTGATTCCCCAGAGCTGGTCACAAATAATACTTGTTCATCGTTGTACGATGTTGTATGTTGCTTTTATTTCCCCAAGAATCTGACCCTAGATGCCTCAGATCAGTAGGTTCAAGCTAGCCCTAGTGGCCTCTTCACAGTTGTGTCCGCTGCAGGGCTCACCCATCTTGTTTGGTCTCTCACAAACACCTCTGCTTTTTTAGTGATGATGGATAAACTGCCCTCGTCAGCAGTTTGTCAAAGGTGTCTGGTGCAGCTGTTTGCGCATTTGAATGGTGCATGAGCAATGTCACAGAGGCTTTGCAGTGACCACAGTCTCTGGCTCGCACCAGCTTTTCTCCCCTGCTTTTGTTTCTGTATCAGCTTTACCTAAGGTTTTGCATAAGTGTTAACGTTTGTATAATATGCTGTCCATCCTGTTGATCTGTGCTGAAAATGCAGGTTGCTACATTTCACCTCAAGCAAGGCACTGAATTGGTCCCAATTCACTCATGATGGTGCCTACCCTTGGCAAGGCATTTCTGTCATTATTCTCATACAAAGTTTTAAAATGTAAAAATTACATCCTTGTGACTTAAAGGTCCTGCAGTTTAAAAAGTAAGACAGTAAGAATGTCAGAGCTTTGAGCTTAAAGAAAAGAGCATCTGGCAAAACACACTACTATACTATGTTTTTAAGCAGGATGATACTGACATTGCTGTAATTTATCAGGATATAGTCAGTCTACAGATTTATAAAGCAAATCAGGAGTAGAAAGTCCTGTGTGTATGTGGAGCTGTTCACTTGGCACTGCTGCAGCAAGCAAGGATAGTATCTTTAGGAAGATATGAACTCCATGATTTTCTTCAGTTTATGGGAAGAAAATTTACATACCTCTGATGATTTTCTTTTCACTTCTCTCCTAAGCTTTTGCATTACGATATATGCTACTGAGCAATGCAACATCAGAAGTGCAAAAAAGTCAATTTTGGTATTTCATTCCTTTCTTTCACCTTCATTTTCAGAGTACAAACAGTATCCACTGGCAGGTAATTAAAATATGAGGTCCGTATTCCTACCTAATCCATACTTGTTGAGGCAAATTACACCTCTCAGCCTACGATGGAAGCATCATGTCAATGGTCTGTTTCTACCGAAACTCCCATCATGTTCTCCAGAAGTAGTTTTGCCAGAACAGAGACTGGAATCAAAAGTGTAGAAAAATATTGGCTTAATTTACCATAAATTAATGATGAATCTGTTGTGAATGTCACTGGGACTGATGTCTCAAGCAGTGATTCCAGGTCATTTATAACACTGAAATCCTGAAAAGCTTAAGGACTTCATAAGAACTTTTTCAAATAAAGTATTTACTTTATTTATTTCAAATAAAGTATTTTATTTCTTTGTTAATATAGAAAAGAACTCAAAATATGAGCCTTCTTTATCAAAATCTAATAGTCAGATAAAAAAAAAAACCTTTCTTAAAATCTCATAGCGTTGAAGTTTTGGGGATTTTTTTTGAGGTTGTGAATGCTTGTGATGACACACAAGCATTCTGCCACATGTATGAAGAAGTCAGAAGTGGGACTTTCCATACAGCTTTCCTGCATGTAAATAGTGAAGACAGTGGTCACTTTTCCTCTATTCCTTGCCCATTCTGGGCAACTAGACTAGCAGGAACATCTCTCCATTACTCAGACCTAACTCTACGCTCTCATACTTTGAGAAATATCGGCTGCAGGTTCGTCTGAGAGGTGCAACCAATGTGCACAAGGGCAAAGCTGCTACCAAGAGGGACCAGGACAGGAGGAGAGAGGAGCCAACAGAGCCATATGCACTTGGGGCAGGAACACTGTATGGCCTTTCCCAGGCAGGCAGAGCTCCCGCAGCAGTGCTGGTGCAGCTAGAGGCAACTCTGGGGAGAAAGCGCTATGGTTTCAATAGGATTAGAATTATACCTCAACTAATAAACAAACTCTTCTCTAAGGATGCAAACCCAAGAACATTTCAGAAGGTCTTATTTTATCTTAGAGTCATAGAATCATAGAATGGTTTGGGTTGGAAGGGACCATAAAGATCATCCAGTTCCAACCCCCCTGCCATGGGCAGGGACATCTCCCACTAGGTCAGGCTGCTCAAGGCCCCATCCAAACTGGCCCTGAACACTTCCAGGGATGGGACACCCATAAATTCCCTGGGCAACCTGTGCCAGTGTCGCACCACCCTCATCATGAAGAATTTCTTCCTAAGTTCTAATCTAAATCTTTACCTTTCCAATTTAATATCATTCCTCCTCATCCTATCACTACACACTCTTGCAAAAGTCCCTCCCCAGCTTCCTTGTAGGCCTGTTTTAGGTACAGAAGTCCAAATAAATTAGGTACATTGGTTTTCCCATGTGCACTGCTGTGGTTACCCTATCATAGAAAGTCACTAGTTTAGTCATACAGGACTTACCCTTGATTAAGCCATGCTGGCTGCCACTAACCACCTCCCAGTCCTCCATGTGCTTTAGCATAGCTTCTAGGAAGATCTGTTTCATCATCTTCCCAGGCACAGAACTGAGGGTGATAAGGCGGTAGTTTCCAGGGTCATCTTTTGTATCTTTCTTAAATATGGGCACAATGTTACCCTTCTTCCAGTCACCAGGGACTTCTAACTGCCATGATTTTTTGAAATATCATGGAGAGTGGCTTGGTCACCACATTGACCAATTCCCTCAGGACTCTGGGATGTATCTCATCAGATCCCATAGACTTAGATATGTTCAGATTTCTCAGGTGGTCATGAATTTGATCCTCGCTCACAGCGGGAGGGGTTTTACCGCTCTGGTCCTGATCTTTTTGTCCATTGACCCAAGATGGGCAATGAGAGCAGTTGTCAGTGAAGACTGAGGCGAAAAAGCTATTGAGTACCTCAGCCTTCTTGTCTGTTGATATGTCACTATTTGCATCCATCGGTTGGGTACATTTCTTTTCTTGTTGAGATACCTATAGAAGCCCTTCTTTTTAGTTTTTACTTCCTTTGCCAAGTTCAGCTCCAGCTGTACCTTGGCCTTCCTGACTTCATCCCTACACATCGGGTAGCATCCCTATACTCTTCCCAGGTTCCCTGTCCCTGCTTGCACTGTTTGTGCAGTTCCCTCTTGCTCTTCAGTTTGACCAGCAGGTCTAGACTCAGGCACACTGGTGTCTTCCGTTTCCTGCCTGATTTCCTACATCTGGGGACTGAGCGCTCTTGTGCTTTATGGAAAGCATCCTTAAATATTTGCCAGCTCTGTTCTGCTCCTTTGTCTTTGGGGGCCATTTCCCACGGGTCCTACTGACTAACTCCCTGAAGAGCTGGAATTATGCTTTCCTGAAATTTAGAGTCTTAAATATACTCCTCACTTGTCCCATATCCCTCAGGACCCTGAACGAGTGTGTGATCTCTGCAGCTGAGGTTGCCTCCAATCTTGACGTCACTGATGAGCTCACTTGCATTGGCGACCATCAGGTCAAGTATTGCATTCCCTCAGATAGGGGTGTCTATTACCTGAGTAATTCCCACAAAAAGGTTTTAATGGCACAAAACTAAAAAAGGTAAAGGTAAGGTAGAAAAAAGTAAGTTTCTGATGCATGCTTTCAACTCATTAAGCTTTCCTTTGTGGAAATTATTTACTACAGTGTATTACAGCTAAATTAAATATGGTGAATGGATAACTCCTAAGGGTATAAACTAAATTAAACCAGGAAGAAACCAAATATAATAGTGCTGCATTTTGTGTAATCAAGCCCCAAGAATTCCTTAGTCTGACTCAGTTCTTTACCTTTAGTAACACATACTTCATCAATTAGAATATTTTTTCTCACTTTGTACCAAAAGGCAGGAGAGAAAAATAGTAGAAGGTTAAATATATTTCAAATCTTACGGAGTTTTATATGTGAAGGACATACAGCAAATTAACTAGAAGTCTTAACATCCTCCTGGCAAATTATGCTATACCTTATACACATTCTGCAACTCCCTGTTTAAATTATAAGAAAAAAAAAGATCTAGTTAACAAAATTATACTTTAGCTTTGAAAAATTCCATTAAGGTATAAAATATGACTCCCCATATATCAGGCAGATATAAAACACCGGAGTCATTATAAAGTATCTACAGTCCAGAAACAGACAAAAAAATAGACGGAAAAAGAGGACACAGTAAATAAGAAAAGCTATATTCAACATCACATGGGAGAAGTAAGTGGTATAATAAGGACGTGCTTTCAAACGAAGTAGATGTTAAAAAAGGATGTAAACATCTGCTCTTTACAGATTAAAAGGTACACATCAGATACAGCACTAAGTATCCAAATATGGTGCTTTTTTGCCATTGTGGAGGGTCACTGGAACAACATTATGTTGGTCTGAAGTTCCCAAAGCCTGCCTCAACTTAACATTGCCATCCTGAAATGGCTCCAAGGCTGGGCAACGTTACATTTTCATGGCTGAAATTTCCATGTCAACATACTTGTGTCATGTCTTTGCACTCATTACTCACATGCTCTGTTAAAGCTACTCAGTAAAGGATGGAATATTTTTTGTGACATTTTAAACAGCAGGAATACCGAACTGTAGCCACTATACAGACAGCAACAGTCAAATATTTACTTGTTAACATATTGACAGATAATATCATCCCACAAGTGTCTATCTTTAGCGTACTTACTTCTCCAAGAATACACAAACTTTCATTTGAATGGATCTGAACTTATAAATTGTAAGACTGAAAGAATATAAAGCTTTCCACGAAAATATCTAATACGTATCAGATTTGCCATACTCCTGGGACCACACAGTGCATGAATTGAGTCTAAGAGTGACCGATGAAAAAACAAGTAAACAGGCAATACCCATAAACCTCAAATTGCACACACTGCTGAAACCTATACCTATGGAATAGGTCCACAGCTTCTGCTTTTCTTATTTACAGAAAAGCTAGGGTTGTCCCTCTAAGATTCTGTTTATGCTGATTTATTGTTTCTTTACTGGAAGTATGGGATCATTTTACAAGCAGCTGAAGAAATTAGGCCCACTGAGGTCATTGGGAACAGTACCCTAGCCATGTCCTGGTCTTATGTGATTTATATCCAGAACACATAGAATAGCAAATAGAAAAATGAGTTTCTTTATTCATACGTATATGGGTAATGGACTGCCTATATATAGACATCAAGAATATATGAATGGACAATAAAAATCTTTGACATCATTTTAGATAATCGGTATTAGAGGAATTTGACAGTTGACTGGAATCATAGAATGGTTTGTGTTGGAAGAGAACATAAAGATCATCCAGTTCCAACATCCCTCCCACTAGATCAGGCTGCCCAAGGCCCCATCCAATCTGGCCTTGAACACCTCCAGGGATGGGGCAGCCACAGCTTCCCTGGGCAATATGTGCCAGTGCTTCACCACTCTCATTGTGAAGAAATTCTTCTTTATGTCTAGTCTAAATCTGTCCCTCTCCAGTTTATACCTATTGCCCCTAGTCCTGTCACTACAAGCCTTTGCAAAAAGTCTCTCCCCAGCTTCCCTGTAGGCCTGTTTCACAGAAGGTCACTATAAGGTCTCCTTGGAGCCTTCCCTTCTGCAGGCTGAACAACCCCACCTCTCTCAGCTTGTCCTCATATGGGAGGCGCTCCAGAGCTCTGATCATCTTTGTAGCCCTCCTCTGAACCTATTCCAATACTTCCATATCCTTCTTACCTTGAGGATTTCAGAACTGGACACAAGACAAGGTCTTATAAGAGAGGAATAGAGGAGCAAAATCACCTCCCTCGACCTGCTGGCCACACTCTTTTTGATGCAGCCCAGGGTATGGTTGGCCTTCTGGGCTGCGAGCACACATTGCCAGCTCGTATCAATCTTCTCATCAACCAGCACCCTCAAGTCCTTTTCTGCAGCGCTGCCCTCAAACACATCATCCCCCATGCTCTATTGGAAATGTGGATTGTCTCGGCCCAGGTGTAGGACCTTGTACTTGGTCTTGTTGAACCTCACGAGGTTCACACAGGCCCACTTCTCCAGCCTGTCCAGGTGACTCTGGATGACATCCCATCCTTCAGGTGTGGCAACTGCACCACTCAGCTTGGTCTCTTCTGAACAGCCTGTAGCCATCAATAGCCACGCTCCAGTCATGGGATTCATCCCACCAAGTTTCCATGATGGCAGCTAGATCATAGCTTTCTGGTAACACGGTAGCTACTAGCTTCTAGGAATGAGAAAGCACTCTGGTTTTTGCCTTCATGTCCTCTGTGTTAGACAGTGCACTGGGTCCAAGCCAACACTCACATGAAATTATTGAAAAATTTTCAGCTTTTAGTGGCCCTTAGGGACATAAGTTATGGTGAAATGTTTTTCTCTCCAAAACAGAAATTTCTTAGGTTCAATTGTTCTGTCCTTACTTGTTGCAGGAAGAGGTATAAGAAAGTCTAGGTTTCCTCCCATCACCACCTTTACTAGCTTCTGAGACGAATGTAGCAGGTTCAATAAGGGAGCAGCAAAGGGATTAGTTCAATTAATGTACAAATTGAGTTAGGAGCCTGGGAAATAAAAATACATAATATAGCTCAAATAATGTGTATTAGTTGACAAATTATGTTCGAGGGGGATGATAGCTACACATGCTCTGCTGTAAATGCAATGCTGTGTTAATTTAATTTCAAACGTCTTGCAGAAAATTCATATGGCCCACTCATTTTGGCATACTTTGTAGTGGAAATATAATTGAGAACCTGCTGCTGTTGGAGAAGAGTACTTTGCTAGCAGCACATAACTCTGAATATCTTTATCAGCCAGTTTTGTACTCAGCAGGGGAAAAAAAAGCGACACCCAGGTGCCAGCAACCTTACTAAAATATATACTTTTCATCTACATATAAGGAAACAGCTTCTTACGACTGTGAATTTTGGGCTGAAAGCATCAGTTTTCAGTCAGAACATATGCTTCATGAATACTAATACTTGGCCCACCAAACATATTCAGGTTCTGAGCGATCTCAAGGCTATGTTGTAGCTCTGCAATTTAGAATAACTTAGCTCAGAGACGGGTTAAGAGGAAGAGTCCTGATGCAGAACACAGTTATAAAATCCCAAATAAGCCCTACCTCACATAGATATGACACAACCCTGTTTCTATAGGGGCATGCTCTTCCGATCATACCCAGACTGACAAAACTTCTGGTTCCAAGTCTGTACTATGAAGATAACACGACAGGATTTTAATAAGAGAAAAGTCTGTCAATGGGCATTTGTAGCTGCTTAGCCAAAAGGAAAAGAGAGGCCACAAAGTCATTGATCAGACTGATGAAGCTTTCCCCAGATCTTTATTTGTCTGATTACAGTCTGCAAGACTGGAAATTGCAATCAAGAGATACACCTCGTGATGGCTCTATGCATTTCAATATGTGGCTCCACTGAAACTGCAGAGAGTGCAGGATTCAGATTTGAGCATTCAGTGCTGGACAGGCACTGGTATATAGCAAAGAGTCCAGCACAGTGTCTCCATCATGGTCAGGGCTAGAGCACAGGATGGATGAGGGAAGTAGAGGCTGCTGGGATATTTTAGGCTGATGAAGAAAAAGGAAAGGGGAGACCTTACTGCTGTCTGACCCCTATTGAAAGTGGGAGGACAGGAGGCAACAAACACTATTCCGAACAAAGCAAAGTCTGGTTTAACAGTAAGAACCCTTTTTCATCATGGTAGTGAACAAAGATCTGGATGTGGCTCAGAGAGGCGGTGGGGGTCTCCATCCGTTGAGATGTTCAACCTTATCTGGATGTGGTCCTGAGTAACCTGTTCTCATTAGTCTTACTTTGAGCAGGGCATAGGACTAGCTAACCACCCAGGTCTTTCTATATCATAAAAAGCTTATAACATTTATGACATACTGTAAATATATGGCAGGACAAGGGTGCACAAAGAGATAAATGGAAATTCTTCTCAACTGCACTGATTTTGGCACAAAAAAATCAAGTCTCTGCTAAAATGGCTTTTTCTTAGATTGGGTTATTAATCTACATTTCATATAACTCCTTTAGGCCATTAACGCTAATGTTGTGCTCAGGAATGTTGCTACAGCATTGGTGCAAGTCTTTCACACACAAAAGACCTTGTTCATCCCATTTTCTGTGCTGTAGTAACATTTGCCTGCCCTGACTATTTCAGAAATCCTATAGGACTGGGGATTTATTTTTCTCTTAATATACAATACAGCACACTGTATTGCCTTATTTTTGCTGGGTACTTCTCACTGTATTACTTAAAAGGGTCTCTTACATACTCCACCAACTATGATCTAGACTTATTCTCTAGAATTACACATGAATATGAGAAGTTTATCTCCTCATTTGACTATGTATCACTTATTGAGTTATTCGGATAAATTCCAGCTCTTGTTTTCACTGAAATTAAATTCAGAATGCATTACTACACTATGGTTCCTAATTTTCTTGGTCTGCCACTGGTGTAGAACCTCTCATAAGAGTTGTGTACTGCAAAAGCTGAAACAAATTCAATAAATTATAAAGTTATTTGAAGGGCAATTACTATTTAGGACATTTCAGAATCCAGCTGCTGAGATACAGAGAAATGAGTTGGGGGAAAACTATCTGTCAAACTTCTCATTCTTCTTTCAAGAGGGTCTCATCAGCAGGGTATTAGTTCAAAAATAAAATAATGAAACAAGCTTCCTTCAGCATGTGAAAAATAAAAAGTTGACTGGAAATGGCCAATACAGATGTATCAGGACCAAACTCTGCCTGACAAAACTGATTGCTTTCTGTGATGAGATGACTGGTGCTGCGGACAAAGGATGTCGTAGTCCTTGGCTTTAGCAAGGCCACATGGTTTCTGGTAACAACATGGTTGTAGTCAAATTGTCAGGATATGGCCTGAAAAGTGAATGACAGATGGGTGGAAAATAGACTGGACTTTTGGGCTCAAAGAGCTGTGATCAGTGCTACCAGTGACCAGCAGCTAGTGGCAATATTAGTCCAACAAGGGACTAATGGCGAAACTGTAAAATGTTTTTATAAGCAACTGTAGGACAGAGTGCAGTCTTAGCAATCTTTAAGCTGATATCAAACTGGGGAGGGGAGGGAGGGAGAATGTGGGAAGGGTGAACAGAACTTTTGAGAATGCAGCCTTTGCAAATTTCAATTCCGTATCAAAAGGATGAACCTGGAGATTTATTCATGCTGTTTTCTTCAACATATATTATTGACGTGTTTTGGGGGATAAATGATAGAAACAGCTGTACACAACAAACTTAATTTTACATGCTATCTGTTTATTATACAAAAAAATAAACCACGATACATCGCTTCTGGAATTCGAATTTTTTGCTAAAAATCTATTTGTCACTAATTTCTCAAACAAGCTGTTGTGCCCCCCAAAAATTCATTTGTTCTCTAACTGTACATATTTTATTGATTTCTGGTGTCCTCTTTGGATTAAAAAAAAATAAAAGAGGAAAAAAGAAGAGAAAAAATTTCATACTTTTCATTTTTTTATGCTGGATGTTAATATAGTTTGGGCTCTACCATGGCTTTTCTAATTAGTGACACATATTGGTATACCTGATTTTTTTATGACCTTTTATTTTCAACACTGTGAGACACCTAGACTGTGAGGCTTGTACTGTTTCCTTCAGTGAGAAACAAGGCAGGTTTTTCCCCCCTGAGCTCACCAAGCCTAGTGCCCTGTAAGGCCAATATCTTGCCTTTCACCATGTGGACAGTCACAGCTAGGAGCTTGCTCACAGGTCACAGACATGGGCCTTAAATGAAGTATCACAATCTTCAGCTGCAGGAATGTAGGGCCAGCAGGTAAAGGGAAGCATCAATATGCATGAAATGCATCAATAAGTATCACAAATGATACTAAGGGGTGAGCGTCTCTCTGCTCTCAGGCCTCCAAGTAAACAAGTCATAGGAAGAGACAGTGACAGAGAAAGGTGGCCTTGTGGCTTAAAACCACAGGTCAAACAAGCAAAGAGAGAATTTATGCTGCAGTTTTTGCTCTGTTTTCTCCTCTCTATGCCAACTTCTCCACTCCTGTTTCTCCATCTACCAGCTTAGCCCTGGTGAAGGAACGCTCAGAGTTACATCGATGCTTGGGATGTCTCTCAAGTACGTACCACAGCAGGTGCTAAGTAAAGTCAGCTGGTGAACCATGAGTCCATTAGACGAACCCTGCAACCCGTTGACAGAAGACCTAGTACTGCTAGGACTATGAATCAGTACCACCATTTCTGCAGGGCAATCAGTCTTCTGCTCTCATCTGCTGATTAAGCCACTGCTTGAGAGTGGTCTGTTTACAATAAAATTTAAATGTTTTAAGTTGCTACTAAACATTTAATGCCCTGATTGTATTGATCCATTTTGTTTCATAAGAAAGTCAGTGGTAATGCCAGCAGCAGACATGAAAAAGTGCACCTTTTTTTTAATACCATTTGTCTTCATGCTCACCTGTTAGTTCAAGTCAAACGTACCTTAACTGTTTGTGTTGTACCTTGACATAAGCTTTGATGGCATCAATTATTTATGCAGTAGGCCTTCAGTCTGAAGGTTATTCCAAGACATGACAGATGCTGAGGTTTTTTTTAACCTGAACAGCTCCATTGCTTCAGTATGCAGAGTAAAAGGATGAAAGTACCTGGTTAATCATTCAAAGAAATCCTGGTAAGAAATGAACTACTTTAACATCTTGCTGAAAATAATTGCTATGAGCGAATATTGTTTGTTTCTTATTTTTATACAGAAGAGAAGGAATTCAGAACATGAATAAAACTTAAATTAAACAATTTAATTAGGCATCTGATCCTGAAGGGTGAAATTCATTGCTCACCACAAAAAACCCAAATAATTCAGTAATGTGGTCAGGGTTAATTAGATATATGTTATAGAGCCCTACAAAAATTATACTCAGTACAACTCATAAAAAAATAAGGAAAAATGAACATAAACGTATTAGTGTAATGCTGTGATGGAGCTTTTTTAATGTGCAAGGGTTGGAAATTTCTAAATTACACCTCCCACAGCAACTGTATCTCAGCAATAACATATGTATAAAAATGTCAAGTCTAATGCTACATACTGTACGGTATTAAAAAAATGGCTCTATAACTGAACAGATTTATTTAGGGATATTCTGGGATTCAGACGCTCCACAGAATGCCTCAGAGATCTTAATTCCCCAATTCAGCAAAGTATTTAATCAAATATCTAATACTGGGCATGCAGCTAGTCTTTTTGATAACACCCTGCATCATATAGTTAGAGCCTGAAATACAGCTAGTGTTTCACTGAAACAGAGCTATGTGAAAACCTATAAAACACGTTCTATGTAGCAAAAGTCTGACTCTGGCTTTTGGATGGGAGAAAACATATAATGCTGAGCATGTTACATAAGTCAATCTTATTTCTTTTCAATGGTGTTTCCATAAGCTCTGCCATATTTATCTGTATTTGCTGCTGACCCAGAGAGAAAAGCTACATTCAAGCTGCAACTAATATAAGGCTTGACTCTGCACTTTAATCAGCTTCTGTTGCCTCCAATGTCGAATCAAATTCTTGATGAACAATAGTGTTAATCTGCATCACATAAGGCATAAGGCCAGTTGTCAAGCTACAGATTTCTGAGAAATGCATGACTAGTGTAGGCAGACAAACACACACATTTTGGTAGGCATTGTGACAGCTGTAAATGTCTTTTGTTTACTGTCTGTGAGATGACCCTCCCTTGCCATGTTTAAGGGATATCAAAAAACCCAATTTAGGGAGTGGCTGACGAAATCATACTTTGGATTCATCTTAACAACTTAGACTAACTTCATAGTTACTGGATGAAGCAATTCTGTTGAGAGTGTGGTGTGACTAAAACAAACACTTAGGGAAAAATATAGGCAAAGAGAAAGTTAAATGTGAATATGTAACTAAAATGATATTTCTGGAAAGACTGCCTTGCATAGACAGTTTGCACCAATTATGTTCCTTATCATCTTGCTCAAGAAAAATCTGCATAACTTAGAGGCTGAGAAATAAAGAGGGGAAAAAAAAACCAAAAACAGAACAATAAAAGCAAAGTTTGCGAAATTTAGAGAGGGATACTTTCGGTAAAGAGGTATGTGTGATATCTTCTTTTCTTGTGTGCGTATCTAATAGCCTCTGAAATAATTCTGAAAATATTTAGATCATTTAGCTCAAATTGTATTTCATTTTTCCCAGAGATAACTAAAGTGAGATACGTCTTAAGACAGCTGCATATTAATAAGCAGTCATTCTTAAAGGAAAGGCATGTCTCACTGTTTAACACTGAACCAAGTTCACAAGACCCCATCTCCCTCATGCGGTTATTTTCAGTGACATTCAAAAAAATAAAGACAAATCTTTGAGAGGCTGAACAGTGGGGCGATGAAAGAGGAGCTCAGTGCAGAATAAGAGTTCTCTGGTGGCCAGCTTTAGTGAGGAGCGTTTTCCCATGAGGTTTCCAGCACTGCTGGTGATACACCTGGTGTGGGCAAACCCTGGTTTCCAGCAGCACCTCCCGTGCTGTCAGTCCTTCCTCCAGACCCTGGGTTCTGCACTCCCTGGGCTGCACAAATGTTCAGCTCAAAACTTGTTGCAGCTTCCTTCGGCTGAGGTGCTCTGAATTAAATGGTCCAGATCTTAATTCCAGGCATATTCCTGCATGTCTACTACTTTCATATGTTAACTCTTAAATTTCACATTACAACAAACCTGAAAATTAAAACCTTTGCATGTAAAGGATTTTTCCTGTCCTTCGTGGCATTTCAGTGTGCTTTGCCTGACCAGATATACAAGATGGTCCAAGAGAGTCTAAACTGAGAGATGCAGAGCATTTTTCAGGTGAAAAAAACAGAGCAACTAAAGGATGGCAAGATGACCAGAAAAGGTTTGGGATTGGCTTGTGTTTTGTTTTTTTTTAAGCTGTTGTTGTTTTAAATCATATGCATACAAAGCCTAGACTGTACTTTGTTTGTAAGAGGAGGTTAATTAGTGTTGGCAAAAGTCTCAGCAGCAATGTATGGGTAGTCGTATGGTACTGCCTGCTCTTGTAGAACAGAGACAAAGAAGTTAAAAGGCAGGGGGAGAGAGGAAGGGTTTCTTCTCTTCACTTCTTGACAGAAAAAACATTTAGCAAAACAAACATAAAATAATTGGATTCTTTTTCTTTGCTTTCTTTGCCTCTTCTCCAGCTAAGTGTTTGATTTAGCTACTTTCTTTACTCTTTCCAAGTCTTACATGTGTTGAGTAGCAATAAAGGTGTTTGTGCCTTTTTTCTAAGGCAACTACAAAAACACATTGGGAGTTATTTCAGTGCTCTGTACGGTGCAGAGAATGCCTGTGAAATTTTGATAATATAGATCAAGGAGACAAATTAGTCAGATTTATCTGGATTTCCTCTTTAATAAATCCATCACACTGTGCAATCAATACTCTTTGCCCTCCGATTCTTGTGCTTTGCTTTTTTCACAATAAGGACTTTTTATCGAAACACTCTAAAGCATCTTTTCTGTTTCTTAAGGGAAATTAAACCCTTCTGTACTGCATTTGCATTAGATTTTAAGTGCTAAATGTAATAATAACCATTATTTTTTTATGATGGTGAAAAATAAACTTGTTTTCTCTAGATGTCTAAAGAGTAGCTCATCAAAAATTTTATCTAGCCAATATTCAGAAACACTGCAGTACCTCTATTTTTTTATTGATTTCCAAGTCATTCAGTTTTCATCCTACAGATCTCAATTAGTAGCAGTTTCAGATGTGAAAATATATGGCAAGATAAAACACTTCATCAAGAGACACCACCATTAACACAATTTAGGTAAAATACAGTTGCAAATACTGGTCAGTCTCACCTAGACTGGCATGAGAGATTTGGATTTCACTAATTTCTAAGAACTCCCTTGTTATTTACCTACCAGAAAGGACTACTATCTATATAAAAATTTTGCATGAAAAAGTAAATAGTTTCTTTTTGGCAACAATTTTATTTTAGGGTCCTACAGGCACAAAAATAGACCTCTCCAGCCACTTCTGAAAGATCATAAATCACTGCAATGCCTCATGCCAGTGTTTGGATGGCTATCTGCTTAAATCTAGGCTGGTTTCAAAGTTATATTAAGTTACTTACAGTTAAATACTTTCTTTTTTTTCAAGTCTCTGGCATGATTTTCAATTAACTGAAATAGGTGCAAACTTGGTATTTGTGCGAGCATAGCTCTTTATATTATTCATTGTACTTGTCAGATTTTTAATTCAGATTTATTAGTGCTATTGTCATTGTACCTAGTGGAAAAAGAGAAGACAATGAAGACTCTTACGGGACTTAGGAACAGCTTAAGCAGATGGAAAATGTGCTCCAAAGTGACTTAAACCCCATCCACAAAGAGCCCTTACAGGCTTTTATTGATTCTCTGCAAGTTTTGAGGTAGGCAAAACATAAGATAGCAAAAACATTGCTAAAGTAGTAGCAGAAATGCTGTATGGAAATTACAAAAGATAAAAAAAAAAAACCAAAAAACCCTCAACATTTCACCAAACAAGTTACCTCGAGTAGCTGCTGTAAGTGTGAAATCAAGATTAAAAAAATTACCAAATTCATATTTAAAATACTTCTTTAAAATACTGTCCGCTATATGCTGGAATAATTTTGCACCTGCAATTTTCTGCAGACTTTACTTCATTTTTTTTTTAAATCCACTTACTACATTTTTAGCAGCAATATACTATTCAAACAAATCTAGCCCATAAATTATGTAGGCATCAAGAGAAACACTAGACTGAGTCACCACTGAGAAACCAACCCTTAAAATCCCATAACTAATAGCCTGTAAATAGAATAAAAATATCTGCTTCTACCTTGTCATTGCCTTGACCTGTAACAAATGGCTCTGCTTTTAAAGAAAAGCTTTATTGCCAGAATTAGAGTGTAACCCAAAAGCAAGCAATTATATACCGCAAAAACATTATATACTTTTCTCCTTTTTGTGGTCAATTTCCCTTTTAGTACTCAGTTTCTTGATCACTACTGTTTGATGAATCAGCTTTCCTGTTAACTAGAGGTACAGAGCCATCATCTAATGAAAACACTCTGCATTTTATGACTCCCTAGACTGTAGTTCTGCATATTAAAAGAGAATTTCAATCTCAGTGTAAGAAATAAAATCAAATCTAGCATCTGTGGTTTGAACAGAACAGGTAAAAATATTGCTCATTTAATTTTAACAATATTTTTTAATGTGTGACAGTATAAAAGAGAGTCTCTCGATGTAATTAAAAATGTCTATAAATTAGAAATAAATTGGTAAAAATCAGCATGATTCTTCAGTACACGGACTAGTTTTATTAAACAGAAATTTCATGGTGAAGAGATTCCAGTCCTATTGAAAAGCAGCAGAACTACTATTTTACCCCCTACTATATATTGCTTTCATCTGTTCAATAAAGAACAGATCTAAGGTCAATGAACTTATTGATCTCTTTGGTTTTCCTTTAACTCTTTTCAGTGAAAAAGTTGGGGGGTTTTTTGTTAGCACCCCACAATAGCACCTTAGTTTTTTTAAAGACACTGCACATGAAAGGCACCAATACAGTTTGCCAGAAAGTACTAAAAATGATGGGACTTATGCACAACTGAATATTACTTTGATCTATGAACAGGAAAGATGCTCATCCTTTAACACAGTAATCCAGGAACAGAAGTATTTAAGACTAATGTTAAGGCAAAACAGCTTTACAAAGTACCATGCATTCAGTTTACTGCAATACCACTCTAGTGCTGTTTGTCTGGGGTGGTTTTCTGCCCTCATCTGTAAATCAAGCAAAATTCCCTTCCTTTTCTCTTTCACACTTAATTTTTGCTAATAAATTTTCCCATATAAATTTTCCCACAGAAGACCTAGGAATTTAGTAACAAAAGAGTAAGAAAATGTTGCTACAAAGCATAAGAACAAATTCTGATTTTTAAATTTTCTGTTTTGTTCAACTATTTCTCTTTTTAAGAATAGCTACACAGCAAGAGTGCTATTTTCTGTAACAATACCCAATGTTGCAAGGAACAGATGGATCTCTTGGAAACTGCAAAATAAGCCATAAATGCTAAACTTTTTCAAGAGCACAGGAAAAATGCAATTGGAAGGTCCATATTCCAATAAGCCGCAGTGCCTATGATCTAAGTAGTGTATAAACTCATTAATGGAAACTTTGAATGCCTGAAAAGGTTAAGTAAATATTAGTTCTTCATTGTTACAAAGTAAAGTATATTTAGGCACAACATAAAACAAGAATAAAAATAAATAATCTTTAAAAACCAACAGCAAAGCCTTCCTTTAGTGATAACCTTTAATGGAGTATCTGTTTCCATACAAGGTTAGCCCTTAAACATATTTCTACTCCATTGACTCATTTTTCTGCTGATCACTGCTGTCCCATTGTATGGTATTTGGCTGCATTAGTTGTTGTTTGGACTGATATTCCTTGTTAATCCAATGCAAGTTTAATGTGGTGTTGAGGAACATTACAAAATTAGATCCCGTTTTTATTAGCAAGAGTTAAGGTTGATACTTGAGGTCTCTTACAACTTAGCAAATTCTATGATAACTGTAATGGTGGGTTTAGTATTGATATAATATAAAAGATTTCACAATGTGGTGACAGCCTGTTCCTACAAGTTATGGGCTGACAAGAAGTGTGCCACAGTGCCAGAAATCCATAAATTTAGTCAGTTCAGTTGGATGTATGATTATAGAACATGATCTTCTAAATGAAAATAAATGACAAAGTAATATCTGATAGGAATAAAATAGTAGAGGGGCTGAAAAATCCTAGAGTTATTATTAGAGATAGCTTAACACATTCAAACAGTATGCCAATACAGATTTCTGTCTGTATTCAGACCTAAACAGATCCTGAGTATTTTTTCAGCTCAGGAAAATTTAGTTAAGGATATGCTCAGATTTGCCTCACTCTGCAACTGTCCACTTTCCCTTCTGTCCTTATCCCCCTTCACTTTTCAGTGTGCTTGCTTATTCTTTAATATCATAGAATCATATGGTTGGAAAAGACCTTTGAGATCATTGAGTCCAACCATATCTGTCCATGACTAACCATACCCCTGAGCACTTCATCTACCCGTCTTTTATATAACTCTAGGGATGGTGACTCAACCACTTCCCTTGGCAGACTATACCTGTGCTCAATAGCCCCTTTGGTGAAGAAGTTTTTCCTAATGTCTCATCTGAACCTCCCCTGGCATAACTTGAGGCCATCCCCTCTCATTCTATCACATATTACTTGGGAGAAGAGACCAACACCCACTTTGCTACAACCTCCTTTCAGGTAGTTGTAGACAGTGATAAGGTCTCCCCTTGGCCTCCTTTTCTCTAGGTTAAATATTATCTAGAGACAGGCATAAATAACGGCAAATTTCTGTGTTGGGCCCAGTTAAAAAGTTCACAATTACACAGGCATGAAGGTAGGCAGAGAACTAATGGAATTAATATGACATTTGCTGATGCACCATTGCTTGTTTCTGGTACCTTTATAATAACACTGGCAGGCACAGACAGGCAAGATCAGTTCAAATAACCTTGCTCAACTTTGCTCAGCCATACTGTGGTATGTAACATGGACACACGCCTACACATTTCTGCTACAAGCATAAGGATGAGGAGAGACAGCACTCTGCAAGGAGATCATGCATCTCAAGGGAGAACAGCATTATTATCTCTTGTACTACAGGATTACCAGGGAGCTTAAAGTCCATGTATAAGGTCTAGTGGCAGATCCTGGCTCAACTGAAAACCAGGTAAAATTAAACTCCATAGAGGACCTCTTGGGCAGAAACAAGTTGTGGGGAAAGTTCCTCTCTGTATGGAAGATTGAGGTGTGTAGTAACCCGTCTAATAAGAAAGGAAAAAAACACCAGAAATAAAAATCTGAAGAAGACAGTGCAAATTATTATGTTAGGAAAGGTACTTGAGTAGGAAGGAGATCAGAACTAAAGCAGTTTAGATGTCACGTAAGAGTACTTGTTTGTGTCTTTTTGGCTACAAAAACCCAAAAATCTTAACAGAAATCATGACAAACTTGTTATAAAGGATGGGACATGTCTTAACTAGACACAAGGAGAGGAATAAAACCATACCCATTTCTCCATCACCTCTTTCGCTGCACAACACTAATAATAATATTTTATTTGTGCAGTGAACACCCCCTCAAGGAGTTTTACAAAGTGAGAATGCCACAGCTTCTTAGATTTAACAAAACCTATTATATACAAATTAACATCAATCCAGAGAAGCTACAAAAACACTTTAGCAATTGCCAAGTGTCAGCCAGTGATCCTGAATAGTTAATACTAGGCAGTTCTAAACATTGTCTCCTTTGAAATTAGCTGCTGTTATGTATGTTAAGACAGACTGCTATATCTGCCCTTGACCCTGCATATTGAACGACTACACTGGTCATGACTTGAACACTAGTCATCACCTCACAGGACAGATGTCTTCAAATATCGTGGGGACAGGGATAACACAGCGCCACTAAAATATCTTTTATATACAGTTATGATTATTTACTGTCATGATTGTCTGTTTTGATAATGATAACTGGAAAAATTGCCATAGGTCTCTGCAAAAGTATAGACCCTTACAAATGAAAGATTCACTTATCAGATGCTCATGCATCTCACAGCTCCATATAAAGGCACTTGGTTAGCAACAATGATCGTGGACATGGTCTTTGTTCTCAAACACATGCTTCTAAGGGAAATGTCTTATAGTTAGTTGAGGACAACTTTTGTTGTTACAACTATGAGTGTTTTTGCTAAAGAAATATTTATAAGTTGGAAAATGAAATAAAACATATATTTTAGGCATTCCAAGACAAATATTTTTGGGGCAGCCTGGAAGATGACAAAAAATATTGTGTATTTATGGAAGTTTTGTGGAAAAATTAGTTCCTTTTCCACAACTGTTTTCTTGGGAATGAAGACAGTATTTTCATACACAAAGAAAATATTTCCTATATGAATAAAATTACAGGATTTTCACTTAGTAGCAATAGGTGTTTCTGTCTATGCAGGTGATCTGTGGATAATTTAAGCCTAGAAGATCTTGTCTTCTTAGCCTTCTTTAGTGAGCTTTAGTGACCAAATCCCTTCCCTGCGTGGTCCTTTTGGCCTTATTGCCCAGATCTCCCACAAGTCTCTGATTCTGAGCTGGTTATCTGAGGCTAAATGTTTTTTAATATGAAAACATTATTTCTTCAAATGTATTTTCTTTCACTGTGCTCACACTTATATCCAACATCGTGTTCCATGCAAACCCAATAGACCTTGATGAGTGCATCACCTTCTGCACAAAGGCTCTTTGAATCAAGCTACTATAGCGAACAATGATGGGAAGGAATACAGTTTTTCACTTAGGTTTCTAACTTTTCAACTATCAAGTATTAAAATTGTTGTCTTCTCCTGGACAAACTGCTACCTGCATGAGCTTTTTCAGTGTTACTCTAATATGAAGAACAACCAGTGGTTTTGACTGCTGGCATCATATTCAGATTTGAGCTAGCATAATACGAGTTCATGGTGTAAGTACAATTAAATTAGCTTTTGGCAAAGCAATCATAGAGAAGCATGAATATCTGTATGGCCAAAAGGAGTTCTTGGCTAATACTTCACATAGGTTTGTTGCCATACTGCAATGGCTGTACTTTCAGTAAAACTATTTCACCAGAATTTGCTGTACCAGAGAAATAAAAGTATGATCGAAAGAACTTTGAAAGGCAGGCTTGCACTGCAATTTAGTGAATGACTTCTTGAAGTGAGTGATGTCATTTTGCCCTTATATTTTTATTTTATAAGTCAAAAGATTCATAAGTGACCTTCCACAATGAATAAATATAAAGTAAAATACACATCCTGTGGGTATAAAGACAGACATTTCTCCTTGCCTAGGGAGACAAGTCTCTTTCTTTACTTGAACTTGGTCAGAAAGGCAAATTCGGACAAAGATTTTTAAAGGTGAGTAGTAACCTTAGATCTTCTGTTCTGACCTTGAGTACAACCAAGGACAGGAATGCACATGTACACACAAGTACATCTTAAAATTTCATATATTACTTCAGCTGTTTTCCAAAAGTTGTCTGGCTAAAACAAAAAGCAAGAAGCCTACGTGCCCAAGCTATCTATGAAATAAGAATAGTATTTTGCTGTTCTTCTCTTATATATAAGTAAGTACATCGTTCACATACACATGCTTATTTCCCACAAATTTTTCCAGAATATGCGTGTCTGCAATGTACATGTCAATTGATTCACATTTTCCAGGCTGACTGATTCACAGCTTCAAAATCAAAAACTGGCTATACTGTACCTCAAAAATCTTGGTTATTAACCACTTATGTATGAAAGTAAGAAAATAAACTTGTGCTTCTTTCTAGAAGTCCAGATTATCTCTCAAAGCCAGTTTCTCTCCCTAAGGGCTACCACCACCAAACTTAAATTTAGCTGGTCCAGGAGTGTGAGCCTCAAAGACACACTCACACTTGCTCACAGTTGGTATTGGTTGGTACTAGAACCGATATATAACCCATACCTATTCTACCAAACTAGCCAGTTTTTAGACATGTAAAGAAGAAGACAAAGCAGAATAGGGGTGTATTTTCTCGATTCTACCATATTTTTTTTTAAAAAATCAATCGTTTATGCTTGGTTTAAGGCCTCATCAAGATTTTCTTTCTTGTCTATATCAGCAGGGAACCCAACCAATCTGAAATTTCTGTCCATCTATAAAGGTAGATACAGATATCTTTAGCAGGGGAATACAACCAGGGGCAAGTAAGCCAGCTTTCTGGCAGCTCCATGCAGCTTATTGATGCAAATGACCAACAGACTGGAGGTGATGCTATCGTGGACCATCAAGAACAAACAAGAAATCAATTAAGATGCAAAGATCAAGGACAGCTTTGGCTGCAGTGACCATGAGACTGTGATGCTTAAGGTCCTGAGAGAAATCAACGAAACAAAATCACAACTGCGGACTTCTGAATTGCTGAGCTTGGCATTTTCAGGTCTTCTCAGGTCTCTGCTGGAGCTAGCAGTAGGGTGACAGCATCCACAGGAGGAAAAATTGAGATAGGGAGCATTTAAATCAGTTAAACGTACAGAAGCCTGTGGGACCGGAGAGCGAAAGTCAAACACTGCACCCGTCTCCAAGAAAAACAAGAATAGGACGGATCAAGGCAAACTACAGGCCATTTGGCCTCACGACAGTTCCTGAAAGAGAAATAAGCAAATACTCTTGGAATCCATTCCTCAATACATGAAGGACAAGGCAGTAACTGGGAAGAGCCAGCACGGGTTTACTGAGGTCAAATCCTGCCCAACCAACATGATTACTTTTGGTGATGAGGTAACCAGAGCTCTGAACAAGGAGAGAACAGTATATGCTGCATATGTCAATTTAGGCAAAATCTTTAGCACAACCTCTCCTAGTTTTCTTCTCACCAGACTGGTAACATATGGGGGTGGATAAGGGGACCGTAAACTGGGTGGGAAATTGCCTGAAGTGCTGGGCTGAGAAAGCTACAGCCACTGATGAAAACAGCAGCTCTGCAGAAATATCCTGGGGCACTGAGGGGCAGCAAGTTGTCAGGAGGCAGCAGTACTTCTGGGCAGCAAAGCTGGTGCAGACTCACACCCAGGTCACTGCCAGCATGGGTACAGCAGCAGGGTCAGGCACTGCCCTACCCTGCTGCTCAGCGCCGGTGAGGCCCCACCAAGAATGCAGGACTCCTGGCACAGGAAGATCTTAATGTACAGCAGCGAGTCCAGTGGAAGGTCCCTGCAATGGTCAGGGCGGGGGCCTGGGATGTATGAGGCTGTTGGAGAGTGCTGGTCTGCTTCATCATGGAGAAGGTAAGGGGAGACCTCGCTGATCTTTGCAGCTGCCTGATAGGAAAAGACAAAGTCTTCTTGCAGATGCATGTTGGAACATAGGAAAGCTTGATAAGGAAAACAAAACATACCATAAAGGTAGCTAAATAATGGAGTTGGTTGTACAGAGAGGTCGTGGGATATCCCACACCGGAGATGTTTCAGAATCACATAGACAATTCCTTGAATGACCCCTGCTTGGAGAAGAGGCTTAGTCTAGGTGACCTCCAGTTGTCCCTGCTGCCCTGAATTGTTCTAGGTGATTCAGTGGTTCTAGATATTTGGGTTACGTGCATTCAGACAGAGAGCATATGTACCTCTTCACTGCAGTGCCCTTTTTTTTGTTATTAAATTTTAATATGGCTCATGTTTTTCATGGTTTTACAAGGCAGATCTAATTTACACTTGTCAGATTTCCCTCAAACATATTGTGAAGCTGTCTTATAATCATATGTATAGACTTCTTCATAATGTAAACCACAAGATCTTTCCAATAATATGATTCTTTCATCAATTAGACCTCAAGTTGCTTTCTTGGCAGGCTGTCCATAGCCACAAACTACTGAAACATTAGGAGAATTCAGATCTTTTCTTTCTTTCAGTGAGGAAGGAGAGACTAGGAGATAAATCTGTGACAGGCAAGAGTGTCTGAAAAAAAATCAGGAAAGGTTTATCATAGTTTTACATTCATAGCCACATTATGCAATTATGTGCATACTACACTAAAGTGTAGTATCTGCTATGGAAGATTACTTTTCTCATTGTAATAAAATAAAAATTTACCCTGTGGGATGTAGTCCCAAATCTACTGAATTTAATGGAATGGCTGCATTCAAATTTAGCAGCCTTCGTGTATTCTAGTACATTTTTTGCTGCACTTTTTCAAACTTTAGATAATACTTCATTAATAAAAATAATCAGGAATTGCTTCCTAACTGAACCTTAGGGTGTGACAGTTCTTATTCACAAATGAATCCAAAGTGATAAAATTGTAATGTTTGACTCCTCAAAAATTTGTCCATGCTGATTTAGTTGTGAAAATCAAAAGTGGGAGGCGGAGATGGCTTACCACCATGGTAATTTAAAAATATGGTAATTTTTGTTTCTCTGTCAAGTAGCCCAGATGGGGGAGAGAGGTAGCACCATTTCCTCCAAATCATTTGTCCATAAAATGCTGAGTTTACAGATATTTTGAAATGTTACCATGTGAATAATATTCCTGTGTACATATTCTCAGTTTATGGGCACTTGCCGTATGGTGTTCCTGCAATTCAGTCTTTTTTCTTTTTTTTTTTTAAATCATACAGTACACACATTTGTGTCAGTCTCCCCCCATTGAATTTGACTCATAATTTCTCTCTTGGTTCACATTATCACCTCTTCGGTATATTCTCCTAGTGAAGGATGTGAGTTCTCAGGGGTGCAACATCTTAAGCAGGGAACAAAGGATTTACTTTCCTCTGACCATGTTAGAGAGTGCTAATGTAATTCTCTTTAGCTGAGGATTTACAGTTCTCCAGCTTTCCTGGCTGAGGGACTCTTGAAAGCTTTCAAGAGCTGACCTTGCAAAAGACTGTGTTCTTTTAATGCACTCCGGTTTAGATGAGAGCTTACCTGTTTTCCCAGCCTAATGCAGATACTATTAAAAGGGGTTTCCATGGATACTGACATCAATCGGAAATGAAAGAGGGCTGTCCTCTTTTCTGACCCACTGGAGTTCCTCACTGTTGCTATGGCAAACCGTACAGATCTCGCTGGTATTGTTTTGCATAATCTGATTTAAAATCTTCAGTCTGGGCAAAAGTATTCCATAGGGATGACTAAATACTTCTAGGTAGAACAACTGAAAATTGGTGATTGATGATGATCCTAGAAGGTTTCTCAAACTTCAGGATAATGTGTAAAACAAATAGATCATTCTACTAAATATCTTTCTCTAAGGTCTATCAAAGGCAGAAGCAGAAGTTAAAAAAAGAATGAATCTCAGCATCTTTTGAAATTGTCTCAACTAATGATTTTGGAAGTAAGCTGTGTTATCTTACACCGGCTATCCCATATTGCTAAAAGTAATTCTCAATTTATATACTAGTGAAGAACTGCATTTTGGAATTTCCTTATTGTGGAACAGGATCAAAGATCAGGTAGAAGGAATTATCTCAGCTGATCTGACTGGGATGTGTATCCAGATGCAATATTCATCTTAGACATTCACAATAAATGGGTACTAATATTTTAATGTCCTAATACCAAATAATTATTCTTGGTGTTACAGAGCTTTTATTTTATTAATTGGATTTTTTTGAACAGGAAAGTTTTTAGAATATTCCTGCATTTCTTCAAAATATTCATTAAAAAGATCAAACACTCTTACCCTTCTTTCCCCAAAACACATGCATACAAAATAAAACAATACAATCCCTGTAAGATCCACAAACCTTTGAAGTGGCATAGATAGGACTTTTCCAGCAGTTAGGATTTATTGCCAGAGTCCCAACATGTGGAGATGGATATAGGATAATCTGCCAAAAAGAAGAAATTGAAAATTGCTAGAAGAAATAACTGTAGGGGCACACCAGTCAAAGAAAGGGCCTGACCTCCCCAGTGAGGCATTATTTTATCATTTTATGTCACCTGCATTAGTCTGCTTGTTTGAATCCTCTGTGTGTATGTTTTATCGTTTTATGTCCCGTCCTGGTCATAAAGGGCACATTTATTGTTTAGTAAGCAGAATCAGGGTGACTGCAGTTTACATTGTCAATAGCAGTCAAACACTAAGGTCAGTGTCTATCACATCTTGGAAAAATTGGGGTTAGAGCAGGTGAAATTATTCCATTTTGGTTTTATGGCTCTAATAGAAAGGCACAGAGTCCCTGGCCTCTGCCGCCACTCATGTCTTGCTCTAATAGCAATGTATAACCTTTGACACACAATTAAAACAGGAAATAAGGTAAATAAGACGTCAGTATGCATGTTCGGCCATTCTGAACCTTTAGAGAAAGGTCCAAGGAGGCTTTCAGTGAGGGAGGAAGGGGAAAGAGGGCAAGAGAGAGAGCAAGAGTGAAAAGGGAAAGTAGCGAGAAAAAGAGGAAACAAAGGGGGAATGTGGAAGAGGGAAGGAGGGAGGAAAATGAGAAGGGAAAAGGGAAGGTGAAGAGGAAAGGAAAGGGGAAGAGAAAAGGAAGCCCTTACACATTTTTATGTTAAGCGATCTTCAGTCCTTAAGTGCATTAAAGCATCCTGCTGCGTGGCAATTCACACACTGTCTTTCTACTAAAAGCACAGTTCTGTCTTTCTGGCTGTCTGAGTAGTACAAGGTGGACAGCTTTGGCTTGAGACTTTAATATGCAGTCCTTTAACTAAATTTGCTATCTAAATTAAAAATAAATTATTTATTTTCATCTGGGCTTATGTGTGAGGGAGAAGCAGGAGAAGTCATTTGAGTCTTAAAGCTAGCCCCAAGTAACATTGCAAGCAATGTGGGATCAGCTAGGAGAAGTGCTTTGCAGATTAGCTGGAAATTTGTCGCTGGATCTCAGAGAAAAAGAATCCATATTACTTGCTCTTACTAGAGGGGACAGGTTTTTCCTATGAATAAAAAAGCGTTAACTATCCCCAGTCTAATTCTCAATTTCTATTGTAGGCTGCACACTCCTATAAATTTGTAAGGCTATGTGAATCTACAGCAAGCACATACTCGCAGTAAACCACAGAGGGCAACTTCAGTAATCACAACATCAAGTCATCATATTCTGGCTGAGTTGCAGTGGCAGTTTCAGAAAGCTATTAAACCTTGATTGAAATAATTCAACTAAAGAACTACCTGGAATGATTCTAACTAAACCTTTTTACAAGGTTAATAGTCCTTGCTATTAGAAAATGCTTGCTTATTTCCTATTTGCATTTTTCTAGCTTCAGTTTTTAATTGCTGAACTGACAATTTCCAGTAAATTATTTCTCACTTTGCTGAACAAAAGCCAAAGTAAAAAATAAGTTTGAGATTGAGAAAAATAAAAATATTTGCTTTCCCTTAAAAACAATTTAAATTGAAAACAGTTAAACTAGTCTTCAGATAGCTTGGAGATTTCTTTGAAACTGTTTGACACTAAAATATACATGTTTCAGAACTAATTTACCATTATATTTTGCAGCAAAGAAAAGCAAATTGAAACAAAAGTTTTAATTTTTAGAAGGAGATGAGGTTGCATTGAAAGCAGTTAACAGTTCAGGTAACTTTTTTAGGTGAAAGATTTTTTTCACCATCCAACAATATTATAACTTCTTTTCTCACCACGCATTTTTTAGTGTGCCATCAGACTTGTACATTACCATAAATTTGTTCCTTTCTCTAACCAGGGCAGCAAAGCTCTAGAAGCATTAAAAGACTATTTCAAATCTATTAAAAACTTTGTCTTTGGATTTGCAGCATCAGCATATGATAGTTATGACTTATTGCAGGCAAAAAGACCAATGTGCAAGCAACTGTTGACAAATTTAGGTTAGGGTTTTCTTTAACCTAACCAGAAACTAAGGGAAACATTCTCCTACAAGTAGGATAAATTGTAACTGCATTTATCTTCATTCTGGTTTTTTGAATTCCCATTAGAATTTTGCTAAGGCATCCAGACAGGATCATGTAATGCATTTTGCTTACAATTATATTTTGCCCTGGAACTACATCTTGGCCTGGAATTATATTCAGAGCCACTGATGCCTTGCTACATATTTTCTGGCAAACAAAAGCTAATTCTACAGCTGGGTAATTAAAGAAAAGCAATAAGAACATTGTTCTGTTTGGCCTCTAAAATCCATAATGTCTCCATTCAGGAATACACCTTAAGGTAGAAGCCTTCCATACATTCACATCAGATTTCAAGCACACACTTAAGTACTTTCCTAGCTCTTCAGGAATTAATGTATTCATTTCTGGGATGTCTTAAAAAAAAAAGAAGAAAAGCACCTCTAAGCCTAAAATTCTATTGCATAAAGCCGATGTCTTCTTCAGTGTCACAAAGGCTGAAATATTTAAAAAAACCCACCATAGTTACAGGCTTGTACATAGCCAGTGCAAGGGGTCACATAAATCAAGAAGATTCAGTTCAATGACTTTTTATCATTAGCTTTCTCAGCTGCCTGTGTTACTGCAAATCTTTTGTTGCGAAGGATCCTGAGCAAGGAAGTAGAGCCACAGGTTCCAGTAACACCAACAAATATCAGTAGAAATTATGTTCCAGCCAGCTCAGTTTAAGGCTTAATAGTCTGCAACTTCTTGAATATTTATTTCTTGTTCTTCCTCTTTTTTATTTTTCCTCTTTTTTTTTTTCCCCACAAGAGACTCTCTGGACCCTAGTACTCCCTCCTTCTGTGCAAGGCCGACTAGTTAATAGCAAATGATGAGAAGTATTCTGAGTGTGATTGTCACCACAACTACCCCAAACTGATGAAAGGAGTGAAATGTAGTTGTTAGATTAAAGCAGCTAGTGATAACTCAAGTTTCATTTGTCAGAAACACTTCTGCTGCCACCAAGAAACACTGGAACAGGCCTCTCAAGAGTTCTCATTCTCTTTTTTGGTAAAGCAGTAAGATCTGCTCTGCAATGGCTTTCTACTTGAACAGAGTTAAAGGACAAAACAGAGAAGAAAATCCCACTGACTGATGTGTGTTTTGAAGATCACAAGAAAGTAAAGCCAGGAATTTTTTTTTTAAGAAATCTCTCACTTTGACTGCATTAGCTTTTTTCCTATATCAGAGAGACTAAAAATTCAAGAGGCACCATCCATTCTGCTAGTTTAAAAGAAAACAATTTTCTTGTGCATGTTTTATTTCCATGTTTTTATTAAATATTTGTAAATGAGTCAGTCAGCAGCAGTAAACTAATACAGCTTCTTATTCAACCAAGTGTTCAGCCTCTTCCAAATGTGAAAAATATCTGGAGATGATTTCTTAGAGACTTCGCAGCGTGATTCTCAGACTTTGCTCTCTTCTCCTTTTCTGTGACTGACATGAAGCACAAGAAAGTCCACGAAATGTTTTCCATTGCCTTCTCACAGCTTTAACTGGGCTGGCAGTGGGCATAGCTTCACTTTGCAAGAGGCGAACATGATTATTTTGATAAAATTCTGCACTGAATAATACTGGGAAACACCACATTTTGTCTAACATCAGCCTGCCTTTTTCAGTATGTGGAAACCATGGATTAAGGAGAGGCTCCCTTTGAATATCCCTTATTTATTGCAGCTACATTGAAAATTATTCTGACATTCATTGCTAACATTCTACATTCAAGAGAGAAAATACAAAGTAAAACTAGAAACACTTTGTCACTTTAATTCTGATGTCATTGCAGCTCTTAGTAACAGTCCTGTCTACAGCTAAGAAAAGGGGAGATTAGCTATTAATCTTAGGTAATGTATAATCCAAATAAGATGTTGTTCTTCTGATGTATTAATGCATCACCAGAGCCAGCTCTCATTCCAATGATCTATCAATATAATAAATTGTAGTGGGACTCACTGATAAAGTATTATTCAAAAGAGAGTGGTATCCATTTGAAAAACAGTACTGCAAAACAAAGTTAGAAAAAATAAAATGAAAAATCAAAGCAACAAAACTGCGGCCTGGAACTGTATTCCCCAACACTAGGCAAACGGGAGGAAAGGAATTGCAATTAACTGCCAACATCATGACCTTAAATAGAACTCTTATTTAAGCAAATCAATTTTTACCTCCAAACAGATCAAGCTTTGAATGTCCTCTGAGTTACAATTTCCAGCACTGAAGAAGCACTTGTGGAACATTATTTCACACACAGCTCAGAACTGAAATCCCAAATGACCATTTCAAATTCCATAAGAGGCACATAGCTGAAATTATTTTTGGTTTGGTTATAGCCACCACTCAGAAATAAAAGCCTGAAAGAGAACAGAGAAAAGAATTCTGACATGTTAAAGCATCTTGCTTTGACCCTGTCAGGCAAAATATTTTGATATTTATTTTGAAAGGTTTTAAGTTGTGCATTAAATATTAGAATACAAATTGTGACTTTGAACCTAAGTATGGCTTTTTTTTTTCTTTTTGACAATAAAACATTTTTGATTGCTCTAAAAAGGGCTTCTTCAATTGATGCTTTTTGTGAACATTTTTGCTTCAATCTGCTTTGGAAACCTAAGAAGTGAAAAGGAATTTTTAGCTAACCTCATATGACCAAAGATCCATTTTCTCTGGTCAGTACAGACCAAATCTTTATACATAAATAGAGACAAATAGATGACTGGATATTTATCACGAATACAGCTGTTGGAGTATTTTCTGTAAAATTAGTCTATTTTATTTGCCAGCACTCAGCTTACAAAGTTAAGTGAGGAACTAAATGCTTAAGAGTCTGTTCTGCTTTCATCAAAAGCAGTAGCTCAATGCCTCCATATGATCAAACCAGCTGTTAAGCCATTGAGAACTACTGGCTGCATTTTACATTGACTGTAGGACCTGGGCCTGATTGTCTTTAACAGGTACCTCATAAAGCCTTGCAAAGCCTCGTGTCTTTGAATGATTATGATGAATAAATTTGTTGAAGGTCTGTAAAAAAATAGCTAATGATACTACTCAAATGACAAACTATGGTAATTTTTTTCTGGATTATTGTTAAAATTTAATACAGAAGTTATTTACTTCTAAGATAGAAAAAACATTTTCCACCTTTGAGAGGTTTCAATTTTAAGATCAATTCATAAAGGAATTTAGTTCAGTTATAATATTGATCTCGCCTCTTTCCCAGAGTGAAGGTAGTTCAGTTATTCCTAGTTAGGTGACTGGTGTCCCCAGGCTGATTTCAAAAGACCACTGTGTAGAAAGCCATGCCTCTTCTCTTGCTATGAATGACAGGGTCATTACAAAACTAAGATTAAGCAATCATGATGTCAGCCTCTAATCTGCAAACAGGTTTAAATCAGTGCCTGGCAGGATAATTGAAAGTAGAATTGTCAAGAAAAAACAAGCTTAGGCCTTCAAAACCTCAAATACGTGAAGGATTTGTGAGGTTACAAGACCTGAACTGCGTAACATTTGCAGAAGTAAAATCTCTTTTACTGAGTTACCCATCAAAATTATACACTGGGAATTCAAATGGGGAGCACCTCTTTGTATTAACATGAACAATCATGAGAGGAAGACATTTCCATCCACTATCATACATTTTGCCTGGGTCAGTCGCTTTCCATACAAGCAATCTGCACCAAGGTCACACTGACAGGCCTGTAGTTCCCTGGATCCTCCCTCTGACCCTTCTTATAAATGGGTGTAATATTTGCCAACCTCCCATCAACTGGAACTTCCACAGTCATCTGGGACTGCTGGTAGATGATGGAAATGGGTTCGGCGAGCACCTCCGTTGGGTCCCTTAAAACCCTTGGGTGGATCTCATCCAGTCCCATAGACTTGTGAATGTCCAATTGGCCAAACAGGTCTCTAACGATCTCTTCTTGGATGATTGGAGCTTTGTTCAGCTCCCTCTCCCTGTCTTCTGGCTCAGGAGGCTGAGTACCCAAAGAACATCTTATTTTACTATTAAAGACTGAGTCAAAGAAGGCACTAAGTACCTCTGCTTTACCCTCATCCTTTGTCACTATTGTTCTCACTGCATCCAGTAAAGGATGGAGATTCTCCTTGGCCCTCCTTTTGTTGTTAACATATTCATAGAAATACTTTCTAATTGTCTTCCACAGAATTGGCCCATTTAAGTTTTAGTTGGGCTTTAGTCCTTCTGATTTTCTCTCTGCATGATCTCACTTCATCCTTGTAGCCCTTCTGAGATGTCTGAGCCTTCTTTGACAGCTCATATACTTCCCTCCTTTTTCTGAGATCCATCCAAACCTCTATGCTCAACCAAGTCCGCTCTCTTTCCCAGCAGCTCATTTTTCGGCACATGGGGATGGCCTGCTTTTGTGTGGCCAGGATTTCTTTCTTGAAGAGCTTCCAGCACTCTTGGGCTCCTCTGCCCTTTAGGACAGCCTCCCAAGGAACTTTTATCAACCAGCCCTCTAAACAGTCCAAAGTCTGACCTCTGTTCCCACGACAGCTTCATGGTGTTATGATTAAAAGTCTCTACAAGAATGACAGATCTAGAATCACTATTCATTTTTAAATCGCCACAATAATCCCTGGAATCAATATATTCTGTGCACTGTCTCTCGGTCAGACCAACTCAAGAGAGACTAAAAAAGAGACTCACAGTACTGATAGCAGATTTTTTTAAATCTTTCTCTATTTCATTCAAATGCATTTACCCGCTGTGCTGCACTGCAAGAGACTTAAAAAGACCGCCCTTCTTGCTTCTTTCTGTTGGATATAGTGATGCTTAACTGAAGTTATGCATCTTGGAAGTGCCAGCACAACATGTTTCTATTCTCTGCAGCACACACCTGAGGGGTGGCAGCACTCTGAAGATCTTTCCAAGTCTCATCTGGAGACAGCAAAGGCAATGAAGGAGTCGCTTCTACCATGGCTTGGCATGAATTAGCCCATGTGGTAAAGCCAACATAAGAAATAATTGGAGTTTCATTGCTATCTCTCCATAGTTAATTACATCAGAATATTTTTATATCTGCTTGTTGTATCTTGAGAAGGGAAAATTCTCAGCACCATTACCTCATTTGTACAAAAATAAAAGCATGTAGAGTAGCAGATGATAAGCCAAATTAACAACAGTGGAGTCAGAGGAAAAAGGATCTGTATACTAGCTCAATTCCTACACAGAAACATTGAAACAGAAATCTCCATCAGTAACACTGAGCTCTTAGGAGGAAACATCTGTGCACACAATGTGCATTGGAAAGACAAAAGCCTCAAAGCTTGAACACTTTTAAGCAGGTTTTTCTTGTTAGACCAATGACTATCTGCAAAGGCACTTTCCTATGGATACTGTCCAATGGGAGGTAAAATGAAAAGCATGCACATGTTCCTTTTCAAGCATAACACAAGTCTGCCTCTGCTTTACAACCTGGTTGATTTAGCGAGTCTGGTTTCAGCAACAAATATTTCAGACACTATACAAATTTGCACAAGTGATAGTGAGAATTCTAACTGTAGTTCTGATAAAGGTCTGACAGTTTGGTAAAAAGACGCCTCTGTTCAACCTATAATTCATTACTTTGTATTTTACTTATAAAATTATCTGTGTTACATTGTATTAACAATATTTGCAGTAAGAATAATCTGGAATACATGGAGAAGGTGCTCAGCAGTAAAAAACATCCCTGCTGGTAAGTAAGTACTTGTAGCACTTCAAAAGTATTCAGTGTCAGATCAACTTTGATCCCATTATTGCTATTAAACTCTTAAAAATATCCAGGAAGAAAGGAATCGATAGCAGGATTTTTTATGCTTACTTCATTAATTTTATTCTGCTTTTTTTCTGTTTATGGTGTGGGAGGAAGGCTCTTTCCTTCTTCAATCTGACTTTAGATTCTCATAAGCAAATAAAACGGCCAGTTAAATCGATTTTGACTAAAGAATAGAACAACCAAACCTTTCTGTGCAGTCTCTTTGTCATCTTCAAAGTAAAGGGCTGGGTAATATAAGAGTGAGTTAAGGCCATCAAGGACGGATCACTGCCTGACAAAGGGTATAGGAAAGTGGTAGTGGAGTGAGGTTGTGCAAGGCTAAACTAAAGTAACCTAAAATTAATTAGCATGGTAAAAATTACACTCCTATGTGGAGATCTTACATGCTAATGTCAGACTGACTCTGAATAATGATGTGTTGTGCAACTCCTCCTTAGCCACTAATCAGAGCATGCACAGAATGACATCAGTGATATCATCAAAAGGCAACTAATGAATGAGTGTTGCACAACACCTTCATTGTAAACTGTATAAAAGTCTGTAACCTCTCTGAAGGGGTGTGCTAGCTTTGGGAACTACCGCCTAGCACCCCTCCTCTTAATACTGAATTAGCTCGTGTGTGGCCTTTTGACCATAAGTGTCATTACTTTATAATCTCTTTGACATTAATGTTTTGGTTTCTAAGTGCCGTAATGGTTTCTCCTGAATGCTTTTATTTAAAATAAGTAAGTAAGTAAGTAAATAAATAAATAAAATTAAAATTGTGATGGTAGACAACATGGAATTGTACAACCTCCTTTACTCCCATCTTCTTCAACTTCTTCATTTACCCTTCTATTTTAAAAGACTTTCTTAGCTACTGCCAGTGCTGTTTGAGTTGCAATTGCATCTTTACTGCCCTTCTTTCAGAAGCGTAAGTCCTATGACCTATTCAAGGAGCTGATATATAACCACTAATATACAGGCCATTTTATTAATCAGGTGTTTGTTCTGGCTTTGCTATAATTTCATTGTTGTTAACTCCTTTGTGCTTTCTGAAAAAAAAGTATATTTTCAATCCATTTGCTGTTAATGAAATTACTAGCCTTGACAGATCACTATCAAGTTACATTCCCCAAAAAATAAAGAATATCTAAAGCATAGCTACTTCCAGCCTGCGGTATCCATGAAAGATTTCTTGATTGAGAGCAGCCCTGCAGAGGACTTGGGGGTCCTGATTGATGAGAAGCTTGACATGAGACAGCAATGCATGCTCGCAGCCCAGAAAGGCCAATCGTATCCTGGGCTGCATCCAAAGAAGCGTGGCCAGCAGGGCGAGGCAGCTGATTCTCCCCCTCTATTCTGCTCTTGTGAGACCCTTCCTGGACTATTGTGTCCTGATCTGGAATCCTCAACACAGGAAGGATGTGGAGCTGTTGGAACAGGTCCAGAGGAGGGCTACAAATATAAGCAGAGAGCTGGAGCACCTCTCATATGAGGACAGGCTGAGAGATTTTGGGGTTGTTCAGCCTGGAGAGGAGAAGGCTCTGGGAATACCTTATAGCAGCCCTCTAGTACTTGAAAAGGGGGCATGTAGAAGAAAGCTGGGGAGAGACTTTTTACAAGGGCATGTAATGACAGGACAAGGGGGAATGGCTTTCAGTTGGAAGGTGGAAGATTTAAATCACGCCTTGGGAAGAAATTCTTCACGATGAGGGTGGTAAGGCACTGGCACAGATCACCTAGGGAAGCTGTAGATGCCTGTTTATCGCCGGCCCAGCCTCTGTTTTGGTGCTCTAACAACCTCTCCTATCATGCCCAAGCAAGGCTTTATATACCCTTATCACCTCATTAGCAGGTACCCCGGTGATTTGCCAGTTCTAAGGATCTCTCAGCTGCAGCAATTAGGCCTGGCCACAAATTATCTCTTATCTAGCAATCTACAGATGCCCCATCCCTGGAACTGTTCAAGATCAGATGGGATGGGCCTTCGAGCAGCCTTGGTTAGTGGGAGATGTCCCTGCTCATGGCAGGGGGGTTGGAACTAGGTGATCTTTAAGATGCCTTCCAACCCAAACCATATTATGACTCCATAATTCTAACACAGGTTCCATAATGTCTAGCCACACAGATCATGCAGTTAGAAATGACAGGTGAAGGCATGAGCTTTCTGTAGCAATGATCATGAATTTGCTATGGAAGCCAAACTTATTTTACTGTGTTGTGCATCATCATAATGTAGTAAGTGCAGCTGTAGTTGCTTGAAAGTACTGTGTAGTAAGAGAGATAATATCATACTATCAAGAGAAAAACAGAAGTTATCTTACCAAAGTAGACATCAGTGATACCTGCAAGTTATAAATTAACCCAAAAGGATGTAATTCACCTTAAATCCCAGCACAAAGGTATTTAAACAGTCACACTGACAATAGTATGCAAGTATTTTCTAACACTGTAATGGAATAGCCAAAAAATTTTACTTAACCATATGAGCAAGGTGATCATCGAAGAGGGAAATACCGATGCAGATGCACAGAAGAGACATCCGGGAACAAAAGTTGGCAGATAAAGGACAAGGTAAGCACAGAGGACTGTGAACAGGCAGGACATCCTTCTGAATGGACAAGTATTACCAGCAAGACAAAATAAGATAATCAATAATGAAGCAGAGATCCTCTTTCAGGCAAGAGACAATACCCTAAAACTATCAGGCCTCAGCAAGGAAAGCTACAGAAAAAGTGAAAACAAACACACTCTGGCTCTACCTTCTCCCACTCCAAAGCTCTCAGGCCTCATCATCATGACCTCCATGACCAAGTGGCCACCATTTGAGTCATCATCCCTGGAGGTATTTAAAAGACAGGTAAGGTAGATGAGGTGCTCAGGGACATAGTTTAGTGGTTGATAGGAGTGGTTGGACTTGATGGTCCTAGAGGTCTTTTCCAACCTAGTGATTCTATGATTCTATGTACCCCAGCCATCAGCCCTAACTATATGGCATCAGTCCCTTGGTATTGCATCCTCATAGCTCACTCAGGACATCAGCATGAAAGACTTACATCTTTGTTTACATAGTTATGATGATTACTACTGTGTCAGAATTGATCATTGCTAATTAATTAATTTAGTAAACGTTTTTTCAGAGTTTTAAAATGATCTGATTCATCAGTCTTCTAAACACTCCATCATAGCAATCTCTGTAACTGTCTAACTGATATGTACACATACCAATACAAATTCAGTTGCAACATTGTCTTTCCCTTTACTAGCAAAGACAAGAACTCTAGATGTTTAATGCTTTGCTAATCACCTTCCTGCAAGTAGGCAGCAATAACAGTTCGATTTCTACTTCTGAAAATAGAACTTAAAATGCAGCCACTTATAAAACATACACTACACGAAGCTGTTAAAAACCTGTTTGCCTTGTGAGTCCGTGCAACTCACAGTTGAGTTTTGGCATCTATATCACTTACTATTTTGTGAATAAGATAGTGGCAAACCTATATGTTGATATGACATCTCCTGAAATCTCTCCTGAGGGTTCAGCTGAGCATCATCTGCAGCACCAGCAGTGTGCATGGGCAGCTGCATCTCGGCTTTTGATACATATTGGTCTGGAAGCCAACTGCTGCCTTCCAGCATGAGTGTCCTCAGGTGCCAAACCTATTGATACAACCTCAACAGGCATAGTAAACTCAGGCTAGATGTTACCAGGAGGAACCTCCTGTGGGGTCTGTCTCTTTCCCTTAACGTCTCTGGTGACTGTCAGGCTGGAAAGATACCTCGGCAGAAGAGATCAAGAGCTGATACCCATGTGGCATGGGTCCCCTCATTAAAATGCATGAAAACAGGGACTGGACAACCAAGGGAAGTGCTGGTACTCCAAAAGAGACTCCAGCACGTTTTGTGTGCTATGTATTGTTCTCCTGAAACATGCAGGTAGGTAGAATACCCATACAAGGTATTCTAATTTATATAAAATAGTGCATTTAGGAAATGACTTGGAGTCCAGAAGACCTAAGGTGACCCAGTTTCAGTGGGATGTATTTGTTTGTATGAGGAGGCCTCCAAGATAAAAACAGGACCCCAAACCAGAATTTAGAGAGAGTTTGATGAAAATATGAAAGCCCAAGTAAGCAGGGAAAGTTAAAAACAGAGACCACAAAAAAACCCCAACCAGAAACACATACGAAAATCCCCAACCCAAACAACAAAGTTCAACCACCACTCAGCAGTCACGGGAACAATGTGGCTTTCCTTCTGCCTGACAAGGTGAAATCTCACAAAATTCCATGGATGCATATGCCTGCACTAGTGAACTTCGTCTCTAGCAGCTGAAGAGGAGGAAACAGACTGTGCTGTCTCTGTTTATGTTACCTGAGAGTCCTATAGGTACATGCTGCTAAAGGCAGCACGTTGTCTGTATCACTCTGTGACTGGCCATGTCCGTGTCCCCTGTGCATGAGTCTCTCGGCTACACGTGCAGCTTTGAGACTGGATGAACCTGCAGTCAGGAGAGCAGCAGTTACATGCCAGAGTCAGGCTGGAGTGGCTGGAGCAGGTGGCCATACTCATAATATGCTTTATCATCTAGCAGAGTTGTGAGCAATTCTAACATTAAATTTATATAAACTCTACGTGATGTGATGTGGTGTTGATCCCTTGCCAAAATGTCTACAGTGATAAACCTGTAACTGAACTAAATGATATAATTTTGAGTATGTCCTTGTCCTTTTAGACATTTTCTCAGGGCAGGTAGAAGCCTGTCCTTGTCAGCACACAGCTGCAACAACTGTAGCAAAGAAACTGCTGTTAGAACCAGTTCCTGGGTTTACTATCCCCCTAATAGAGACAAAGGACCTGTTTCATTGGAAAAGTAATGCAGAAAACTTGGTAGCCTTAAAAACAGAACCAAAGCATCACTGTGCCCATCACTCCCAGTGCAGTGGGGCTGTAGACAGGAAAAACCCCAATCTGAAAATCATACTGGCAAAGACCTGTGCATATTTGACCTTATTTGACAAGATGGCTTCCCTCCATTTGCACAAACATTCCTGCTACGGATAGGACAATCGGAACTATAAGGAGCTGTCAAAATGCTGCTGTAATAGAGGCAATGGGTAATGCTCTTTAAGCCTTATAGTTAGAGGTAAAGCAAGCATCACAACTAATGCTGCAAAATACAATGGCATAGAGTAAGCGCTCATTGCTTAAGGAGGTATATGGGAATTAATTTACACCACCTCTGTACATATGCAGACTGAGATCAGAGAATAGATATGAATGTACATATAGTTCATGAAAAACTGCAGATGCTACACGAAATATCTGGAGAAAAACTTTTTTGACTGGTAGGGATGGCTCCCAGAAATGGAAGGATGGTTAGGAAAAACTGCCTAAATCAGCACTGAACTATAATGTGTAAGGATTATTAGCTTTGGTGGTTATATAAGTATTGTTTCAGTTGACCTTACATTGTGCTAAACTGGTATGTCAGAAGATGGAAGGAGGCATGGCTCAAGCAGAGGCCAAAAAAAAGATGCTAAATGTTTTGCGGAATGCAGAACAAGAGAAGGGAAGAAGCACTTGCACTAATGACCATACAGGATTATAAAACCTAGAGACAAGAATGGATGATGGGACTACACAGCCCATGTAGTGATTGATCTTGCTCTCCCAGGAGTCAGCGAGCAGGGCACCCACAGCCCTTCTACAGTACTCTAGATTGTAAGTCTCAAAAGGGGAAATATGGAAGCAAAATAGTTAGTGTCTCATAGGCCTTTGCAGTCTTCATTAGTTAAGAAGCATTTGCAGCTACTGGTCTTGCCAGTCAGCACCATTTAATTAACAAAGGAGTGGATAATTCGTAAAAGGAGTATTTGTAAAAATATCTGCTGTCTGGAGCTTCCTTATCTGAAGCAATTCAATCGATGTTATTTACCACCTCCTGCTTATCTGACAGGCTTGGTGAAGAACAGGCTGTTTACCATACAGGTATACATATCCTGTAGATGGCCCATTCTGGCACAACTCACTTCAGCAGAGGCTGTTGTGCTGCTGCTCTGTGACCTCTCCTATAGCTATAGGAATAAACTGCTCCTGCTCTGACCTCATCTAAATTGACTCCCACTATTTCCATGACAAACATATAAATGTGATGCAACCAGAGCTACTTAGGGCACCCTACTTACTGGCTTTGTAGCTCTGCACTTTAACATCAACTGAATATATTCAAATATCCTTAGTATGTGTTTTCTCTACCTTTTTCTTCCTCAACCTTTTATATTCTCTTAGTACCTGTTTTCCTCTGCCTTTGTGCAACAATTTAAAACCAATCTAACCTAAGGCATTAATATATAACGTGAACTGATCTTGAGTCACAAGTACAGCAAAGCATGACCTCGCTAAAAAAATGGGGTATGGTCCTAAACATAACTGAAATATAAAAGATCCTCACACTTCTAAAAAGCTATCGCCAACCTAATTCCATCATCACACTTTTTGCGTACACAGGAGTCACTGTATTTTACGGTATTCTAAACATCATATAAAAGTAAGTCTCACAGAAGAAGACATGTCAACTTTTCTTATGATACTTATCAGTAATCAGAAGACTAACATGAGTGAACTAGACATTTGGTTTTGCCTCCTAAATTACAAGACACATATCCCTGTAATCTCTAGCACAGTGTTTGTTTCCAGCACAAGAACCTTGTGCTCAGGTGCTGCAGGAACGTCATTAAGTAGCCAGAACTTTTTCAGAAAAGACACATTTTGATAGTGAAATGAAGGCACACTCACTAGTGTTTAGAAAGAAACTTCCAGCACCAGTAAATGAAACTCAAAACATTGAAAAATATATTCTCTGTATTTAAAAGCTACTTGTATGCAGACTTCAGATGTTTATAAAGATAACAAAAAAAATCTTAAGACCTTTATGAATAGGATTTTCAGTGGGACAAATCACATAAATCTTTACTTCCCCACATCCACTCTTCATAATGATAAGTTATAAAAAGCCAGATATAATCTATGTGCAGCATTGCTGCATCAATCTGCATAACAACAAATGAGAATTCGTGCCACAGATCTCCACTGCATTTATCATATTTATTGGTATTCTCAGCAGGATAATACATACTGCTTTTCTCTCTTTACCTGAAGAGGAAACCCTTTGAATAAAGAAAAGAAGGAAATGAAAAAAGTTTACGCGGTGCTTGCTCATCTATCTTCACTGAGTGCTGTAACTTTAAAAAGAATCTTTTGGTGGTATTATGAACTAAATTACCATCTAATGCCTTATTTATAATACATAATTAAACAAAAAATGGTTTTGGCATAGTAACAGTACAAATGCTGATTGTTAACTGTGAGTTGTACTGTTGCAAAAAAATGTGCACTGCTCTGACTATCAGTAAAGGACTAATATTTGTTTATACTAAATAGAATAGTAGAACTTGTGTTATGTAAAAGATCAAAGCACTCATAATCTGATTTAAGGAATGTCTTGGACATCTGGGCACAAAGTAAGCCTAATGCATTCACACTACACATGATAACACATTAAACTAGAGTCAGCAATACGCTTATTCATTGCCTTCCTCACAGATTTTTTAACAGATTGTTAACGTTGCTGCTTTTTTTTTGTAAACTCAAGCTCTTCCATTAAAGTAAAATATAATTCATCCTCCTTGAAATAAATAGTGTTTATTTCAAAATTTTTTCAGCCTCATCTCCAGCCCCTGTTAAATATCTTTCCTTGATCACTTCTGTGCCTGTTATCAGTACATCCTTAACATCCATGGACCAGAAGCAGTAAAAAATGAGTGTAAAGACCTCTTAAAACACCTCTGTTTTTCGTGTGTTCAGTGTTTCACAAAATCAGTCCATGATATAGACAATGCACACAAAATCCCTCCTTCATATTTACAGAGACGCACAGGTACCAAGTACAGTGTCCGCAGACTGAAACATAACCTTTTTTGGTTTCCATTCAAATGCTTGCTATACAAGGGTCCCGAGTTCCTTGATTATATCCTCATTTGATTATATATTACCTTTTAAAGAAACTCATGCTATTAATTTAAAATGAAAATGACTGAAAGTGATATTCCCTAAATGATTTGGAAGTGGTTCAACCTTTGTTAATACTTAATTGGAATATGCCTAAGGCACTTAACCTACATTAACTTCATATTCACTGTTGCTTAATTTCACATTGGATGAAAGATAATTGTAAATAACAGCATGCCAATGAGCAATGAGACAGGGTGGTGAACATTTGAGGGTTAATGAAAATGACCTTTCATAAAAATTATATTGTCAAACTGGACAAAACAAAACATATCTTGTAAGAGAAACAAAGAATATCTAGCAGAGTTCTTTCCCCAGTGCTGATAATCACCAGGCTTTCTGTTGACCATCCTGAGTCACTATTGTTTTCTTTTCCTCTCTAGTTTGGTTTAAAGCACATATCTTAAGGTGAAGATATCAAGTTCCAGCATGTGGGAACACATCTTTACTGGAAGAAAGCTCAGACTGAAATTACTGTTTTGTTTAAGCAAGGACATCACCATCAACTTTTTCACTCTAGAAAGCTATACCATTGCATTTGATCCCTTACTAAAACCCGGACAACTTGTTTTTTGAGACCTTCTGAAGGCAGAGCTGTTTAGACTGCATACATTGCACCCAGATAACCATGAAAGCACATCATCAGCGTTCCTCTAAAGTCCCTCCTGTCTGGATTTAATTAAATTAAGTTCAGCATTTTTCTCCACTCACTGTCTTGTTTGTATAGTCAGAGGACTGTTCACCCCAGATTTTAGCCTTAACTTGAACAGTCAAAAGTTTCAGATAATTTCTTGCAAGTGTTATAAAAATTATTATATTTCTCCTCACTATGAAGCTGTTGCAAATACCTAGTATAGAAAAAAAAGCTGGGTTATATTACTACTTACAATAAAAAAAAAAAATAGTAAATACTTTTTTCTTATCCAGTAAAGCCTACCTGCATCAAGTCACTGCTTTCACCGGATTTGTTTCATGTGAAGAGCATTACATGAAAAGTCCAGCTTGTTTTCATTATTAAGGCTTTATTACAAGGAATTTATTCTGGTTTGCAGGCCTGCCACTAGTACTGCTGGTACTGGGCTGCTGTCACAATTTTCAGACGAAGCAACCACAACAGTAAAACAAAACACACCCAGTTTTCTCTCTGTGAGCACATAGGCACATAGTCTTCTCCCTCCACAAACACAAAGCCTCCTGGCAATCCAACTAAGCTCCTGAGACTTAAAAAAGTCATTCTCGGATCACTTTCAGCAAATCCTCATCTTCCAGCAGATCTAGGTATTTTTCAGTAGATATCTATTTCAAAGTAGAGCTTCCCTTAAAACCAGATAAAATGTAAAATGTTGTGCTAGACAGCCTAGGTAGGAGGAGAAAAACTGTCTAAAACCAGATAAAAATGAACACAGTATACAGTCAAAAAACTTATAGCATTTCTCAGAGGAAACTGACATAATACATGCATAATAAACTGACAGATCCTACAACCAAGACTATTTTGACATACAGTTTTTTTAACAATATTGTCTTTGAATTTTATGGGAACACAAGTATTAGCACCATTTAAAACTGGTCTTAGTATACAGAGAAAACCAAAACAGATAACATTTTTTGTCTTACAACTTCTTACTTAGATGAGTTTCACTGCACACTTCATGAACAAGTTCATATGAAGAAAGGAAAACACGGGTTGTTAATCTGAAGTCAGATTTTGATCTAAATAGTACTTGCAAGATTTACCTAAAGCATACGAGAAAACTCTGCACTTAGACCTGCATGTCACAGAGCTCAGATGTAAACTGTCAGTTCATAATAAATCTTGCAAAGTAAAGCAAAATCAAACATTTTTTATCTGATTCAGAGCAACATTTTTTTAAGGAAAAAAATACTCCAAGAATTTTGTTTGGGGTTCACTGTCATGTTTCTGATGTCAAAATGTTTTGTTTCAGTTTCAAAAATACAATATGAAACAGATTAACCTACTCTGAAAAGAAAAATTGCCTCCCTGCTCTCCACCAATCTAATATTTCCCTGTAATTTTGAAGTAACCGTGTTGTTCACTCTTACTGAGCAAAGAAATCTGAGTTAAACGGTTAAAACCTGTCTTCCCTGGAGTACGTATAGGCCAAGGAGAAGCTAATAAATCCATCCTTAATCAGGAAGTGCAATGCTGCTCCTTTGCTCAAGGCTATGCAGAAGAGACACCTAGGGCATTAAAGCAATTACACTTTTACTTGATTGAGAAGACAAGTAGCTGCTAGGAGGATTTGGGGAAGAGAGCAATCTTCCAGCTGGATTTTCAAGTCAAGGAAAGACTCCTTTAATTGCACATTTAGTGTAAAGTATTATAAGGGAGTGGTTTTATCATGATGACTTAATTTGAGTTACTGCATTCTGGTTAAGGTACAAGTCTCTAAACCATAAAAAAAGAAGAGAAGATTTTTTGTCTTTCTCCTGAGAAGAAATAAAAAATAATTTTTGGCTGCACACAGCTGAACTGAGAATATTATTGCATCATTTACAGTTTAACTAAGGGATCACAAAAGCATCTAGTAAATATTTTCAGACTGAATCTTCTGGTTTTTACACATACAATTAGAAGTTAAGTAAAAATCCGTAACATCAGCTGTCATACAAGGTTTTTCCCTCCCTTTTTGCTTCCTTAACCTCTTTCTAAAGGTTCAGTGGGACTATGAGACACAATAGATTTCTACAGTTTAAAGAAAGCAGATGAGCTAGATAGCTTCTGGATGTTTGCTCAACAATTATTTTTTTATATATACATATATTAACACACATACATGTATATACATAGACCAGTTCAGTCCAGTGGGTGAATATGTATCACCGTGCGGACATACACAACTACACGGTCATACATATGCACCCATCAGACTAAGGTGATCTATGGTATTTACTGAACCCATCCCTGATGCACTGGACTTTCATATATTCCCAATGAGAAGACATTTTTCCCTGTCAATAGTGCCAGGTTAAAGGGTCTCCCTCTACCTGTCCCTGGTCAACTGTTCTAACCTCAGTGCTGTAGCACACTTCCAACAAGGCTTTTTTGAAAGATTATACTTTTGACTGACTCAAATTGCCCATGGTTAAAAAAAGGCAGAATAGACTGTCAAATTGAGTAAAATTGGGAAGAACTTAAGAGAATATAGGCACATACTCAGGCAAATTTACACCCTGTCTTTGTAGGAAACCAAGCTAGAAACAATGCCCCTTTTCTACCCTTGCAATTGTCCCCAACTTCACTTTACACTACAAAGAAGAAAAGATCTTACAATACAGGATGGGGCAATCCGCAGTTTCAGTACAGGATAGGGGATGACATGATTGTGAGCAGCCCCGCAGAGAAGGACTTTGGGGTGCTCATTGATGAGAAGCTCAACATGATTCGGCAATGTGTGCTTGTAGCCCAGAAGGGCAACTATATCCTGGGCTGCATCAAAAGAAGCACGGCCAGCAGCTCAAGGGAGGTGATCCTGCCTCTCTACTCTGCTCTTATGAGAACCCACCTGGAGTACTGTGTCCTGGTCTGGAATTCTCAACATAGGAATGACATGGAGCTGTTGGAAAGGGTCCAGAGGAGGGCTACAAAGATGATCAGAGGACTAAAGCATGTCCCACACGAGGACAGGCTGAGACAGTTGAGCTTGTTCAGCCTGGAGAAGAGAAGGCTCTGAGGAGACCTTATAGTGACTTTTCAGTACCTGAAGCAGGCCAACAAGAAAGATTGGGAGGGACTTTTTACAAAGGCATGTAGTGACAGGACGAGGGAGGAATGGCTATAAATTGGCAGGGGGAAGATTTATATTAGACTTTAGGAAAAAACTCCTCGCAATGAGGGTGGTGAGGCACTGGAACAGGTTGACCATGGAAACTGTGGATGCCCCAACCCTGGAGGTGTTCAGGGAGGGGTTGGATGGGGCCTTGAGCAGCCTGGTTTAGTGGGAGGTGTCCCTGCTCATGGGAAGGTGGGTGGAACTAGATGATCTTTAAGGGCCCTTCTAATCCAAACTATTCTATGATCCTATGATCTTTCTTCAGTTCTTATCTTCTGTTCAGCCTTTGAAATTCTAGGACTCATCAAGTACTTCTTTCAAATTAATGAGTTACCAAAAATATATGCCAAATTGTGGAGAATAAACAATGTGATGGGACTCTAAAGACCTCCTGTGAAACAGCTTTGCAACCTACTTCATTTAAACATCAATGAAAACAGTAATTTGCCATCACCACAAGCATCTAATTTTAATTGCTCTGTGCTATTAACTTAAAAGTTCCAGCTCTATCATGTTTTGCGGGTAAAAGAAAAAAAAAAGTGTGTAAACAGGAAATGGCCATTGTTTAACAAAGAAATAATAATCATTGCCTCTTCTATTTATCAAAATACTCCTGTTTTAAAAAAATGTTGCATCATGCATGTCCTTTCCATCTTAAAAAAGGTCAGATTTAGACACCGAGGCTTCTATCATGCCTACAGTAGATGTATTTGTTCCCATGTAACTTTACCTTTGATGCTCTCGAGCTCACAGGAACACAAACATTTATTAATTTAGTAAAATGTATCAGAATTTATTAGTCTATATTCCCCAAACACTAACATACCATCACATATATGTCCCTACACAAACAATGCCCCTGTGAATAGATGCCCATGGCAGCCTGGCTGATATGTGCTCACCCGGGTGGCAAAGCAGGGAGATGAACCTTTGCAGATCACTTGCCATGAAATACACTTGGTCTGTGCACAGAAGAAACTATGTCAGCTCTTCTCGCTCCCTGATTTGGGGATCTCTCATACACGATGGAAATGCCCACCCAGCATATGAGACTTGGCCTCTGGAGGGATCTCCTCCATGAACACCCTTCCTCGCAAAATTCCTCACCATTTGATGACAGAGTTGACTGAATGCTGAAAACTGCAGACAGTCCTTGGCACCTACTCTGATTCCCACTGGCTCCTCCTGGCCATGTGCACGGTTTCCATGACAGCATGGCACGCTCCATGGCTTCTCTCTAAATTGAAGAGATACTGATTTGATGGGTGGACTGTTCAGCGAAACACATATAAGATGTGGAAATCTTTCAAAGAAAGAGGAGATTCCCCACCGAACCTATCCTGCAGTGAACCTCTTATCTCAGGTGTTGTAAAGAGAGAAACAAATTTAAAAAATCCCTAAGATTAGAAATTATGGATGAATCTCAGCATACTTTAAAATACAGTTATTAAGAGGTAATTAAAAATTGAAGCTATGAACATTAAAAAAAAAAAAAGGAAAGAAATCACTGTACAGTAGTTCTCTGAAAGAAGGCTTGAGAACCCAGCACCCTGAATTGAGGCTGCATATGTCATGCAGCAAGTTAATCACACAGATCAGCAATACGCTGCCTTTCTGTCTCATATGCATTGCATTCAGTTTTTCTCCAATGTATCAGTCTCAGTAAGATAAGATGGTTCCACACTGGCACAGCCAAGAAGGCTCTTAAAAAGTGAGAGAATGAGTTTGAGCTTCTTTATAGCAAAGACAGAAGCCACATCTTGAATAAGCTCTCTAGGCTTTAAGTTGATTGCGTGAGAGTCCCATCTTCAGTTGTGTTTAGTTAAGAAAACAACATCATCACTACATCTTGGATAGTGTCTAATGGCTGAGGAATGTTCTCCAGAACTGCTACTTGTACAAGCCACTCAGAATAGCTTAACACACAGGGAAAACATAAAGACTTCTGATCCTATTTAGCAGGAGGCAAGGCTTAACACAACAATATCTTCAGCTATCCTGAGATTACAGTGCTGCTTGGCATACAGAAAGAGAAAACTTTAAGCTCCTGGTGAAGTTTAATGTATAAAGTAGAGAGTTAGGTGAATGCATGCCCACTAGAAAACAGGCACTAATTTAGTTCTAAATGCAGTTCTGAATGCAGTTGAAAAGTACTCAACATGCGAGTCTGCTCCAAAGCAGAGCGCTTCCCAGGGCACACCAGAATGTGCTCCTGAGATCTGTAACAGAAAAATCAAGATTGGCCTCTGCGGTGGAGGTGGTAAAAGTCTGGATGTGGAACCAGTGAAAGAGGCAAATTGCAGAAGGGCAGTAAGGGTGGCGTGTACATTGCCAGGTCACAAAGACCTCCACCACAGACCTTGTGCACTTTCTCAGCATACTCAAGCCAGGCAACAAAGGGAGGGTGTGCAAACCCTGATAATTTAATGGGCTGGGATGGAGAAACTGCTCACAGCCAGCTCATAAAGGCAAAAAAAACTATATACAAAGGCAGCATGTGGTAACCGACCTAAAACCCCAGGAAAAGCAGACTTTAAGATGCTATCTTTTGTCTTTCCCAAGTAGTCCTTGAAGGACTGCTTACTGCTTACAAGCGTACCTGTGTTTTGTGGCTACACTGTCAGACACATGCATGTCAGTGACTACAAGGTTTTTCTTATGAAAGCATGAATCTGAACAAGCAAGGGTAGTTTTGATTTAATTTGGGGGAATAAACACGCTCTCCTGCAAGAGCTGCATTCAACTCTGCTACACTGTTGCAACAGTACTTCCTACAGCAGCTTGTTGAGTTTAGCATTCTTAGCATCTTTTAGACGAAAATCTTCACATCTGATCTTTAACCAGACATATTCAGTCTTTTTCTAGCCACTCTTAAAGCCTCCTAATTGGCAAGAGGGGAATCTTGCAAGCTTATCAGTTTTGTCCTGCTCAGCGATCACTAAAGAGATGGAGAAAGACCCTCTGAGGGCATGACAGCATCTTTAGCTAAAAGCTGAAATGAAACACTCTGTCAGAACACAAACAAAGCTTCTCTGATACCAAGATAAGGCTAGCAACCAAGCTGACTGACACTTAAAGCCCCTTCTCTGTCCCGCCTCCAGTTGTCCTCCAAGCCAGAGACTACTCAAATACAGTCAAGAACATCTACTTATATCCAGGTGACTAGCAGCTTCTAATACACCCTCCTCCAATTCCTAGTGCTTTTTTTTTCCGTGCTGCTATACAAGTCTCAAGCACACAGGGCCAAATCTGACTTTTACACTAGTCCTACAGCCACTTCTTCCACAACAAACACGTGTTTCAAAAGCAAAATATGCACAACCTTCCTGTCAAATGAAGACTGCTTTTGGTAGTAAGGACCTTAAATTTAGATTTCTGAGCATCTCTGGGGCTTTTAGAGCCTTATTGTAGACTTTATGTGTCTGAGTCCTTCAGCAGTTCCAGTCACTTATATTTACAGTGCAATTAAATATTTAACTGCCATTAAAGCTACAGTTCTTACATCACTAAAAAGAAAACCAACCAAAAAAAAAAAAAAAAAAACCAAATAAAAACCCCAAAACAAAACAAAACCGAAGAAAAACCAAAATCCTCAACAGGATTTCTCTTAAGCTTCTGCTTTTTTTTTTTTGCATCTTATTTTTGGACTGTTAAAGTCCTTGGGAAAACATGTCAAGCACATTGCTCTGATTCTAAATGATCTTACAGCATCCACCCTGAAGCTTTTCTTCCTTATCAATGCAGCACAGCAAAACTCCCTCAAACTGTAGAAGCAAGGTAAGATTTTTGATAAACTTTAAAAAAATGCATCACTTCTGAATGAAAAGCAAAAACAAAATTCTAAATTATAAGTCATAAAAGCCTCATCTGGGAATGAGGACTTCTAATAGCCAAATAGAACAATTTGACCATGAGGAACAAATTACTGAATACTCACAGAGTCATGGTTCTAACCGAGCAACAGACAACACTATTTCATATCTAGTAAGGAGAAGAAACACAGGTGCAGCTAATCATTTACAATTCACACGCAAACACACCGGCTGTTATTTCAGAAGCCCATATATTTTTTTTCTAAGCAGTCATTATACCAGAAGTCATGACCACTAACATATTAGATCTACTCTATTTACACGCTTTGTGAACACATCACCTCTGGGTATGCCCTGAGCTCTCACACACTCATCGTCTTTAGGCTGCGCCAGGCACTTGGAAGTTTGTGAAAACAGGGCTCCTGGATGCCGCTGGCTGATTGTAGCACATTTCTCTATTGTTGAACCAGTACTTCACCAGGGGGTTAAGAGTTGTACTAGTCTAGGTGCTAAACTGCAAACAACCGCAAAGCACTTAAGGTCATTGAAAATCCCTGCAGCATTTATAAAATGGAAATGCTTGATCTTCTGGCCCCCACAAATCTTCACTTGAAATAAATTAACCTTAATGAGAACCACTGCTAATAATCTCAGCAGCGGCTAAGTATTGTTTGTAAAGCAGCTCTCTAAAGCCTGCCTTCACTTCAAAGACAAGCCAGTGCATGACACAGTTGTATATTTCCTCAGGGTTAATTTTTTACTTTATCCAAACTTTGCATTCAATATTTGTATTAATTAAAAGCACACCAATAGATATGAACATAATAATTCCATTAGCTTTTGTTCAATGGTCACATCTTTCCACAGTAATTCTCCTTCATGAAACGTTCTTTCTCTGCACTATCCCAAAAATTTGCTGTCTTCCCAGCTTTATAACACGCTCCCTTCTATAAAGCTAGATCTAAGGCAGCCTCTTTATGCCCTCTAAATTTAATGTCTTTTATCTTCTCCTCTGCTACAACTACACAAAAGCTGTACAAAGACCCTCGACAGCACAAAGGACAAGCAAATGGCCTACAAAGTCATGAAATAATACTGGTTGGAAGCTGTTTTAAAACGAGCTTTATAACCACCTGGAGTTATTATTCTCCAAATGATAGGGGGCTTTATTTTGGACGGGATGCTGGATCTTGTATTTTGGACTAAATTCAATCCAGATATTGTACAGAATGCTGACTGTTCCCAGGCAGTTACACCTAAACATGACAGTATGATAACACAGATACCAAAAATCCAGCTTTAAACCACTACTTTAAATCCTTTGCAAGTTTGGAAAAGAAGCATTCTATACACTTTGGAAATGTATTTGCTGAACTGAACAAAATCAAAAGGGGATACTGAACACCATGAGCTAGACGGAAAGGGAACAGTACAGATGACTGTTTTGGTAGGAAAATGGCTGAACTAAACTAATCTGAACAGCATCAGTTTATCAGACAAAGACATTTAGTTTATTTCATTATTCTCTGTGGGCAGCTAAAGCACCCCAAGGCCTTAACATATTCAAGGAGATGAGCGCAGCGGACAAAGACTCCTTCAGAGTGCAATATTTAATGAAACGTAAATTAGGTCTCAAAAGAGCAATAGAATGTATATTAAATATGGCACCAACACTGAACCACTCCGTTCATATGCATGTGTTTTAAAGTAATTGCCATCAAATTCACATGGGGTCCCAAAAGATTTTAGCACAGCTTTAATATAGCCATGCACATAGCTTCCATTTTAACCTAAACCTCATAATAATTTCTTAACATGAGGTACAGGGCAGAAAGGTAAAGAAAATGCCGCAGCTAAGACCAAACACTTCCTAGAAAAGAAAATATTTTTTATTGTCTTAACAAGAAAAGCTACAGGATTTTTGGTTTTGTTTGACTCAAAAAATTTACATGCATGTGTGTATTCCAAAGAAAGTTAAGAGAATACATATTCATGTTTTAAACACTGTAATATTACAAGGGGATCAGGATGATTTGTATTTTGTTAAGTTTCTATGCATTTATGTGGAGAAAAAAACCCAAACCAAATTAAACCACAAAACATTCAAATGCCCAAATCCAGTATTGTATTCAATCCATTTTCAGTAAAGCCTTGCCTGCAAAGAAACCCACTCCCATATAACACTCTGACGCACTGCAGTACAAAATACTATGCAGTAAAAGTTAATTATAAGCAAAAACATTTTTAAGCAGGAAGATAATCCACCAGCCTTGAAAAATTTCACCTCAGCAAGAGCAAAGAAGTGGGTTTTTTTCAGGTAATTATCCAAATAAATAGGTACATAAAACCTAGACTCAAAAACGTGAAAAAAAATACAGTTTTGAAATTCACAGTTTTAAAAATTATCAATCTACAACTGAAATTATTTTGAATTAAAAAAAAAGAAATTATAAAAAGATGGACAACAGGACAGCATAGTTGCGTTTGCTGAGAATAATGCAGCAATTTCATTCTGTAATGCACCCTCTTCCATATCCAGGGAAGCCTCATTCAGAGAGGCCAGAAGAAGTAAGACTCAACATGGCAAGACACAAAAACAGAGACACTACCACTACATCTAGAACAACAGGACAAATATGGGTCATAGTCCAGAACACAACAAAAAGATTTAAAGACAAGACTTGAGAGTAAGAAGCAAAGACTGTAACTTCAAGATTTCACTGCTTATTGGACAGAAAGTAGAACAAAAGGAAACAAAAACAGACCTTAACCAAAAGAAGACAAAGGTTTAAGTTCTTCATAAAACTGTAGTAACTCTTCTCCCATCACTTCAGTTGTGTAGATGATGTAATGCATCAGACAATTTCAAAGAGACTCTGTGCTTTCTGTTAACCATCAATATAAGAGGTTCTGGCTGAACTGCAGTTTTGAGGCCAGATATGATTATTTGCCTATGGTATCTACTAGGTAGATACTAGGCAAAGAACTAGTCATATAGACAAATCCGGACTACAAGCATTAAGACATGAACAGGTATCTTCTTCAGGATACACCTGAGCATGAACTTTTCCTGTAAGTTTTGGTATTTGTAGTTTTCTGTAGCCAAGAATCCTGCAAATGTGTCATAAAGCAAATCTAGCACTTATAAACTATCAGTTGGTGGAGGCTGCAGTGAAGTACTACTCTTGCATCACCTTACTACAGACTTTTCCCAATTCTTGTATTTTCTTGTCTTTCGCTCTTAAAAATCAGATCAGATGATTGGTTAAATAAAACTCAGACATGTTGCAAAAGTTGACAGTTTATTGCTGTTCACCTGGAAGCAACAACCTGAGGAAATACTTAAAATTTCTTCTTTGACACTCCACATTAATTTGAATCCTACCAAAATACTCTTCCCTACCCCGTCTCCCCTATTTTGTTATCCACAGGATTGTTCTATAATTTCTCTATTATGATACAGAATAAAATTCAAAAGAATCCTTTACATAAACTTGCAAAGAACTTATTACTCTTGCATAAAAAAAACATTTATTCAGAGTGCCGCAGAAGTTTAAATAAAATAATTTGCACATTGTATTGGAAAAGTCCAAAATCTTATCTTTTTTCGTTTTTTATTCTAAAGTGAACACTTTAGAATAAAGGATGTCTGGCAGAGTTACAGATTTCTAGCATTGTACCTTAAAATATAATTTTGTAGTATTTTCATAGATTCTTTGTGTTGCTTGGGTATTCATACTTATTGGAAACTGCTATTAATATAAAACAATCCCATTAAGTCACCTATTGTATGTACTGTAATTCTTGAGCATTTAGCAATTTACTAACTTCTGAGGCTACTTCATGTATTTAAAAACAATCAAACAGCACAGTCAGACATCAACATCCACAACTTCTCATTAAGGAGAGACTAACTGCACTGTCCCAGATTGTTTCTGTTTTGAGGATGCACCTACTTGAGGCTGCAGATCCAGAGACTTAACAAGCACTACAGCCATTTTATGAGTAGAGGCTTATGCTAACTAACATCGTATGAAGAAACAATTCTTTCCTAGAAGTTATAGTAGCAGATAGTCACAGAATGATGGATTTTCCTCTTTTCATGTTACTTTCAGAGCCAAAACAGACCTTGCCTAGTAAGGCCTTAAGAAGCTAATCCCAAAACTTATGGCATCAGCCAGCTTTTAAATGACAAAAAAAGCTAGGGGACATTACAAAAGCAACACTTGCAGTTATTCACAAGGGGTGCTTTCAAACAGTAAATTTTCTAAAGGCAGAGAGGTTTGAAAAATAAGTAATTTGCTTTCAAACAGAAAGTGAGAATTTTTTTAAGGAAGTTTGAAAATCAACCAATTTCTTTGGCTTTGAGGAACTCCACTGCAAAGGTCTGAAGAGTATTTCATCTTCAATTCCAAAACAACACCCTGTTAAAAATCACACTTAAGACAGATATTTCACGTTTTATTACTTTTTTATTATGTTTTTATTATCAGCTGCAGTTTTATGTGAAAGTGTGAAATTCAAACCAATATTCATGTGATGGCGAACAAAATCCATCCTTAAAAACACAAATATTGTTTTGCTCAAGTCCAGACAATTCATGAGTTTGAACCATCACCACCTTTAACTGGAGCGCTGATGAAGAAGCTTGCAAGCTTCCTCTGCTGCCTTTCCTAACACACGTACACAGACCACTAAGATCTAGTCAGACCCATCTTTTGATAGTCCCCACGGGCATCTACGTGACAGTCACTAATTCGAAGAGAAATCAGGTGACCCGCAACCGGTCCCCCTAAATAAGCACAGTTCAATGCTACCAGGTGACATGGGACCAACTGCTCTGTTCACCGTGGTTCTCCATGGCAACAGATGCTTTGAGGCATTCCTTGCCCAGAACGCCGGCCTCTTCCAAGTGTCATTTTTACAGATGAACCCGCTTCTCCTGACGAGTTAGTGCTTCCTGGCAATATGCCTAAGAAGGGGACTTATGAAAAACCCCAAAAGCTCCCCTTCCCCCTCTGGGAAGCGCTCTCCGGCAGCAGCGAGGGAAGGGGCCGCCGCCCCGAGGTCCAGCCCGACTACACGGGCGGCACCAGGCTCCTCTTCTCCAGCTCGGGGGGAGACGGCGGCTGCTCGTCCTCCTCCAGCAGCTCGTCCAGCTCCGAGGCCTCGGGCCCACCGCCGGCCCGGCAGCGCCGCAGGTGCCGCAAGGCGCGGCGGTGCCTCTCCTGCAGGCGACCCAGCTGCTGGCGCAGGGCCTCGGCCTCCTCGCCGGGCTTGTCGGGGCCGGGGCCCAGCAGGGCCTGGCGGAAAAGGCAACGGTTCTCGCGGCGCAGGCGGCGGTTCTCCAGCCGCAGCCGCGCGTTTTCCTGGCGCAACCGCGCGTTGTGCCACTCGCGCTCCTCCCGCTGCCGCAGCGCCTCGCCGTGGCTGGCCGCCAGGTCCGCGTACCGCTCCGCCAGCTGCTGCGGCGAGCCCCGCGACTGGCCCCGCCAGCCCTCCTGGGCACCGCCCGGCTCCTCCGCCCCGCCGCGCCGGCCGCTGCTGCCGCCGCCGCCCGGCCCCGCCCGGCCCCTCCGCGCCGAGCCGCCGCAGCCCCACCGACCGTCCACAACGCGCATGCGCCTCATCCGTGCCGTACCCGCCGTGCACCCGCACGCCCCGCCGCCAGCGGAGGGAGGGGCGCTGCCCCGCCCCGCCCTATGTAAATGAGATGGGCGGGGCTTCTGCCTAGGGGGCGGGGGCGGGGCGGAGCAGCCATAGGATCGTAGTGTCAGCAGGTGGGGAAAGATCTTTCGGGTCGTCGAGTCCAACCATTCCTATCTGCCACTAAACCATGTCCTTGAGCACCTCTTCTACCCGTCTTTTAAACACCTCCGGGGTGGGGACTCCACCACCTCCCTGGGCAGCCTCTACCAGTGCTCGATGACCTTTTCTGTGAAAATTTTTTTCTGATGTCCAGTCTGAACCTCCCCTGACGGAGCTTGAGGCCATTCCCCCTTGTCCTGTCCCCTACGGAGAAGAGGCCAGCTCCCTCCTCTCCACAACCTCCTTTCGGGTAGTTGTAGAGAGTAATAAGGTCTCCTCTCAGCCTCCTCCAGGGTAAACAACCCCAGCTCTCTCAGCCCCTCCTCATACGACTTGTTCTCCAGCCCCTTCACCAGCTTCATTGCTCTTCTCTGGACACGCTCCAGAGCCTCAACATCCTTCTTGCAGCGAGGGTCCCAGAACTGAACACAGGGTTCGAGATGTGGTCTCACCAGTGCCAAGTACAGGGGCTGAATAACCTCCCTGGACCTGCTGGCCACACCGCAAGCCAAGATGCCACTGGCCTTGTTGTTGGAAAGGACCTTAAAGATCATCCAGTTCCAATCACCCTGCCATGGATAGGGACACCTCCCACTAGATCAGGCTGCCCAAGGCCTCATCCAACCTGGCCTTGAACATTACCAGGGACGGGGCAGCCACAGCTTCGCTGGGCAACCTGTGCCACTGTCTCACCACTCTCATAGTGAAGAAATTCTTCCTTATGTCCAGTCTAAATCTGCTCCTTTCCAATTTATACCCATTGTCTCTAGTCCTATCACTATAAGTCTCTCCCCAACTTTCTTGTAGCCCCTTTAGGTACTGGAAGGTCCTTGTAAGGTCTCCATCTTGAAGGCAGGGCTGTTTTGGGAGCAGCTCCCGGGGTCTGAGCCAAGAAACCTGCCAGCTGGCTTTGGGTCCAGCCTGTTCACCAATCACCCTGTGTCCTTTTGGAACACCTGGTGCACTCCATGGCTGGTCTGCCTGGGTGAGGTTTCTCCGGCTGGCGTAGCTGCACAGCGTTCTAGTGTTCACATGGGCCTTGCTTTTATCGTTTCTTAAAAGCGGTGACTACAGCACAGAGAAAAGCTAGTGTCAGCTCAGAAGTGTTTGTTAAATGAAAATCTGGCTGTGTAAAATCTTACTAATCCATTTCAATGTTTCTCTATGTTAAGGTCTAAGATGTAAGGCTATAAAGATGCATGGATAGTATGCAAACAGTTCCAACATCTTGTAGGTGATTTGGTAACGTGTTTGTCTGATATAAACTTGCCCTTAGAAGTTTTCCCAATGAAGAGAAATAGGGTGTGATGACTCTCTATTGACGAATGAGTGGTGAAATCCATTAGTCTGCTGACATTTTCATCGGTTCTCTCTGGCTGTCCTCCTTTGCATAACCACACATGTGAGTATCTGCAGTTAAATAGTCCTGTTGGGGTTACCGTGACTCTGCAGTACATAAAAGTTTAGATTTCTGCATATTTTTTGTATTTAAGGTTGTACATTTGCTTGTGGTAGGGACCATGCTTTGCTTTATTATCCAATGTTCAGTTAATTACCAGATGAAACTTCAAGTGTGGCTTCTGTATTTGAAGTTCAAGAAGCAATGCATAGCAGTAATTGTAATAATTATTTTCAGAACTATTTCACTTCTAAATGATGACTCTTCACTTAAAAAGTTTAGAAAAGGAACAGCAAATCACTGCAGAACAGTAGTAATCTTAGTATTACTATCCTTTTGCCATGACTGTTGATCAACCAAAATGAGCATAGAGCAAGTATTTCCTGTACAAAGCCAGCTTGCAAGGAGAGGATGACTACAGCGTTATAGTAATTCCCTGTAATATGTGACTAAACTGGTTTTGCAGTAAAAGAAACATGTTAATACCTGTTCATTAGTCGCTTCTTGATTTTGGTGCTTTTGAAATCCATATTTATACACACTGCCAAGTTGCCCATGAAACTAGGTTGAACTATAAGCCCAATCCAGTAGAGCACTGAGAAGACTTTTCAGTTTGTAGAAGTGGACTAGGGCTTTGCACTCCCGAGAAACAGTGCATAGGGTAACATAGAGCTTGAGCTTTTGATGGCCAATAAGTTATGTTACAGTCATCATTAGCACCAGCCTCAGCTTCAATTTGAGGCTGGATGTTCCTTGAGTCTTGTGGTGAATATTGTGTTATGGTTGTCAATTTCATTTATTCACCTATTTTAATTTTTATGTGACTTTATAGTATTCCAAAAGTTGAATGCATGTAAATCTGAAAATTTTCAGGAGCAAAGTAGAGAGGAAGAATCACTTGCCTTTGATGGCCACACTTCTTTTGGTGCAGCAGCCCAGGACAGGGTTGACTTTCTGGGCTGCAAATGCACATTGCCGGCTCATGTCCAGCTTTTCATCTGCCAGTACCCTGAAGTCCTTTTCTGCTGGGCTTCTTAATCCCTTCATCTCCCAGCCTGTATTGATACCAGGAGTTGCCCTGAGCCAGGTGCAAGATGTTGCACTTGGCCTTGTTGAACGTCATGAGGTTCACATGGGCCCACCTCTCAAGTCCAGGTCCCTCTGGATGGCATCCAATTGCTCAGGTGTGTCAACCACCACTCAGCTTGGTGTCAGCTGCAAACTTGCTGAAGATGCACCAAATCCCACTGTCTGTGTCACCGTGAAATATTAAACAGCACTGGTTCCAATATGGACCCCTAGCAGGTGCCACTGGTCACTAATCTCCAACTGCACATTGAGCCGTTGATCACTACTCTCTAGATGTGACCATCCAATTCCTTATCTACCAAACAGTCTATCCATCAAATCCATGTCTATTCAATTTAGAGAGAAGCGGAAGAGGATGCGACATGGGACCTGTGGAGGACCGTGTCAGATGCCTTACAGAAGTCTAGATAGATGACATCCTTAGTTTTTCCCTTGTCCACTGGTGTAGCCACTCCATCTTAGAAGGCCACAAAGTTGGTTAGGCAAGATTTGCCTTTGGTCAAGCCATGCTGGCTGTCTTGAATCACCTCTTTGTCCTCCGTGTGCTTTAATGTAGCCTCTAAGAGGATCTATCCCATGATCTTCCCAGGCACAGAGTTGAGGCTGAGAGGTTGGTAGTTCCCAGGGTCCTCCTTTCTACCCTTTTAAAAAAGAGCAGCCTACTGGTAGCATCCCAGCCTTTGAGAAAAAACGCAAAGGTAAAGGAATGCCCTGTTAAGCTTCTCTTGTAATGTGTGCATTCACCTGAAGTGCATGTAATTACACTTCATATGTTTTTTCATAGTTTTCCTGAAACTAAGGTAAATCAGTTTGCTGGAGTGCAACCAGTTCAATGTGGCTTTCAGGCTTGAACTTGATTCAAAGTCAAACTTCTGAAAAGCTCTCAAGATTCTGAGATAGAGATTTTGTGTAGTCCTAATGGTAAGAGCATTGCTGTGTACCTGTGAAGCAGTGTCATCCAAGGGACAGCAAAGCAACAAATTTAGAAATACAATATAGAATGCATTAACTTATAAACTGAGCTGGTAAGTGCCTTCAAAAAAGCATGGTTCAGTGATTCCAGCTTTCCAATTGCAAGGCCCAACTGAGCCATTTGAATGTTTTTTTGTAGTTGTCAAACTTTTCCTGATTGTAAATGTACATTAGCAAACAGTTTCTAGTGGTCAGGTTCTGAACTTTGCAAGAGGAAGTAAATGTTAGCTAATAAATATATTTTCTTTGTGGCTTGGCCTGAAAAAATCCTGGAAGACCCTTACCAGGAAAGACTATCCAGTCTCAGTAGCTTGAACCTTGCTTCAGTCCTTCACTGATGGCATGTAAATACTAACATTAATTGCATCACTGATTACATTTCAGTGAATAGAATAGGGCAAAGTCTTAGCGGTGGGACCTGCTGGAAATGGAGGTAACAAAAAACGTACAGAGGAACAAAAAGGAGCAAAAACTAGAATTGATGAAAGAAAAAGAGTGTGGATAGGAGAATGAAAGAAAGGGAGAAGAAACAGAAGTTGTAATAACTAGTTAGCTGAACAAGAGTCATAGGGATAACATGATAGTTAATAAATGGTAACCCCAAAGCATGCTTGCAATACAAAGGATTTATTCTGTCTTAGTTTTATACTGACATAGCAGGAAGTTTCAGTGTAGGATGAGAAACATCTGGGTCTATGTTTACACCCTAGCCCGTGGATCATCATTAAAAATAAAACATGAGTTTCTACCAAGAATTAAATTTGACATCGGTAGAGAAATAGCAAATAGAGGCATCAGCAGTTTGCTAACAATCATGGAAATTATGTAGGAAAGTACAGGTCAGTCTGTGAAGGTTTTTGGAGGTTGAAGGGAAGGAATATCTGTAGACAGCATTGGTAGTGTGGCGTATCAAGAAATGAACATTTCCTTTCCAACTGAAGAAGATTTGGAAAGATATCCTTTCCAGCTGATTTCACCTCCCAGCTTTAGTTTTCAGTGCAAAACAACTAAGTAAAACATAATTTAAAGAAAAATGTCTCCTTAGAGACGGGGACACTGCTGTTAAACTGAGGGAAAATTTAAAACATGATAGATGTTCTGATAGCCTTGCTGCTGATGTTTCTAATTGATCTTCATAAAAGTTTTGTGTAACCGGAAGGAAATATAGTTAATATTATGAGCTAATGATTACTTAAAGCTGATAAAGCTTATAGCATCACCTGTAACGCCTTTGTAAACTAGCCTGGTAGGAGACACAGCATATCTAGTCTCAGCAGTCTGCACACTGAATTCAGGAGTGAATAGAGAGGCTTTATTCTTATCCATTTTCACTAATGCAAAGCAGGAATGCTGCTGTCAAAGGCAATGGGGTTGTACTTAGCTCTACTGTCAGCCTGGGTAAGCGAGATCAGAAGCAGTCTCTGTAATTAGAGACTTGCAGTGCAGTGTTGGGTTGAGGCAAGTGGTTTGGAAGCTAATTTACTTAACATTTTGCTATCCTGCCTTAGGCATTGTGTTTAAGTAGTCATCATTCCTTGACTGTTAATAATGTTGAGGAACAGATCATATTAGAAGTTTCTTTGTCATTCTTGGAAGAAGTGACATTTTGGGAATTTGTAACCCCCCTCTTTTGCAAGCATTCTGAGGATGGGATGGGTGGCTTGGGAGGGTAGTTGATGCTTAGCTGGATTGATGTTCTTTGCCTACTAAATGTAGACCTGTGGTCTGAGTTGCTGCCTTATACTTTCCTTTAGTCTTTGAGTTTATAGTTTCATGCAATGAAAAGTTTTATAAGATACATATTGAGTTGCTTTTGCTGTTACTGCTAATATTCCTTTCAAAACCATCCTTGGACAGACTTTGTTATCACCAAACAGACTTACTAGTTGGTACCAGCAGTTCTTGCTGATATTTGACAGCATAAATACGACTTTAATGAAATAATTACTAAAGAAGTAAGAATAGGTAATATTGATGGCATTTATTTATTGTCTTGGTATGGGCAGCAATATTAAAAGCCATCAAATACCAGCATCTCTGTTTGACAGCATCATTTAATCCAATCCATGTGTTGCCATAAGAAGAACTGAGTATAAATAAAGGAAGCTTCACTTACTAGTTTTAATTAAAATTTATATTGCTATGGGAGAAGAACAGTCCCTTAAAATACTCTGTACCAGAGTAGGGAAGCTGAGTTCAGAGAGGCACATACAGTAGTTGAGAGGAAACAGAATGGTGCATTAAGGATTACTGGTTCGGTTAAACTATAATAACTTGAGCATACAACAAACTCCCCTTCAGATTCGCTTACTGAACAAAGCTTTGTGACCTAAAATAAAAGCACTGATTAGATTCAGAAGCACATGTGTGGGGCTGCCTATACTGTATAAGAGAGTCTCTGTATGTGTATGTTGGGTGTAGATGTGAGATTTTGTTTGTGTGAGAAGATGAACATGGTATTTCATATTCTGGGAGTCAGAAGCACCATATTAATAGAAAAAGCTTATTGATATGTAGGTCAGCCCTGAATCTTTGTTTAGAGTGAAACTTCATAATTTGGCCTTCAAGCTGGTAATAGGGACTGTGAATAGCATAGGGATGATAAACCGTAACTCAGAGAGTTGAGTTGATTCATCAGATTTGATGAGATATCTGAGGATTATGAGTCAAAAATAAACCACCTAATTACAGGTAGTGTAAGTTGAGGTCCCAATTAAAAGAATGGGAAAATTGAGTTCGAAATTGCACTTTTAAAATTAGAGCAAGGTGTTTGGACAGCTAAAATAGTGAATAAGCTAAATAAGTGTCTTGCATTTATTCATGGCTAATCATCCATAAGCTCTGCTAGAAAATGCAACACGTTATGAATTCAGAACACGGAAATTATTTTTATATTATCAGTGATGTTTTCGTGGCCTCACTAGTGCTGAGTACAGGGGCATAATCACTTCCCTGGTCCTGCTGGCCACACTTTGTCTGATACAGGCCAACATGACAGTGGCCTTTTTGGCCACCTGGGCATCCTGATGGCTCATGTTCAGTCATCTGTCAGTCAACACCCACAGGTCCTTCTCTGCTAGGCAGCTTTCTAGTCACTTTTCCCCAAAAGTGTAGCACTGCACAGGGTTGGTGTGTCCCAAGAGCAGTGACTTCCACAAATTCTTAGCTCAGCTACCTTATCTATAGGTATGAACTCTAATTTGTAACCATTACATGTTTTTGTATTAACCCAGGGACTGGTAGCATAAAACAGTTCTTCCCGGACTCTCCTTAGAAGGAAGCACTTTGAATCCCTGAAGAAAAAAAACCAAAACTATCTGTTCTATATTTCTGCTGATTTTAAAAGTAATAAAATGATAGTATTGAATCTGTATTATTTTTGGCCAGTAAATTATTCCAAGTTCGTTGACTTGTTATGAGTGACCAGAAATTTGAATTTGTGTGCTTAGATGTGTTTAGGCAAGCAGAGACGTAGTATGGGTATGAGCAAAGGCCAGAGGAGTGGGTGACTGTGACCAGAAGACCTCACCAGGAAAACCTAGAAGCAAGTCAGCTGCAAGCAGAGGAGCAGTAACTTGCAGAAAAAGGCATGTAGGTGACATATTTTATGCTGGAAACAAAGGAACTTCACAGGTAATTAATAAAGCCTCAAAGCACCTGAGTAAGTCAGATACATCTTACTATACCAATTTTTTTTGTGCTGCAAATCGAAGTATCTTCTCCAAATTGATGGTATGGGCATTGGCCACATGAGCAGTGGCACCCCAAAGTTCTGTCTGCCTGACTTCTCTAAGTACCAGAAAAATCTGAACATACATGTCAGGCTAATTGCAAGTGTTTTTAAATAGTAGAGTCTGATTTTTTCTGTCCTTCATGCTTGAGGAAACTAAAACTGAGTGCAAGGCTTACAATACATGTTTATGTGTAGAGGAGGCAGGAAGAGGACTGAATCCCAGAGTGCTGGTCTTAGTTTGATTAAGGTGTTTGCTGCGCTTTCTGTTATTAATCTCTTTTGGGAAAAAAGAAGAATGAAGAGCAGTGGAGAACAAACAGTGGAGAACAAATGTGCATTAGTCCTGCTTTTCTAGAAATAAAATGTGGCAATATCATGACAACTTTGGTTTTGCTTCTTTGTTAAAGGATCAAGAGTACAACCAGTTACATATTGCCCTGGTACTCTCTCTTTATTCTATTATTATGTGATTTGCAGTACCTAGGGTTGCCTGTGTATTTTCCTGCCTATTTTTATTATATATTATAAGCATTATTTTTTGTGACATTTCAGAGCCATTGTAGGAAAAATAAGACATTTGGAAGAAGGAGGAAGAAAAATAGGACGAAAGAACCTGGATTGGATATTACCTTTTTATGACAATAATTGTTTTCTAGGTGCCATGTCAAAGAGCATTCTAATATTATATACCAAAAAAACCAAACATACTACACTCCTATAACTGAGCATGATGAAGTCTGGACCATGTTTCAGTTTTAGAACTGTAGTGAATTTGCTAACACACAAAATAGTGGGACATACTGAAATTTTGCCTCAAAGCACTGATCTAAAATAAAAGTGTTAAAAAAGTCGACATCTTAATTAGTGTGGTTACTGTGATAATCTAAAAATATAAGTGAAGCAACGTTTAAAGAGGAAGGAAATACATGTTTTATTGGACTGTTCTGTGTGGAAGAGAAGTATGAGATTTGGAGCAAATAAATTTTTGGGATTTTTTTTTTTTTAATCATACACAGCAGAACAATATTGGTAAAGACACAAACCAAATGCAGTGGGAATAATTCACAATTCCCTCATGTTCTTTAGTCTAAGAACTACTAAGAAAGAGGTAAGATGGGCAAGAGAAGAAAGTTCTACTAAGTTAAGCAATAAGAAACCTCATTTCAGGAAATGCTTATATCGAAGCCAGTTCAGAAAATTGTAAAAGTGTGTGGTTAACTTTGAGGTTGTATTTGATTTTCATCCGTGGAATAAATACTTACATATTTGTTTGCCTAAAAGTGCAAAGGTTTACATCCTGAAAGATGTATAGAGGCTGAACCAGGAATGAGAGCTACTTTAAAAAACTTAGTTTGCTTTCTTCATACAAGAGCTGAGAGGAAACAAAAGTAGATTTGTGGCCCTTCTTGAATCCTTACAGTTAAAACATAACATTAGCGACATCTTGAAAACGACAAAAAAAGGTCATTGAAATGAGCAGCCCACAGAAAATGGTTCTCTTACAATGTTCTGATGCCTGCATTTGTGTTATGAAAGAGTAGGAGAGGAATGAAAGGAAACAGTGACTCATACAGACTGGTAGGATTCAAGGTTAGGTAATCAAATAAAATCTCTTGTAGCCTCAGTTTCTGTTGTACTTAAAATGAATCACCAGTTTATTTTTAAAATGGCGTGTACCCATTCCCTGTAGTCCGGAGAGAATGCAGCAACAGAAAAAGTTTCAAGAAACTTACAGAAAATACTTTTCTTTCCAGAATCATCTGCCATATGTAATACAATATTTCATTTGGACCTTATAGTTCCTGCTGAAAACAAACAGGAAACAGTTAACAATATCCAATTCAAGAACAAAAGGAATTAAAGGAGCTTGTTGGATAAATTCTATACGAAAATGTAGACCTTCAGTACAGCTATTATAAGGATACAAACAAATTAAAGGAAAAAGAAGTAAAACTATATCAAAATCTAGTGTTCCTTATTCTTAGTTAAACCCTTGAAAAGAGACAGATCTTATACTGATATATGTGGGAATTTCTGTTCAGAAACAGCTTTTAACCTCAGGAAGCATACTCTAGAAACTATGTGTAAGTGGGTTTCATACAGGTAACAGTGC